>NC_133656.1:25682509-26033762 GCF_009905375.1 Apium graveolens | reverse complement strand
GATAAGTGAAAGTGCTCACTGGTGCAAATTTCAGAATGGTAACTAAGGTTTCTTGAGTGCATTAGACACTCTTAAACTACAAGTTTTTCTTCAAAATTTTTACACAAGACTCTCCTGACCTAAGGGCATCTCATAAGCTTGATGTGGCTCAAAGGCCTGGCTTGGGCCTTCTTGGGCCTAAGCTAAAAGTCCAAGGTACCCCTGTTTTTCTGGGCAGAAAATGCCCTGACTTGAATTAACTTGTGACACATGGTTCTAGCTCATATCCTATGAACTATGGTTGGAAAAACTTCTCTGACATACCCTCTAACTAAGGCCCAATTGGGCCTAATGAGGGCCTACCCATGACATGGCCAAATCTCCCTATTTCTAAGTTGCAACAAAACTGTCCCCTGCTGGACAGATTTTGTTATTCTACTTGTGCACCTAACCAAATGACATGCAAACCTCCAACCAACTCCTAAAACCTATTATATACTCCCCATACTAACTTCTGGTGGCTTGGGCCTCAAAGTGCACATCAATGACATGGTCAAAACTCACTCTAAACCTCAGGGTACTAAACTGATTTTTCTGCAGAAACTATAACTCTCATTTTCCAAGATTTTAACTTGACAAACCCAACTAACAACAACTAAATACTTAAACCAAGACCTATACTTGGTATTCTACTGAACTAACTCCCTTTTTCTTAAAATACCCTTGGTGAGATCATCCTTACCTAAGGTGCAACTATGGCAAAACAAAAGAGACTACTCTTAACAAATCGCAAATCTTCATGCCTTTGAAACAACAAGATATATATTTTTATAAAAGATAACCGCAAATTATTACCATGCAACAAGAAGCATAAATCAATATTATCATATTATTCCTACTGAAATTAAGGCTCACTAACAAAATCTTTCCAAATAATCAAAATTTCACAACAAACTAAGAGAATTCCACATGCATGCATGCCTTCGGGTTTTTCAAACCAAAACAACATGATTTCCAAATAATTTTTTATCATAATTCAACATGCAAGCCTAACATGGATTACAACTAAATGATCAACTAGCATGCAAAAGGATTTTATCAAGATTTTACTACAAAATTCATGTTATCATCACAAAATACACAAAAATGTTAACAAGGCAACAAAACACCATCCATTCGGCTCCTATCAAGTCATGGCCGAATGGATTAGGGTAAAAACAGCATTCGCATAAGTGTAACACTCTTATGTCTAGCCATTCTTGACCCTATGATACTATAACTCATGGTGAAAGCCTTAGATTCACAAGAATCAAGGAGGTTCACTTTGAGTTTAACAAAAACATCACCATGCAAGGTCAAAACATAGGTTTTTCACTCTATACTTTTGAAATATATAAGAATAACATATAGGGAGTAAAATTACTTGAATATAAGATGATTGTTTGGGTGAAAGAATGAAGAAATGAAGGGGATGGAGGGCCTCGGCTATGGGATGGCCGAGAGGGAGGGTTGAGCCGAGAGGGAGGGAGGAGAAAAGGGGAGGGTGGAGTGAAAATGGAGTGATCATCACTTTAGTTTTGTTTTTATGTCTTTGACTAGACTAAATGTGAGTGGATTTAGGAAATGACAAGAGTAACCCTCTAGCTAAAGTTAGGCAAGTTTGCATGCAAGGTCAAGGAGGTAATTTGGCTAGCAAAATGTGAGTTAGTGGGGTGGAGAATGTCTTCTTTGCCCTTTGGTTAAATAGAAGAGAGTTTGCATGCAAGGTTATTCATGTAATTTGATAATTATTAAGCAACTAATTTCCAAAGATTTATTTTTATATAATAAAGTACAAGTTCAAAAATTATAAAATTTATACCATAAAATAACTTGGATTTTTAGAGACTTTATAAAAATCATTTTCAAAATTTGTGTACAA
Source organism: Apium graveolens (assembly GCF_009905375.1). NCBI lineage: Eukaryota > Viridiplantae > Streptophyta > Magnoliopsida > Apiales > Apiaceae > Apium > Apium graveolens. Next base: position 26,031,862 of record NC_133656.1, on the reverse strand, counting down.
AATGTCTTTTAAAAGAAAATTTTTCCAAAGCTTAGAATATTCCTTATAAATCAAAAATAAAGAAATTAAATAAATTCTTGCTTTGAAAAAATCATATACTACCCAAAGCAAATTTATAATGCATAAATTTTCACTCACACAAACGTACAAGCATTGAATATATTTTTATTTAACTTAATATTATTCACAAATAATATTACATAAAATGCCGGTCGTAACACGCTAGACCGTTACCCGGCCACTCACGCGTGGATAAACTGTCACCCAGCCTCTTACACCTTCATAGACCGTACCCTGGCCTGTCGCTTATGCTGACTCAATTAGATGGACTTACTTCCCGAACATTGGGCAAGTAATCAAATTGTTTTCTCAAAACAGCAACCTTGTTGCGAATATAAAATACACCACAGAGCCGGATCCCTAAGATTTTTGAGCGAACATTCAAGTCTCCTTCGAAAGGAAGATCTTAAATCTGAAAACGAGTTTTTTTTTGGGATCCGCTCTAATTTTTAAAATCATTTTGAAGACTCGAAAACATTTTTAAGAATGTTTGGAGTAATGCTGATTTAATGAAATAAATCAGTCCCGATATATTAGAAATATCTGAATATTATTATTTAAATAATATTTCCATAAGGATAATCCTTATAAAAATAATTTAAGTAAAACTTTTAAAACTCATACTTGAAATGGATATTAAATAACCAATGATATACTTATACGAAAGTACGATCTTTATTTGAATAATCGAAAATAAGTTTGATTATCGAAACATTATTCTTTAATAAAATAAAGAATATTATTTAATAAATAAGCGGAGTCATAAGTCCTCAAATGAATATTCAAAATAATATTCATTAAATAAAATAAACGGAGTCTTAAGTCCTCGAATAAATATTCAAAATAATATTCATTAAATAAAGTAAGCGGAGTCATAAGTCCTCGAATCAATATTCAGAACAATATTCATTAAATAAAATAAATTTATCGAATAAACCTTATTCGATTAATAGTTTTGAAAACTATATCAATATATATATATATATATATTATACTCGGGAATATCGACTCCTGGTTTAGAAACATGTTCACCTTTGGGTCCCCTATACTAAGGGTATACGAAACTATTGCTTATCTCTAGCATAGATATTATGCAACTTATAAGCAATTGAATCAACAATTAGATATTAAGATTACGAAACAAGCATGCATATATATCATATCAACATACTCCAATATATCACAAGATTTGCTAATAACAATCATGCACTTATCACAAGATAATGCATATACATATATTTGCATCACAACAACAGTATAACGGGTAGAAAACTTGCCTGAGTGCTCCGGGGTAGACTTAAGCTTAGAGTGGATCCAGTAACCTATGAACAATAACATAAGCCGGAATTAATCCCCGGTCGCTTAAGAAACTAGACTTTAACCAATTAGACCCCTAACGTTCACTTTCGCGCTTAACGATTCACTTTAAGTCGCTCGAGTACCCTCGGCTCCACCATTTTTAATAAATTAACCATTAAGAGTTTTAAGGCGATTCTTTTGCGAGTACCTTACCAACTGCCTAATCCACTTAAAATAATTGTTTCATACCCCAATTAGTCATTTAAAGTCCTTAACCAAGGTTTCAAAGTAAGGCGAGGGGTAATGGTTCGTTCGCGAAATGCCGTTACTTAAAATGATCGTTTCTCCTAAACCGTACATCGGATTCAAGCGAACCACATATCAAAACGAAGCTCGTAACATGAACTATCTAAACATGGCAAAGGTTATAATCTTTCAGTGAGTTCACGGGTCCTAAAGTGAAGAATAGAACAGTTAAGGAAAATCGGGCATTATGACGTTTATGTTTATGCGATTTCCAATTTTTAAACCACTCCAAACAACCACCATTCAACTCACAACCAACAATACAACCAACCCTCATCCAAACCTTACTACATCAGTCCCCAAACCTCAATATTTTCCAATTTATACAACCCCACACATGAACTACTAGCTATACTTAAGTTTCATTAACTATAAACAAGATTTCAACATCCAAATCACTACAAATCCAATCCAAACTCTAAACACACAAGCATCATGTTTCTCATTTACTATAACCATCAAAACCATCATAATACTCAAAGTAAAGTTAGGGTTCGGAGGTGTTATACCTTCCTTGGAGTGATTAGAGTAGCTAGGAAGTCTTAGGGAGCCTCCTACAAGCTTGATCTTTCCAAAGAAATCAAGAACACAAAGATAGGTTTTGAAGTTTCTAAAAGTTAGATTGAAAGAACTGTCAAAACGAGGGTCTTACCATGCTTATTTGGACGAGACTTGTGAACATGAGTTGTAGGCCATCTCAATACCTTTCCAAAGAGCTATAGAACATACTATTTGAGTGAGTATTGAAGGAGATATGATAGTTTGAAGTTGTTGCTCTGGTTTTGGACGAGAGCTTTTTGAAGGAAATGAAAGTCAACTTGTATTTTGTGTTTTTGATTTGTTTTGGCTTGGTTGCTTTGTTTTGTTTTGTTAATTATCCTTTTACCATGGTAAAAAAATGAATGGCTTAAAATCAACCAACCAATCCCACCATTTGTCATGCTTATGTCACCATGCCTATGTCATCCATTTGCCACATGTCTCTTCCTTGTGGTTTGATGATGTCACAATCCTTGGCTTCTTGTACAAGCTTGTCTCTTGGTCGCTTATTTGTTTTACGGTTCGCTTAACTTTCGTTCTCGTTCGTCGTTTGAGGGATCATATCCGGGATCTTATTACTTGGGTTCCCCTAAACCTTTCTCAATATTTTGTATTCCTTTTATGATCCTCTCTTATAATCCTTGAATTTAAATCCTTTTAATCATGTTACCTTATACTCAATTCTTTCGGTATCTGGTGGATTTTCGGGAAAAATCAAAGTGTTCGAATTTGGATTCTGACGATCTTTACATACACTTATTTACTTTATGGAGTACTAATACGATCTTAGAATTTCCATAACAGTAATCCTATATAGCGTGTTCTGATAATTTTCCTTAATCAACATCATCAACAAAAGTTACTATTCATCCGTGTTTTAAAAATTTCCAAAAATTGGGGTTATTACAGTCTCCCCTTCTAAAAAGGATTCCGTTCCGAAATCAGATAGAAAATGAATAGGGATGCTCTCTTACCATTGCATTTTCTAAGTCTCAAGTAAATTTTCCCACATTGTGGTTCTACCACCAAATTCTGCCTACTTTGATAACCCTTCTCCTAAGCACTTGTTCCTTTTCGATCTATAACCCTTTCTGGTTGCTCCATATAGGTTACGTCTGGTTGCATGCCTATGCGCTCATATGCCCCGATTTGTCTGGCATCCGAATTATACTTCCTTAACATTGATACGTGGAACACGTTATGAACTTGCTACATGTTCGGGGGTAGGGATAGCTCATATGCTAACTTCCCAATACGTCTTAATACCTCAAAGGGTCCAACAATTCGTAGGCTTAGCTTTCCTTTCTTTTGGAACCTCATCCATCCTTTCCCAGGGAATACCTGTAACAACAGTAGGTCCCCTACTTCCTATTCTTTGTCCTTTCGTGTCAAATCGGCATACCTCTTTTATCCATCCTGGGGTTGTTGTCATCCATCTTCTGATTAGATCCACTATGTCTTTGGTCCATTGGACCACTTCGAGTCCGAGCATCTTGCGCTCTATAACTTCATCTTAACATAAGGGAGATCGACATTGTCTTCCCTCAAGGATCTCATAAGGCGATACCTCGATACTGACATACGATCGATTATCGTAAGAAAACTCAATCCGCGTTAAGTGATCATTCCAAATTTCTTTCAAGTCTATTGTAAAGACTCTCATTATCTAATCTAGATCTACAGCTTTTACTTCTCAATACCCACTCTTTTACAGTTCGTAATCGTTACTACCTTCTGTACCAAATTTTATACTGATTACACATTTGCTCGTTAGCATTCTATAACCTTTTAATAATCGCGTCAACCTTAGTATCACGAACACGTTAGAATCGGAATACCACCATACTTGGTACCACTTCATCTCTAGCTGCCTCCATCTTCGAAAGCTTGGTCCTTCATATAGAAGTAAAAGAATTTATTAAGAGATCACTATGATCATGAACACTTGTTACATTGCATAGTTAGTACAGAAGGTGGCCAGCCTTTAGTACTTGACAAGCAATTAAACAATAGATGGTATCCTACTAGGCTTCTATCACACAGATAGATAGTCATTCGGCAATACCTCCCCTTTTGGAAGGGTTGTTCTTCTCAGCTTATATAAAATGAAAAGGAGAGAAAAGAACGAATTAAAGAGAATTGTATATATATAAAATATACTGCCACAAAATATCTGGCTTGGAATCTACCTCTGAACTATAGAGGTTTGTCATAGGAGAACAAAACATATATGCATATATATCAACATCAAGTATTATAGCATCGTATTTCACATGCCTAAATATTTTTGATATTCTGTCCATCATTCTATGGACCCATGCTCTTGCTCGAGCTTATACACAATCACCTTTGAAACTCCCTCGACATCGAAAATCGAATCTGGGATCTCATTCTAGACATCATCGTTACTAGAATTCTATGCTTGCACTGCAACCTTCCTCGTATAGTAATACGACTCTCTATTCATAAGAGGGAATAAATATATAAGATGTAAATACTCCACTAGATAGTCTATCAATGATAACTTATATATCAACACGACCCCATTAGGGGTACTCAATCTCAACATCCATTCCAATACAACTCTCACGGTTGTAATCAGCTCATTACTCGCAGAATCATTGTTGCATTACTATGGTCCACCACTGACCTACTGTAGTCATTCATTTTCTATGAAATCTTAATAGCTAACCATACGGAGTCCATACATGTCGTATCGGATTCTTCTAAGGAGGCAACATAATCACCATTCCATGATTCATGAAGAACACTCCTGAACTTGGCGTACATATGACATGAAGCAGATAAAATTGCAGAAGAGTTTCAATAAAAGCAACGATAGCAGGTTAATACCATTATTAACCATATGTCTTTATTAGGAGACATGAAGCTCAAAGGTTCATTTAGTCCTTTCGTACCATGGTCCTGGCTTATCTCAAGATATAACCTTATAAGATAGATAGCCCGCTCACGGCGATTTCATAAATTAAATCTTTACCAAACTACTATCACGGTTGAGTATTGCACAATCATCAGAAGGAATGTCAATCTTTCAAACCATATTACAACCTTCACGGCTTCAACCATCATCAATGTATTCCTCTGGCATGAGCGCCTATAATTATCCTCTTACATTTAAAGTGTCGGCCACCTCTTTGTCCTTTCCTGATAGTAAAATTTCCTTACAATCAATGTCTTTTAAATGACCTTCAACTAAATTTTCTACCTCATTTCCAATCACTGCTTGTGTGAAAATGCTCTTCATTACACCTTGGTAAAAACTATATCATCACTTTTCCATAAGTTATTGCCTCGGTCTTTTAGAGGTTAACATTGTCATTATTGACTCTTGATCATACTTACCACGTCTCTTATTTTGGGTCCTTCTTGATTTCACCAATCTCGACCCTTATTGGGTCAATCTATACTTTCTTATGGTTCAACATGTGCCCCACCTGGCATTATTATAATTACGTCACATTTCCTTTATCAAAATTTCTATCCTTGAGAACTTTGAATATTACCTTTCTCCTTGTAAAACCTCTAAGGTTATCCTTAAATCCTTCATCAGGTACACCCTAGGCACAGGGCATATCAAGATACCATTTACTAATACCAGAATCATTGTCTATATACTTCTGAAAAATTTCTCCACTGATCCTTAAAGGTTGTTGTCACCTTAATCCTTTCCAATTTATACTGTCAAAACTCATACTATCCCTATTAAGGGTGAAATGCCAACCTTTATGCATTTCCCTAGGATTCATTCTAAGTTACAGATGTTCTATCCTTAATTCCACCTTTAAAAAGGTACATGCATCCTTCCATGGATAAATCAAGTCATATATCCCTGATAAGGGTGTCTAATTCAATCATTCCCGCCCAGATAGTCTATACCAATTTCACAATAGCATCCTTATTCAAACTGAGGTCAACACATATGGCCTTCAAAAGATAACAATGGTTACCCTCTTTTCTTTCCTAATTTGGTAATGACAACAGGGATGTCCTGGAAGATATTGGTCGTGTTCAACGTGAACTTCTTCTTAATAATTCCTCATTTACTTTTTTTTATCTCAACAATCATCTCAATGTTGGGATGTCTTTCATACCTGGCGTCTCCCTTTCTGGGTATCATGCCACCGGTCTTACACTTCACATTCTTGAAGGTCAGTTCCTTCATCCAATTTTCCTAATTTCCTACTTTCTTGTCTCCTCAGTCTATCCGCGTCTCATTATTTATCCTTCGAACTATCTCCAGGTTTCCTCGAATCCTCCCAACTTACAGGGGATATAATATATGTATCTCTTATGCCTTCAACCATCAATTTTAACTCATGGTGAATCACCCTCATCCTGACGATTACATACTTTTCTATTTCTATTGCTACGAGTCTTTAGGGTTTCCTCATACCCAACTTCCTTATCATTCCTCAAACTCTATCGCCTTTATTTTCCTTTCCACTTCAGTTTCTTTTTATTATCCTTTCTCTTATCGTTATTTCATGAACCAACACAACATAAGCACTGATTTTAAACATCCCGTCATTCTGGGTTCGTGTCCTCAGAAAGAATCTTGACAACTTTTACAACTTAGATTCATAATTCATCATACTCGTCAACCTTTGTTCTGGCTCTAAAGTTTTTACACTATCTCTCTATCTTCCTTAGCCTTCCATCAGCGGGTGGTCTCTCTCTTAGGAGGGTAAGTGACAAAAATAGTCTTTTGTGATTCGTCAATCATTTAGAATCTCAAATGATTCCTCTATTTCCTTTAGCCAGGCTCTTGCCTCTTCTAGCTCAGCATGTTCCTTGGAACATCGAGAGCTTAGCGACTTAAAGGTCCTGAAAGAATTTCCCACCGCATTGCTTCCTCAGGGTGGTGGTTAGGGATAAAAGTATAAGTTTTGTTTAGGCAGGTCCATGAATTGTCGTATAGGAGTACCGTCTCGGGTCTCCTCTCCTTACTCGACTTTCTGTTTCCTTATATCTTAGTTGCGACCTCCCTGATTATCACATTCAAGGTTTGCCCCTAATCTTATTCCTCGTGGGGGCATAATGCTTGGAATAATTTTGAAAATCTCTGGATATTTGTCTTACTTACTTTTCTTAAATCCTTCCCTCATTCAGTCCTTGCATGATTGTAAATTATGAATTCTCAAGTTCTATAAATTCATGACACTTTCTTAAGTGTTCACAGCGCAATTAACAATATGAACTTATCACAAACAAAATGATCTGAACTGAAATTAACGAATATATACTTAACCATTTGTTCGAGGGTACAACAACTAAACACATTAAAGAGAATTACATCATTTGAGCTGATCGCTTCTATCCCAAAAGTACTACCATAGATAATCATCTTGTCATTAAAACTAATCATTCATAACTTAGGCTAATCCTTCAAAAGCGGTGCTACATGAAACCCTTGTCTGATCACTCTGGCTCTGCACACCACCATGGATCAAGACATGCGGGCACGCACGACATCCCTAACCTGCTCCATCACAGAGGTGATGAGGTCTAAGATAGTCGCAAGTAGAGCTGGATCAACCTGACCCTCAAGATGGCCTCTAGCTATAATTCGGGTGGTAGCCTTAATCCTTTCCATGCTATAAGCTAATCCTGCAGGAAGTACCCCACCCTCAATCCTTGATGCAGTAAGTCGATCCAGCAGATCATTCCTAACATTACGGGCCTCAGACAGGCCACCCAAAGTCATATAATAATCGGCGATAAGAGAAGCCTGAGTGGTAGCATCTAGCAGTCCATGGGGTGCAGGTGGTGCAGACCCAGGAGATCCAAATGGATAACCAAGCATGGTATCAGGTGACAATGGTGCAGGAGATAAAGGTGGTGTTTCCTCAGTAGATGCTGGGCTCTGTACAGGGGAGGGAACAGGAATTGGTGGAACCTCATGGATGTCTACAGGAACCTCTAGAAGAGGGTCTGATACTGGTATAATTGGTGTCGTGGAAGGCCCCACTCCTTCTGCCCTCATTATCCTTTGTGCCCTTGGTAACTCTTCATCCTCTTGTGCCACCCTCGCGGCCATTCTAGCTCTGGTAGTCGCCCTGACTACGGTCATCAATTCCTCAGCGGTCCTCTCTTCATTCTCGTCAGGATCCTCCACGAGATCCTCCTCAGCAACAATCCCTTCTGGGATAACATCCTTAACCGCAACATTCTCAATATGAGTCTCATACGGTCCCTTGTTAGGGTACTCTATTAGATTCACAATTTGATCTCCAATATGTAATAAAACATCCTCATGCTGATGCTCCTGAATCTCAGGGTTCGGTGCCCCGCTGCCCTATACGAGAATGAACTATGTTACTATCATAATATTTATAAGGGTTCCCGTAAGGGTTTTAACTGTCAGTACTACGTTAGGTAGCCCGACTATGAACTTGGAAAGAGTTCTTATTATCTTTGTGAACTTATTATCTTAACGTCACATCATCTCTGAGGTTTATAACGCTTAGCTCTGATACCATTTCTGTAACACCCCCAAATCCGGGGTCGGGGATTCGGGTTGTCACGAGTTTCATTTCCCTTATCAATACTTAATCTTAACAGTCAACCAACTACTGAGTACTGTGACCCCACAATATACACACACACACCACAAGTTATAGTCTCAGAGATGAATACCAAAAGTAACACAAGTTATTTTATTCCACAGTTATAAACCGTTACACCTTAAAAGGGTTTCTAAATAAATTTACATTTCTTTGCCATTATTACAATTCATATAGATACATAAGTCTGGTACATCAGAAGTTGAAAGCCTAGCCTATTGGTAATTTCTACCTCAGCTACAGCGGCATCAATGCTTCGAGAAAACTGCGGAACGTTTCCTAACCACTTGCGAATTGGAAGCTTAGTCTTGTTCATCTTTTCTATCTGTTGTTGTGTGATGAAAGAAGAAAGCAAGGGTGAGCAACAAGCCCACCGAAATAATATATATAATAATTAATAATGTATGAGCATTCTCATCGTACTCATGAAAGTCTTGGTCAAGAAGAAATGAACCAAGTTGATATCTTGACGCGACCAAGTCGCAAAATATTTCAGTATATATATATATACATATATAATTTTCACAATCTTTGAAATCCTCTGATATGTATAATATACACAGAGTTCCAGTTTATAACTGTATAAAAATATCATTGCAAGGTGATCTCATATATCTAACCTTGTCTTAACATTTTTCTGAATCTTTGACATATACAAGATAATCATTTACTAGATATAAGTTTAAAAGATGAAGTTACAAGATACTCTAATATACTTATATCTTTTCCGAATACTACTTGAACTACCACCGTTCAAGGTATAATCTGTGTCAAAAGTTCATCACATAGATGGGACTACAAGATATGATTTCAATAGATTCAATCCTTGAAATATCATTCAAAAGAAATGAAGTTACGAGATACTTCATTAAGTCCCGATATATATATCCATATATATATCTTTCACACATTTCCTGAAAACCTCTGTCATGTAAAGTATGAAAAGAGTTGTAATATCCAATGAATTTGGAAAGAAAAGAATTCTGGCATAAACCCGATATCTTGCTGATCAGGCAAAGATACCAATAAATAACCTTTTCTATTGTAGATGGATGAATTCCTCGCCGATCATCACCCTGGCCGCATTAGGACCTCGCGCTAGACCGTTACCCGGCCACTCACGCGTGGATGGACTATCACCCAGCCTCTTACACCTTCATAGACCGTACCCCGACCTGTCGCTTATGCCGACTCAATTAGATGGACCTACTTCCCGAACATTGGGCAAGTAATCAAATTGTTTTCTCAAAACAGCAACCTTGTTGCGAATATAAAATACACCAAAGAACCGGATCCCTAAGATTTTTGAGCGAATATTCAAGTCTCCTTCGAAAGGAAGATCTTAAATCTGAAAACGAGTTTTTTTGGGATCCGCTCTAACTTTTAAAATCATTTTGAAGACTCGAAAACATTTTTAAAAATGTTTGGAGTAATGCTGATTTAATGAAATAAATCGGTCCTGATATATTAGAAATATCTGAATATTATTATTTAAATAATATTTCCATAAGGATAATCCTTATAAAAATAATTGAAGTAAAAGTTTTAAAACTCATACTTCAAATGGATATTAAATAACCAAAGATATACTTATACGAAAGTACGATCTTTATTTGAATAATCGAAAATAAGTTTGATTATCGAAACATTATTCTTTAATAAAATAAAGAATATTATTTAATAAATAAGCAGAGTCATAAGTCCTCAAATGAATATTCAAAATAATATTCTTTAAATAAAATAAACGGAGTCTTAAGTCCTCGAATGAATATTCAAAATAATATTCATTAAATAAAGTAAGCGGAGTCATAAGTCCTCGAATGAATATTCAGAATAATATTCATTAAATAAAATAAAATTATCGAATAAACCTTATTCGATTGATAGTTTTGAAAACTATATCAATATATATATATATATATATTATACTCGGGAACATCGACTCCCGGTTTAGAAAAATGTTCACCTTTGGGTCCCCTATACTAAGGGTATACGCAACTATTAATTATCTCTAGCATAGGTATTATGCAACATAAGCAATTGAATCAACAATTAGATATCAAGATTACGAAACAGGCATGCATATATATCATATCAACATGCTCCAATATATCGCAAGATTTGCTAATAACAATCATGCACTTATCACAAGATAATGCATATACATATATTTGCATCACAACAACAGTATAACGGGTAGAAAACTTGCCTGAGTGCTCCGGGGTAGAATTAAGCTTATAGTGGATCCAGTAACCTATGAACAACAACATAAGCCAGAATTAATCCCCGGTCGCTTAAGAAACTAGACTTTAACCAATTAGACCCCTAACGTTCACTTTTGCGCTTAACGATTCACTTAAGTCGCTCGAGTACCCTCGGCTCCACCATTTTTAATAAATTAACCATTAAGAGTTTTCAGGCGATTCTTTCGCGAGTACCTTACCAACTGCCTAATCCACTTAACATAATTGTTTCATAGCCCAATTAGTCATTTAAAGTCCTTAACCAAGGTTTCAAAGTAAGGCGAGGGGTAATGGTTCGTTCGCGAAACGCCGTTACTTAAAACAATCGTTTCTCCTAAACCGTACATCGGATTCAAGTGAACCACATATCAAAACGAAGCTCGTAACATGAACTATCTAAACATGGCAAAGGTTAGAATCTTTCAGTGAGTTCACGGGTCCTAAAGTTAAGAACAGAACAGTTAAGGAAAATCGGGTATTATGACATTTATGTTTACGCGATTTCCAATTTTTAAACCACTCCAAACAACCACCATTCAAGTCACAACCAACAATACAACCAACCCTCATCAAAACCTTACTACATCAGTCCCCAAACCTCAAGATTTTCCAATTTATACAACCCCACACATGAACTACTAGCTATACTTAAGTTTCATTAACTATAAACAAGATTTCAACATCCAAATCACTACAAATCCAATCCAAACTCTAAACACACAAGCATCATGCTTCTCATATACTATAACCATCAAAACCATCATAATACTCAAAGTAAAGTTAGGGTTTGGAGGTGTTATACCTTCCTTGGAGTGATTAGAGTAGCTAGGAAGTCTTAGGGAGCCTCCTACAAGCTTGATCTTTCCAAAGAAATCAAGAACACAAAGTTAGGTTTTGAAGTTTCTAAAAGTTAGATTGAAAGAACTGTCAAAACGAGGGTCTTACCATGCTTATTTGGACGAGACTTGTGAACAAGAGTTGTAGGCCATCTCAATACCTTTCCAAAGAGCTAGAACATACTATTTTAGTAAGTATTGAAGGAGATATGGTAGTTTGAAGTTTCTGCTCTGGTTTTGGCCGAGAGCTTTTTGAAGGAAATGAAAGTCAACTTGTATTTTGTGTTTTTGATTTGTTTTGGCTTGGTTGCTTTGTTTTGTTTTGTTAATTATCCTTTTACCATGGTAAAAAAATGAATGGCTTAAAATCAACCAACCAATCCCTCCATTTGTCATGCATATGTCACCATGCCTATGTCATCCATTTGCCACATGTCTCTTCCTTGTGGTTTGATGATGTCACAATCCTTGGCTTCTTGTACAAGCTTGTCTCTTGGTCGCTTATTTGTTTTACGGTTCGCTTAACTTTCGTTCTCGTTCGTCGTTTGAGGGATCATATCCGGGATCTTATTACTTGGGTTCCCTTAAACCTTTCTCAATATTTTATATTCCTTTTATGATCCTCTCTTATAATCCTTGAATTTAAATCCTTTTAATCATGTTACCTTATACTCAATTCTTTCGGTATCTGGTGGATTTTCGGGAAAAATCAAAGTGTTCGAATTTGGATTCTGACGATCTTTACATACACTTATTTACTTTATGGAGTACTAATACGATCTTAGAATTTCCATAACAGTACTCCTATATAGCGTGTTCTGATAAATTTCCTTAATCAACATCATCAGCAAAAGTTACTATTCATCCGTGTTTCAAACATTTCTAAAAATTGGGGTTATTACAGCAAATCCATGTCAGGGTACGTTTTTACTCTGAACTGTGGTGCGATTAGTTGGTAGAGTTCCAAACAGTCTACAACGGCTGACTCCACAGCGGAAGCAGAATATATAGCTGCAAGTGAGGCTGCAAAAGAAGCCGTTTGGATGAGGAAATTTGTTTCTGAGTTGGGAGTTGTTCCTAGCATTGAGGAGCCTATTGTGTTGTATTGTGATAACAACGCAGCAATAGCACAAGCCAAGGAACCTAAGTCTCATAAAATTCCAAACATGTTTTTCGACGCTTTCATTTGATTAGGGAAATCATTGAAAGAGGAGATGTCAAGATTGAGAGAGTTGACATACATAACAACGTAGCAGACCCACTCACAAAGTCATTATCTCAGATTCACTTTGATCGTCATAAAGAGAAGATGGGTATTAGATACCAGGGTGATTGGCTTTAGTTCAAGTGGGAGATTGAAAGAGATATGTCCTAAGTCCAATCATGTATGAGGATTTAGGAATAACTTTTTATATAATCTGTTTTGATTTCATTGATATTTATAAAAGACTTGTTTTGTTTTTATTACGGGCTCTATCTATTTAAGTGTTTAAATAAGATATACCATAGTTTAGAGTAAAGCTTTTTATGGATTATGATGAGATCATAATAGTGAGACTTAAAAGATGATAACTCTAAACTTAAATAGTTCCTGGTCAAAGGATTACTAACTGGTAATTAATAATCCGCAAAGATCGGTACATACTATGTTTGCTTCATTTTGAAGGATGTCTGTTCTCATAGATATTTGTGTGGTGACACTATAGCTAGTATGTAGGTGCTTATTATAGAATAAGTTCACTGAACATGACTCGCACAACTGAACAACTGATGGAGTTCACTCACGTGTCAGCAGTTGTTCACATAGTGATAGTTGTACAAGTATCCTTAGACTTGAGGTCATCATAGTCATCTTGTGTACACTGAACTATGCTTTGGTTTAGTTCTTAGTCTTCAGGGACAATTATTAGGGCTCTACTGGGTATAGGAATTTGTACACGAAGATAGTGTATGATCAATAAAGGATCTACCCCTTCCAGAGAAGGAAGAGAATGTTCAAAGCTGATCCACTTATGCTAGTTCAGGAATCTCTGGCCAGAGTGAATGAAATTAGAAAGGAGTTTCTAATTTACATAGGACTGAGCATAGTGAATGGGAAAGCAAATGATTAAATTAGATAGGTTTGACGCAAGTTCCATGCCTTGTATTTAATCAGGACATTGGAGGGTAGAAGGAATTGATTGTACGGTAACTATTCACTGACAGGTTCTTGGTATTCTAAGCAGTGAATTCATATTATCCGGATAGTCGCGATATGTTGAGAAACATCACTCACGATGTAGAATAAATATAATTAATCAGTTAATTATATTTAGTGAATTTTAATATTTATATAAATAATTAATAAAAGTTTATTATTATTTATTTCTACTACCGGCATAATATTGAACCTACAGGGTCACACCATAAAAGAATATTTTCTTTGATGAAAAATGAGAGAGAGAATTATTTTCTAAATAGTTAAGAAAAAGAAATAATGATTAAAATAGTTTTAATTATTATTAAAGCATTTTATGAAGATAAAATGTGGGGGTTAATATATATAAAGATATATTATAAAACCCTAGGAGAGTCCTATAAATAGAAAGAGATGGATGGCTCATTCATTGAAATACACACAATTTTGGTTTTGTGAAAACCCTAGCCTCCATCTTCTTCCTCTCTCTCTCTCCCAAAAACTCCATTTTTATAAAAGCTCAGTTTTATAAAAAGGTTCATCGAAGAGGATCATTCTTGGTGGATACCGGTAGAGTGCTTCACACATTGAGGAGCAACTGCTAGCACTCCATTTTTATAAAGCTTCGATTCACGAGGTATGATTTCGATTCCTCAGTTTTTCCCTTTTTATACGTTTTTCTATATGTGCGGTATATGGTTTTTATGGAATAAATGTTATTTCACGCTTCCGCTCATCCGTAAATTCCTTCACCAATCAGCAGGGAGTCATCAGACCACAATTGCCATACTGCAAGACATGTGGTGAGAAACATACGAGTGTCTGCAACAAGGAACATGTGACATGTTTCAAGTGTAAGAAGAAAGGGCACTATTCCAATGAATGTCCAGCAGGGAGAATAGAAGTTACTTGTTTCCAGTGCTAGAGGAAAGGGCATGTTGTCAGAGATTGTAGAGGATCAGAGATGGAAATTATTGTTCCGAGAGTATTGGCATTACTTCTACCACTACAGCAGAGTCAGTCTAGGGAGAAAACTTTTAATATGACTATGATGGAATCTGTGCAGAGTCCTAGTGTGATTGCCGGTACGCTTTCTGTGAATTCAGTAAATGCAAAAATATTGATTGATTCTGGAGCCACACGATCTTTCATTTCTGAGGAATACATTGATAAGATAAGTTGTGAAATTCAACGGTTGGGCGAGACGTTAATTATAAAATTAGCGAATGATGACTAAGTTCTTGTAGATCAAGAATATCCTGAATGCGATATCGATATAGCCAGACATCATTTCTCAGTTGACTTGATACCTTTAAAGTTAGGAGAGTTTGATGTTATTTTAGGAATTGATTGGTTAGCCGATAGTAATGCTCAGATAGATTGTGCAAATAAGAAAGTGGAATTGCGAACTACGGAAAATACAACAATAATATTTAAGGGGTGAGAAACAGCGGAAGAAATTCTTGACAATGATGCAGACTAAATGATTGCTACGACAAGGAGGTAAAGTTTATCTAGCTTATGTGTTGGATACTAAAAAGGAAAGCCCAATGATAGAATATTCCAGTTGTGTGTGAATTTCATGACATTTTACAGAAGAACTTCCAAGATTACCGCCGAATCGAGAAATCGAATTTACTATTGATTTAGCACCAGGTACATAACCAGTTTCGAAATCTCCATATCGAATGGTGTTAGGTCTCGAATTATCATAGAAGGGGGGGTTGAATACGATAATCACTAAATTAAAAATTCTTTCGAATCTTTAGCGATTAAAAGATTTAGTGCTCAGTTAGTGGTTCCGTGTTCTTGAGATAAATAGTGTTTGGAACAATAAAATGAGGAACACAAGATATTCGGGGATATATATATTCGTATATAAATCCGCGAGAGTGTTGCTACACTCCGGTAAATAAATTAACCGGCTACAATCTAAGAACAATAAAGTTCCTAGCTACTACAAAGATTTACTAATCAAATCATACATAATGATCTAGCTTTTGTTTGTACTAGGATTTAATTACCGGGTAATGATTATAATGCCCCTATGAATATACAAGAATTAAATCGGGTATTATAACGTTACTCCGGTGAGAAGTTAAACGGATATATAAAAAACTTGAGCTTCTCTGAAAATCTTTGCGGCTATTTTTCGCCTCTCTTGGGAGAGAAGATGAACATAATGAAATCCCAAAAAAATGGCTATCTTCTTCTACTGCAAATGTGTAGTCTTTATATCCCATAAAATTGTGTGGCTGACGAGAGAAGCACGCTGTGGCGATCAAGGTGTACAGGTACATAGTAAAACAAAATAAACAAGTCACCTGTATGGCGACCAGTGTACTACTAGTACTTAACCAAAATAAAACAACTGGCCTATAGCGACCAAGGGGAAAATCTCTCTGTGGTGACTAGTTATACTACTACTATAAGTACTAGTACATGTGGTACTTAAACAAAACCACACTTCTGTGGCGACCAGGGAATGTCACCCCTGTTAGCTTTTATTCTTGATTTTCTATTTTTTTGTTTTTCATTTTGTTTTTCTTTTTCCTTTTTCTTTTTATTTTCTTTTTGTTTTTGTTTTTGTTTTTGTTTTCTTTTTTTTGTTTTTGTTTTCTTTCTTTTTTGTTTTTCTTTTCTTTTGTTTTTTCTTTTTCTTTTTCTTTATTTTTTCTTTTCATTTTTTTTTCTTTTCTTTCTTTTTTTCTTTTCTTTTTTATTTTTTTTTTATTTTTAGTTTAAATTGTAACTAAATTAATTTATAAAATTAACTTAAATATAACTTATATAAATAAACTAATTTAGATTTATAAAATAACATTATTTAAATTTTATAAGATAAATCAATTTAAGTTTATTAAATAAATTATATTAAAGTCCTTTAAATAAATATATGTAATTTAACAATTATACTTTGAGCTTCGCCAGTCCCTGAGCTGTTTAGCTGTATACCCCGCGCACCGCTTCTCGTACTTTAACATATAAATATTCAATCCAAGGACATTCCTCAACTTAACAATTCTTCTAAAAATAATACCATGATTCCTTTCACGAGCTGTTGACGCCTAGTGCAACTGGTCTGGTTCACAAACGACTAACCCCGATTCAGGTCTTCGTATTATAGCTTTGATTACATTTTTAAGCTTGCCTCAAATTTATTGCTTCAGACACTGACTGTCAATAAACAATTGTACTTTCACTGGAATCCTTTATGATACTTTAGACAACATCTTCATTAACCTCTATCTATACCCTGTCTTCAATTCTTCAGATTCCTATGCTTTGAACACTGTCTATCTTCAATCAATGCCAATACACTGAAATCTTCTGGTAGCATTTACACACTGAATCTTCATCATTTCTGAAACCCTGAAAGTCTTTAACCTTTATTTTTCACTGAGGCATGATCATATTAATGAACTTCTTTCAGTGACCTGTAAATAGACTTCAGGCCTTCTTCTAATCTTCTGATTCTTTGTATTTGCCTTGTCTTCATTTCTTCTGATTTCTTGTGTAGACGTAGTATTATAAACCTGTCATGTTCTAGTATTGTTATCGTGTTGAGTTATCACGTAACTGTTCATACAGCTATGCAGTCTCACCAATAATCTCCCCCTATTTGATTGTTAAATCTAACAAATAAATTAAATAGAGAGGATAACTCAACTAACAACTAGAAAAAACAAAATACCTGGACTTGTAAATAATGCTACTGGTTTTCTCGATCAATTACTGCATTTCCAGATTTCTCGAGTAACTGAAATTAAAGATGCTTGTTCCTCTAGCACTGAACAGATCTTCAAGTAGTTTCATCTTCATTTCCTTGGTTCTTCAAATCTCTGCCAAATAACACTTCTCAGTCTTGAAGTAATCATCAGCAGCTTCTTTTGTACAACCATATTTCCTGTTGAGAAGCACATATCTCTCTTGCGTCTCCCCTATGAGAATCAACTGCTTAAAGGAGATCACCTTCGTCTAGCACCTCTCCCGTAAAATAGGATCCGCAGATAAGAACTAATGGTACTCCCCTTTTGGAAAACAGCTTCTTCCCTTATGAAGAATAGTGATGAACCAAACCACTTCTTCTGGTTACTAGGAAATCACTTTATGTTTTACCACCTCTCCTGTACAATAGGATCCGTAGTTATAAACAACAATGGTGTGGTGTAGTGTACACGTGCTTTACCTTTTTCCTCCTCCCTGCTATTTCTCCCCCTTAGTTGAGGCATCCTCCCAACTATTACTTAAGCTTTAATCTCCCTCTTAGAGAAGGAATGCATGTCGTTGTTTGAAGGAGTTCTCATATTTCACTTGGTTGGAAAAGAAATAACAAGTCATAGTCTGATCAACCATGTCCCTTTAAATGCTGCAAGAATGACTTCACTGTTGATCATCATGTTCATCAATCTTCCCAAGTCCTTATACCTCCCAACTGTTAGATCACCAATTGTTACTAATTGTTAGCTCCCAACTTGTTAGGTTCCGAAGTATTCTAATCCAATCTGTAAATGTTAGGTCCCTAAGAGTTAGGTTCCAATCATAAACAGATTCGAGACCTGAAGTATCAAGAACCATGTTTAGGGATAGGGAATGGCTATAGTGCTCTTTCTTCCTCACTGTGAGTGTGTGATTCTGTTTTGTGTATCTCACAAGTGTTTCACTCTTCTCTCCACTCGTGTTTACACTCATTCTCACAAGTGTATCACTTCTCTCATAGCTCCAAAATCCAGCTGTACCTGCAAGGAAAATCACCTTAGCCATCTTTAAGGAGGTCACAGGTGGTGCAATGGGAGTTCACAAATCCCCATCCTTGTTAGACTTGTCATATGAATCTGAGTCATAATCTACAAGTTGCTAGTTTCCCTTTTAGGGTTCCGGATTTGAACTCTGGGAAGGTAAACAATGATCCAAAAAATTTAGCATAAAGATCAAAGTTTCCTTCTAGTGTCTGTGAAGACATTTCCTTGATCCACTATCCGTAGATGCATCTAGGGGATTTAAGTCTGGGGAGGTAGACACTGACACTGACATATGGCTATTGGATCAGTATCCTCTCCTAACACCTGTAAAGGTAATTTTTCCATTAAAGAACCTTGAACAATCGAATCTGACCTTAAAATGGTCGAAACTCTTGTTTCCGTCAACTCTTGCTTTGCGTGTGTAACCTATCCTTGTGCATCAAGAATTGTTTATGTTTGAGGTGGTGACACTACATCGGATACCCTGGCCGAAAGGCGAATTTCAATAGACGAACCCTGTTAAAAGGATGAATTTGGTAACTGTTTTTATGCCTTTTCAGCCATTACGATGAGAAGATGTATTGGGGATAGCAGTTGCCTCAGTTTTAATACTACTCATCTTTGTAGGAGACAGAGCTGTTGGGTTGACTTCAGAACCTTCCTTATGTGGTTCACTAAGGCACTTTCTCCCTCACGCTCGTTCATACCTCATTTTAGTGGTAAGAAAGTGTTGGTTGGTTCTGTTTCTGTGCTTGTATTTATAGTTTGGGATAGAAGTTATGGGTTTTCAACCTCATGACTATCAAATGAAAGAAGGCCATTGGAGGCTGAACCTGTATCACAGAACATATGGCAATGTAGAGATAAAATGCATTTAAAATCTATAGTGAATGAAAAATTAGCACTTAATCTTTTGAGAGAAATGATGTACAATAGTGATTTCAAAAGATTTTAATGAAATAAGCAATCACCACTGTAGAAAGAAGTTTGATTTTTCTCTAAAAACTGTTTAAGTGCACAAGTCTGTTTTTATGCCTAAATAGATAAATGATTTGATAAGACACAAACTGATGGCCTAGCACTATTAAGAAGAGAAAGAAAGATTTTGTCTTTTAATATGAATGAGTTTTTGTAAAAGCATTGATCACTTAGGGTAAAGTCTAAGCAATTCTCATTCATATCAAAAGCTCCATAATCTATCTTTATAAAATTATTACCAACAATATTATTTATTGATAAAGAATCTTAATAAGAAAGACTATGCTGCTAATTTGAAATTATAGTGAATCTTTCAGATATAGCAACTCATATAAATTTACTAGAATTTAAAATCTCACAATTATCTGTAATAAAATATTAACAATATATGATTGTCTGATAATTGTCAAGTACTTTAGATACCAATAATTATGTTGCATCCTACTTCAATATAAGTTAAATACATGGAGTTGTCGAACATCATAATTCAAATATATTAGAGTAAGATATTAATAAATTAAATACCAATTATCTATCAACTAGATATTAGCATTCAATATCATATTCTATACAATTGTTAACTCCTAACAACTGTAATATCTCAAACAATATTGGTTCAATAAATGAAGCAACATTAACCAACATTGACTTGTTTACAATCTTAGAAAAATATTCTAAGTCCCATATACTTTTATCCATTGAGTATTGCATCTCTTATCAAAGTATTTAGGAATTTGCAAATAAGTATAAAAATTATTTTAACTTGACAACATATGTTTACTTCTAATAAAGCAATCAAACATTTTAACCATAGTTTTACTTAAGAAAAAAATTTCACACTTTTTATATTAGTATTAGTGACTTAAGATAAGCATTGATTACTTAGAGGAGTTCTAAGTAATTTCACAAACACTAATACTTCACAATTAGTTCATAGTTAAACTCTTAAAAATATATCATTAACTGATATAAGTCAAGAATTTACACACAATTAATCATGCTATAATCATATTTTGATTTCAGTGAATTCTTGAGATATAAGCATTGCTAAATTCACTAAAACCAAAATCTCATAATAAACTTATAACACATAAGTTATAATCAATATTCTAGATATAAATTGTTGACAGATTTAGTTATAATCAATCATGCTGCTTATTTATATTAAGTTAGTTTGAATTGTGGAGCAAATAAAATCATTAAATTGCTTCAATTTCCATAATCCAAACTACCCAAAGTAAATATTAAATAAATAAATACTAAATATCTATGAGGTAAATATTAGCACTTAAATATTTTTATAATTATCCTGGAATAATCACCAATAGGATATATGTCCTATATACATGGTAATCACTCTCTGGATAATTAGTAATTTTAGAAATATTTTTGAAGCATATAAAATATCGAGTGTTTTATACATATCACTTAGAAAATACTTCAACTTTCAATATTAGTGATTTTAGAAATAAGCATTGATTACTTAGAATAAAAATTCTAAATAATATCACTAATACTAAAAGTATCATAATTATTCGTACATAATACAAATAACTATGTTGCATGTTATTTTAATATAATGTAATTATGAGACTCATATGGAATGGAATTGTCTACAGTCATAATTTAAATCAGTTAAAATAAAGTTCAAACTTAATGCTATAATACTTAACTACCACAAATGTATATGACATTGTAATCATGATAATCAAGATATTAGCACTAAGTATGAGGTATTGTATTACTGATAAATTCACAAGCCCTTTAAATATTGAAGATTTAATACCCGTGAACTTATATCAAGAATTTCTTACAGATGGGATTTCCAACTAGTATGCAATGAATGATATCCCACACTTACAAACCAGTCTTAAAAGATTAATTTTAACAAGTGATTTAATAAGTATTTCTGCAAGTAATTCTTTGACTAAAAGACATGCTCTCTAAAGTAATGATACCTGGTGTGAAGGTGCCTTGTCATAGAGTGTTCCACAGAGTTGTTGGATTTGAAGTTGTTTCTCATCATAACAGGAAATCAATCTTCTTACATGAAGTTGACACCTGCCTGAGATGCTTCACCTGTCACTTAGGTTGACAGCTTCAGAGATGCTTCTCATGTATTTCTTACAACCTGCATAATATGTATCTATATAGCCAAACATATTAAGCATAATATCTTTAGGGTACTTTACTCCAAGAGTTGATAGTCCCTTAATATATCTAATAATCTTGTTAATAGCTATAAGATTGGATTCTCTAGGATCCACTTGGAACCTTGCACTTTGGCATCTTGAGAACATTACATGTTGTCTATTAGCATTTGAGTAAAAGAGTGTGTTTGTCATACCTCTATAGCTTGTCATTTTACCTGAGTTACACTAATCAAGCTTAAGTTGTTCCTATTGGTAACTAGTCTTGAAATGTTCGGAATCTTCCAAATTTTGCATCTTCAAAAGATCTTTAACTTACTTGTATTGCCATCATTCTTTTGGTTTACTTGTGCTCCTAAATGAATTTTTCTTTTGGCTTGCTTGAGCTCCTCAAAAGAATTATTCTAATGGCTTGCTTAAAGTAATCCCAAAAAGAATTGCAATATTTCCAACATGCTCCTCCATACCTACTCCGTAATTACTTAGCAAATAATCTTGCACAAGTCTTTGTTAGTATACCAACATATAACATTATCATTATGTCACTGCACATATAAAATAATATGTTTATGCCTAGTGATACGAGAGTTATTAATATGACGACTCTACTATTTCATATTTAACTACAACTTCAGTTATAGTGCCATACCATGTCCTTGACGATTTCTTGAGTAGTATACTAGTTCATACCAACCTGAAGCGAGCTTGCAAAGAAGAGATATGCTTAGTCTAATAGATCTGCAACTGCAAAGTTCATGAACTGTTGTGCATTGACTACTTCCTTTGACTCACCAACCAGGAGTGCACTTGTACACATCTACTAGAGTCCAATTCCAAGTGTAATGTGCATCAGGTGCATGATATGTCATAATATCCTTAAGTCTCTTCACTGGTGCTATCTATTAGATACTGCTTCCTGATAATAACCTAGCATCTAGTTTGGCCTTGTCCCTCGTAACAATGCCATTGTCATCCAGTTTTGACTTCTGGTTATCCTTGTACCAATTACAATATTGTCATTTGGTTTGGATACTAGCTTCCCTACAATCTGTTTGCTAACTGATTAAGTTCATCTTGTTTTGAAATCACCCAATCAATCCGGATCTATCAGAGCTTCTGTATCTTTCTTAGTTTCTTCTTCATATAGAAAAATAGAAAAATAATCATACATACTCAGTAGCCCTGCTAATCATTACTCCACCATCTGGATCACTTAAAAACTAGACTCCGGGAATAATATTGACATCAAACCCTTTGTCTCAGCAGATATGTTCTTTAGTGTCCTCTGATTTTCAATGTGGTGTTGTGTCTGACTAGTTGATCCTTCTTTTGCTCCCCCTGAGCTGTTGCTGGGATTTCGTGAAAATCCTTACCCTTGCTGTCTGACTTCATTGAAATAATGAGTTATGTTATACACTGCCATTCCACTGCTCGGATATGAATTATCAATACCAGTTTTTTCTCCTTTAACAGCTTGGAGCATGGAGTTGTTGAACTGTGCACTTAGACTTTCAATTATCTTCTGTTGATCAACCATAAATGCCCAGTAGATTGTAGACTCCACTGAGTAGCCATGAAAAATATCATAACTAGTCTTAGCTGCAAATGCCAAGATCTTCAAACAACTGTAAACATTTCATTGTTTGTTTCTTCTGAACATTCTCTCCAAACACTTTCAGATTATCTAGTGTTTACTTCTGTTGGCCATTAACTCATTAGTGGTCTTCATGTATGCATCCAGATCAAGGCTTGATCTTACTTATTGCAAACTGTTTTAACTGCTCCAGCCCTTTGGTATTTAGAAAGTCTTGATTAGCTTGATATTTCCATTGTAGCTTTAATCAAGTTCTAGTTCTTCCCTTGTACCACTCCATCATGACATGGAGCTCCCAGTGCTGAATTTTTCTCAAATGTTCTTGATGTTATAGATATTAATTAGAATTGCTTCTTGAATTCAGTCCCATTATCTGACCACAAGATCATTTCTTTTATAGTTGCTTTCAACTTGATCTTCTGATACGATTAATCACCATCTGTGATGTCTTGACTTGAGAATGCACGAACAACCACTTTGTTTAATAAGAGTAGTCAACCACTATCACTAAGGTATATTTTTTCTTTGATGTGATGTTTTCTTTGACTCCTCTTTCTAACATGCCTCACATTTATCATCTTCTGAATTCCAGATGAAGCAGTCCTGTTAGGAATATGTGTATTAGTTTGATGATAAGTTATACAAAACACTTAAGTAGAAATCTAGTGTTTGTAGCCTCAACGGATAAGACCATCTTGGCTATCCGTTGAAGGAGTAGCTTTACTTAGCAATAAGTTTAGTATTGAGGCATATTTGATTCTCTGGATTCAAGTTGTAATTCTTAGATGTTGTAGGAAATTATCAGTCATGTTGACTACTAGTGGATATGCAAATAGGAGGGCTAATTGTAAATATTGCATGCCTTGTAATTTTGTATAAGTGAAGAAGTATCAACTGATATTGAAGACCTTCAACGGATAAGAAACGAAGCTTCAACGGATGTCTCTAATGCTTCAACGGATAATATCCATCAAGGGATAAGTGCTTCAACGGATAAAGACTTCAACTGATAATGCATCAATGGATAAAGCTTCAACGGATAAAGCCTCAACGGATAAGGCATCAACAGATGAAAGCTTCAACGGATGCTTAGTTCATTAGCAGTTGATAGTGACAATTCACAAGCTGACAGAGGCACATGGGTTGACAGAGACAAACTGGAATGTGAAAGCCTCTAGGAGGAATCAAGAAAATGCAGGATTTCCATTCTGATGCAAATAAGAAAGTATTCAAAGATCTACAACCAAGCCTAAATTGCATTTGATAGAGAAATGAAGAAGAAATATGTGAACAATCTTTTTAATTGTATTTTACAGTTTTGTCTTCACTTGTAAACTTGGTGATATATAAACCAAGTAGTAGTTAGTAATTAGATGAGAATTTTCCTGAGCTGTTTAGAAATATCCAGAGAGAAAATCATCTAGTTTGTACTAGGAAGCAGCTGTGATTTACTTCTTTGAATCACAGATTTTCTGAAATAACACATCTCTGGTGGAACAACAAATCCACCAGAAAAGTTTTTAAGTTCTTTGTGTTCTTTACATTTGTGTTTGAATATATATCTGTCTGTATTAGCTTTAAGCAATTCACACACTTGTTCTCAAAAGCACTTAGCCTTAGAAACTGCTCAAAACTTGAAAATTTTTTGAGATTTACATTCAACCCCCCTTCTGTAAATCTCATTGTTAGTCCACTGGGAATAACAATTGGTATCAGAGCTAGCTCTTAACATACAAAGAGTCTAAAGATCTATTCTGCTAACATCATGAGTAAGAAGGATATTGGTGTTAAGATTCCAATCCTGGAAAGAGATAACTATCATCACTGGAAGGTGAAGATGCATTTATATCTTCTCTCTCAAGATGAAAGCTACATCAACTGCATTGAAAATGATCCTCACATCCCACACAAGGTGGCCACAGCTGCTTCTGCAACAGTTGTTGTTGGACAGTCTATTCCCAAGCCAAAAGCAGAATGGACTGTTAAAGATATTGAAGAGGTCCACAAGGACAAGAAAGCCATGAACATTTTGTTTAATGGCCTGGATCAAGATATGTTTGACAATGTTATCAACAGCCAAACTGCTAAGGAAATTTGGGATACTGTGCAGCTTATCTGTGAAGGCACTGAGCAAGTTAGAGAAAACAAAATGCAGCTCCTCGTTCAACAGTATGAATATTTTCATTTTGAAGAAGGAGAATCATTGAATGATACCTTCAACAGATTTCAGAAACTGTTGAATGGATTGAAGTTGTATGGGAGAGTGTATCAAGTCAAGGACTCCAATCTAAAATTTCTAAGGTCTCTACCAAAGGAATGGAAGCCTATAACTATTTCTCTAAGAAATTCTCAAGATTATAAGGACTTTACACTTGAAAGATTATATGGAATTTTGAAGACATATGAACTTGAGATGGAGCAAGATGAGCTGTTGGAAAAGGGAAAGAGAAAAGGAGGATCAGTTGTACTTGTAGCTGACAGTGAGAAGGTTGAAGCAGGAATGAGGAAAAGACAATGCCAAGTCTCAAAATTGGCACAATCAAATCAGAATCAAGCAAGGGTAAAGAGCAAGTAGCTGAGGATGAAGACAATTCCAGTCAGGATGACTCTGATGATATTGATGAACATCTGGCTTTTCTGTCCAGGAGGTTTGCAAAGATGAAGTTCAGGAAAAATACAAAATTCACTAAGCCAAACAAAAACATGGTAGACAAATCAAAGTTTAAATGTTACAACTGTGGCAGTAGTGGACACTTTGCAAGTGAGTGTAGGAAGCCAACCTCTGATAAAAAGAAATTTGAGCAAGTTGATTACAAAAAGAAGTACTTTGATTTGCTCAAACAAAAGGAAAGAGCTTTTCTCACTCAAGATGATTGGGCAGCAGATGGGGTCAATGAAGATGATGATATGGAATATGTCAACCTAGCCCTGATGGCTAATTTTGATGAAAATGAAACTAGTTCATCAAGCAACCAGGTAATTACTACTGATCTCTCTCAGCTTTCTAAACATGAATGCAATGAAGCCATAAATGATATGTCTAATGAATTATATCATTTGCGTGTTTCCCTTAAATCACTAGCTAAAGAAAACACTAGGATCAAAGAGAATAATGTGTTTTTAAGTGATAGGAATACTGTGTTAGAGAATCAGGTAATTGAGCCTGAAAAGATTAAACTTAAATGCTTGACTGTTGAGAGTGAACTAGAAGAAGCTGTTAAGAAAGTAGAAATTCTTTTTAAACAGTTAGAAAATGAGCAAGAGGTAATCAAGGACTGGAAAACATCTAGGGATGTTAGTGCTCAGATTGCCAAAGTTCAGGGAATTGAATTATTCTGTGAGGATGCCTGGAAGAAAAACAAAAAGGAGTTATAATTGATTGATGGATTGTCAACGGATGTGGAATCAACGGATAATGAAAGTTATTCGTTGAAGGAAGAAAAGGAGCATCCGTTGAAGGTTCATCAATCAAAACAGGCAAGTAATTTTAAAAATAAAAGCCTCAATAAGAAGAATGATTCAACTTTCAAGAACTTTGTCAAAGAAGGAGCTAGCACATCCAAAGATGCCAGTAAGGTGAATATAGGGCACATGACTTTGGATCAGCTGAAAAATAGGCTTAAGTTGGTTGAGGATAAGAAGGAAACTAAAAGAAAATCTAAAAGAAATGGGAAGGTAGGGATTAATAAACATAACAATTACACACCTGATAGGTATGCTCCTAGAAAAAGCTGTGTGCATTGTAAAAGTGTTAATCACCTATCTGATAATTGCAAATCTGTTAAAGATACTCCCATGCCTTCAAATCCCTCCATGCCTAACATGTCCATGTCACCTCTGCATGTTATGCCTGTTATGTCTCATCAGAATCCCCATGCACATTTTGCAAACATGCCATATATTAATAATCCTTATTTTACTGCATTTAGTATGCCTCAAATGCCATACACTATGCCTATGTGGAATAACATTTTTGCACAATCTATGCCTTATCCAATTCAATCAAATGTGCTAAGTGATTCTGTGACTAACCCTACACTTCAACCTACCACATCTGAGATCAAGGTTGACCCAAAGTTACCTAAGTCAAAAGATACAGGAGGAATGAAGTCTAGGAAAAAGACTAACAAGGCTGGACCCAAGGAAACTTGGGTACCAAAATCAACTTGATTGATTTTGTTGTGTGCAGGGACAAAGAAGGAATCTATGGTACTTGGACAGTGGCTGTTCAAGACACATGACAGGAGATTTCACCCTGCTTACAGAGTTTAAGGAGAGAGCTGGCCCTAGCATAACCTTTGGAGATGACAACAAAGGATTCACTATGGGATATGGCTTGATTTCAAGAGAAAATGTCATCATTGATGAAGTTGCATTGGTTGATGGTCTCAAACACAACTTATTGAGCATCAGTCAACTATGTGACAGAGGGAATACTGTTTCCTTCAATTCTGAAGCCTGTATTGTCACAAGAAAGAAGGACAATAAAGTGGTTCTAACTGGAGTTAGAAAAGGAAATGTGTACCTAGCTGACTTCAACTCTACAGATGAAGAATCCATTACTTGTCTTTTCAGCAAAGCAAGTGCAGTTGAAAGTTGGCTATGGCACAAGAAGCTGTCCCATTTAAATTTCAAGACAATGAATGATCTAGTTAAAAAGGACTTAGTTAGAGGAATGCCTCTAGTGGAATTCACAAGGGATGGACTATATGATGCTTGTTAGAAAGGAAAGCAAAAGAAAGTATCATTCAGTAAGAAGCTTGAATCTACAATTGATGAACCATTACAACTGCTACACATGGATCTTTTTGGACCAGTCAATGTATTGTCAATTTCAAGGAAAAGATATTGCCTAGTGATTGTAGATGATTTCTCAAAGTTTTCATGGGTCTATTTTCTTGGATCAAAGGATGAAGCTAGTGAAATCATTATCAATCATATCAAGCAAGTCAACAATCATCCTGATTTCAAAGCAAGGAATATTAGGAGTGACAATGGAACTGAGTTCAAGAATTCAACCATGAAGTTGTTCTGTGAAGAAAATGGGATCATGCATGAGTTCTCAGCTCCAAGGACCCCACAACAAAATGGTGTGGTGGAAAGGAAGAACAGATAACTAATTGAAGCTGCAAGGACAATGCTTGAAGAGTCAAAACTCCCAACTTACTTTTGGGTTGAGGCTGTTAACTGTGCATGTTACACTCAGAATATTTCTCTAATCAATCAAGCAAAAGGCATGACTCCCTATCAATTATTCAAGAGAAGAAAACCAACTTTAAACTTTGTGCATGTCTTTGGTTGCAAATGTTACATCTTAAGGAATCAATCTGATCACAAAGGGAAGTTTGATGCAAAGGATGATGAAGGAATATTTGTTGGTTATTTTGCTGGAAAATCTTATAGGGTCTACAATCTAAGGACCAACATTGTCATGGAATCTGTGCATGTTGTGTTTGATGATAAAAAGATTGATGGACTAACAGATGAGGGACATCATGAAGGACTCAAATTTGACAATATTGAGATATATTATGATGATAGTGAAGATGAGAATGATGAAGAAGGCATCTCAAGAAGAATTCAAAATCTGCCTTTGGATAATGCACAGAATGCTGCATCCGTTGAAAGTCATAATTCAGCTTCTGTTAAAAGAAGCAATGCAGCATCCGTTGAAAGACAAAGTGCATCATCCGTTGAAGTTCATAATGAAGCATCCGTTATCACAGTCTGTCAACGGATAATCAATTCACTTCATCAGTTGATAGAGCTCCCAATTCCTTTCAAAGGATCAGCAACTCAGGGGGAGTTTCAACCAATCAACATTCTATCTCACATCATGACAATACTGAGGCAACCTCATCTAGAGCTAATCTACCACCTCAAAGGAAATGGACCAAGAATCACCCTTTTGAACTGATCATTGGTGATGCTACATCTAAAGTGCAAACTAGAAGGGCTACTCAAGATGAATGTCTGTATAGTAGCTTTCTATCACAGGAGGAACCTAAGAGAGTGGAAGAAGCTCTATTGGATCCAGATTGGATTTTAGCAATGCAGGAGGAGCTAAACCAATTTGAGAGGAACAAAGTATGGAAGCTGGTACCCAAGCCAAAGAACAAGAGTTCTATTGACACAAAATGGGTATTCAGAAACAAGATGGATGAAAATGGCATTGTCATAAGGAATAAAGCCAGATTGGTTGCTAAAGGCTATTCTCAACAAGAGGGAATAGATTTTGATGAACATTTGCTCCAGTTGCCAGACTTGAAGCCATCAGAATCTTTCTAGCCTATGCAGCCCATGCCAATTTCAAAGTCTATCAAATGGATGTCAAGAGTGCATTTCTAAATGGGGAATTGGAGGAAGAAGTTTATGTAAGCCAACCTCCAGGATTTGAAGATCCAAACTTTCCAGACTATGTGTATTATCTATTGAAAGCACTCTATGGACTAAAGCAAGCACCTAGAGCCTGGTATGAGACTTTGTCAAAATTCCTTCTAGATAATCACTTCACAAGAGGTACTGTTGACAAAACTCTCTTCTTTAGGAATATGTGTATTAGTTTGATGATAAGTTATACAAAACACTTAAGTAGAAATCTAGTGTTTGTAGCCTCAACGGATAAGACCATCTTGGCTATCCGTTGAAGGAGTAGCTTTACTTAGCAATAAGTTTAGTATTGTAGCACATTTGATTCTCTGGATTCAAGTTGTAATTCTTAGATGTTGTAGGAAATTATCAGTCATGTTGACTACTAGTGGATATTCAAATAGGAGGGCTAATTATAAATATTTCATGCCTTGTAATTTTATATAAGTGAAGAAGTATCAACTGATATTGAAGACCTTCAACGGATAAGAAACAAAGCTTCAACGGATGTCTCTAATGCTTCAACGGATAATATCCATCAACGGATAAGTGCTTCAACGTATAAAGACTTCAACTGATAATGCATCAACGTATAAAGCTTCAACGGATAAAGCCTCAACGGATAAGGCATCAACGGATGAAAGCTTCAATGGATGCTTAGTTCATTAGCAGTTGATAGTGACAATTCACAAGCTGACAGAGGCACATGGGTTGACAGAGACAAACTGGAATGTGGAAGCCTCTAGGAGGAATCAAGAAAATACAGCATTTCCATTCTGATGCAAACAAGGAAGTATTCAAAGATTTACAGCCAAGCCTAAATTGCATTTGATAGAGAAATGAAGAAGAAACATGTGAAGAATCTTTTTAATTGTATTTTACAGTTTTGTCTTCACTTGTAAACTTGGTGATATATAAACCAAGTAGCAGCTAGTAATTAGATGAGAATTTTCCTGAGCTGTTTAGACATATCCAGAGAGAAAATCATCTAGTTTGTACTAGGAAGCAGCTGTGATTTAATTCTTTGAATCACAGATTTTCTGAAATAACACATCTCTGGTGGAACAACAAATCCACCAGAAAAGTTTTTAAGTTCTTTGTGTTCTTTACATTTGTGTTTGAATATATATCTGTCTGTATTAGCTTTAAGCAATTCACACACTTGTTCTCAAAAGCACTTAGCCTTAAAAACTGCTCAAAACTTGAAAAAGTTTTGAGATTTACATTCAACCCCCCTTCTGTAAATCTCATTGTTAGTCCACTGGGAATAACAAGTCCTCTCACTAAACACTTTTCACAAAAGAGTTCCTTGAGTTGATTTTCAAGGGTGAGAGCTTCTAATGCCATAAATAAACTTTTGTCAGATGAAGCTTTACAGTGGAAACCATTGACTTCA
Source organism: Apium graveolens (assembly GCF_009905375.1). Lineage (NCBI taxonomy): Eukaryota > Viridiplantae > Streptophyta > Magnoliopsida > Apiales > Apiaceae > Apium > Apium graveolens. The sequence goes on along the minus strand of NC_133656.1, from coordinate 26,000,589 downwards.
CCTTTTCAGAGTTTCTAGTCTAGCCACGAGCATTTCCTTTCCTTACTCTAAGAAAAGCAAGCTTCTCAACCTTCCTGCTTCAGGTGAGACATTAATCCTTCTTTGAATAGAGGACTTGTGCCTTGATTCTCCAGCAAGAAAGATGCTTCAAATATTATCAGTGACTCCAATGATTAGTTGTTATCAGTGATAACAATTGTTGAGTCCATGATGACATCCCTATTTCTGTATAGCTTGTCCCTTAGTGATAACCTTTGTTGTCATCTCCAAAGATTACTGACAGAATAGCTTTTGTCAATCACATTTGATTGTGAGGCTCTTTCTTTGATCATATTCCTTGAGTATGAATTATCAAGAATACATATGAATCAATTAACCTGTTATATGCTGCACTCACAAATGGATTAACGGCTCTGGGTACCCAACTTATCAGCTTGGGTCCAGTTGGATTAGATATTTCATTATAAACAGATATAACAATAATGGCTACCTTATCATGCTAATTCTTATCTATGACTAGCCATCTTCTCCATTTAAATACCCTTGACAAGTTTGTCTCTAGGCTAGGGGAAAATGGTTCCAACCTTAAATAAAGAGGACAGGCATTTCTCTAGGCTAGCAGTCTTTTCCCTATTTTAATCCTAAACATGCTTTTTCTACAATTAATGCATGTACTAAGAGATTCATTCATGGCATAAAAATAAGCAAGCATTGTATTAAGAATGCATGGCATTAATTCAGAAAAATTACATATAAGAATTAAGCAAGACAGGCATGATATGGAACAAACAGAATTAACAAATAAATCACTAATTCTATCTAGTAAATCTTGTTAAAGAATCTCATCTAGCTATCTCAATCCAATTATAATTAATACATCTTAACAAACAATTCAGATTAAATGAATAAATCACATTGTATTAGGATACAGGAGATAAGCATAAACAAAGGTCTTATATGCTGAAAAACATATACCTCACTAAAGCAATTAATCATGTTCAACAAATATTTAAACACATATTTAAGATCATCTAAAGTAACATGCACAAGTAAACATCAATCCTAGTTACCAGAAAAATAGTCTAGTGAACTAGTTCAGCATTATCTATGTGTGATGCTATCATGCTTGTGCGAGTGTTAAACATTTAAACACTATGATCTTATCATGCATTGAATATTGAGAGCAAAGTATTGCAGTGGTTCAAGAATCGGAAACCTGAGATATGTGAGTTGGACCATCTTCAGAGATTGCTAAGAAAGCAAGATATTCATGATTCTCATCATCTAATCCATCCCAACTCTTTCCTGTGCACTATAAGTTTTGACTGGCTACTTCCCTAAGAAAACATTCCACCTTTGTCTCAACTCTTCAACGGAATACCTACTCATCCTTGTTTGTCAAGCTTCTTGTTCCATTGTAGCAAAACCCCTGATAGTTACTTGACACATATTGCTTGTCAAACCTGTAGCTATCAAATCTTGTTTATATCCCAACCTCAGTCTGTAACCACCTCCTAAACTGAATCTGTAAGAATCTCTGCTTCAGAATAGATAGGCTTGATCCTTGGATATAGCTTATGTACTCCTTGTGAATCTAATGCGATTAAACTTCCCTGACAAGTGAAACACTTCCCTAACTTCCAGTCTCTCAAGTAATTCTACCTGAGCTTCCTTTGATTCATCTATTAGTAACTATTCTGTCCCGAGGTTCCAAATTTACTACATGTAACTGAGATATTTGTATGTCCCCACTATTCTCTCTGACCTCCACAATTACTGCATGTGACTGTATAATCTGGAATCATAGAGTTGTCTTAAAATCTTCGAGAAAAATTGTACCCGAAGAAATTTCATTCATTTCCTGCGTCTGAAAACCCAATGGTATCCTATGGATTTGAGGAAGTTCCATAAATTTCGTCTGCATATCTTGAAATCAATTCCATCGGAGTAAGAAAACCATTATCTATAATTTTCGTATTCGGGAATTTTCCGTCTGAGTAGCACATGGTCTTTGTTTTCTTCCAAAGATTAAAATCCACTTTAAAAGCCCGGAGGAATCCTGAGTCTACCAATCCTTTGAGTACCCTTAATTTAATATTTAAGAAAAATTAAATTTCTAGTATTTTTAATTTTCATAGAAAATAAATAATCAAAAATGAATATTTACGTAAAATCTAATTTTCAAGAATTTCGAATTTTCTTAAAAATTAAATAAAACGTAAATTATTATTTAAGAAAAATTTAAATTTACGAATTTTAAATTTTATGGAAAAATTAATAAATCAGAAATAATTAATTTTTTGGTAACAAAAATTTGTTAAGTGCTCTTTGGCGACTAAGGAGGAGGTACAAGGTGAACTTGGTTTTTATTTTAATCAAACTCCCTGTGGCGATCAAACAGTGCTGTGCGCCGTCTTTTCTGTGTGTGGTGACTAGTAGAGTACAAGAGGAATATATGCAGAGAAAAACTAAACCATTCTTCTGTGGCGACTTGTTACATATTGAATTCTCAATGATCACAAGAAGCTCAGGATCTGGTTGTTCGGGTGTCATCAGTATCTGATGTGTCGTCAAGATTTGACACATCATCAGCATTTGGATGTCATCGGTATTTGAAGACAGTCAGCTTAGAAGATTTGTTCTGTTCTTTATATTGTGGAGCAGATATCTTTTACGTCTGAGTTATAGGACTTTATCTATTCAGTTAAAGATATGTATCAGTTTCAGTTAGCTTTTGACAATGCATATCCTAGATTGATCTGTTGTAGTTGTGTAGTATATAAACACAGTTTAGGTCATCACTTAGTGGATCGATCTCGAGTATCATTTGAACTAGCAACTCTCAAGAACATCAGTATTTCTTGAGAGAGTTTTGTAACAGTTTTTATCAGATATATAAAAAGCTGTTATATTTTATTACTTGTTCGAAACATTTATACAATTGTATCCAATCCCCTTGAACAATTGTATCTTCACTGGGCAACAATTGGCATCGGAGCTCACTGATAAACTTACAATCAGAAACGATCTAAACATGTCTCTGAATAAGTATGAAGGTATTAAAATTCCCATTCTGAAAAAGACTGAATATCCTACATGGAAGGTAAAGATGCTCATGCACCTCGAAGCTACAGATCTAGATTATCTCGATGTGATTAATGATGGACCATACATGCCAACAAAACTGGTGCCTGCAACTCCTACTTTTGCTGAACACTATCAGCTAAAGGAGAAGAGTGAGTAGACACCAGAAGAGAAAGTAGCTGTGTTGAAAGATGCAAAGGTAAGAAACATTTTGCATAATAGTCTTGATTCTGTGATGTCAAACAGGATGATAGCTTACAAGACTGCCAAAGAGATCTGGGATGCTCTTGAAACTTAATGTCAAGGAACCATGGCCATCAAGAAGAACAGGATGGTTGTTCTGATTCAAGAATATGAACACTTTGAGGCCAAGCCTGATGAAAGTCTCAGTGACATCTATGACAGATTTCTGACCTTGCTCAACAATCTGTCTTTGGTAGGAAAGGTGTATGATCGAGAGGATTCAAACACCAAGTTTCTAAGAGCCTTAAATGAAGAATGGGAGACTCATACTTCAATCATATGACATCAGTATGATTTGGAAATAATTACTCTGGATGAAGTCTATGGCATGCTGAGAACTCATGATTTGGAAGTCCAGCAAAGGAAAGAGAGGAAAAGCAGCAAAGAGAAATCTGTTGCTTTGAAAGTAAATGATAAAGCTTCAAAAGAAAAGTATGTTGGAGTTATAAGAAAGAAGAAAAAATTTCCAGAATCGGAAACTAATGACTCATCATCAAATCCTGATGATGATATTGATTCTGAAGTTGATGAGAACATGACAGATTCTGATGTCATGCAAATGGCCGCATTGCTGGTTAAGGGCTTCAGGAGGATGTAATTCAGGAAGTCTAAAAACAACAAAAGCTTCAGGAAGAAGTTTACTGGAGGTGAAAGGAAGTCAACTGGGAGAAAAGATGGAAAGAACTCTAAAGCTGGAAAGGTAAACATGACAAAGATCAAGTGCTACAACTGTGATGAACCTGGTCAGTTTACCACAGAGTGCAAGAAAACAAAGCATGATAAAGGGAAGAACAAAGACCTGATCACATCATGCAAAAATTGGATGGACTCCTCTGATTCTGAAAATGAAGACACATGGTATGCACTAATGGCTAGTCTTGATGATCCTACCTCCTCTAAGTCTAAGGTACCGACTTCTTTCTTCTCTTTTAATACTGAAGATATTTCTGAATTGAAATATATTCTTAAATCTCTGCATGGTAATTTTAAGAATAAGACTCTAGAAAATGATAGAATTTATAACTGAAAATGAGATCTTGAAATATAGGAATGAGCAGTTAGAGTCTGACTTAATAAATTAGATAGATTTAAAGAAAGAATATGAGAGAGCTAAACATACAGTAAAAATTCTTGTGGCTAGATATAGTATGTTGGAAATAGATTTAGAAAATAAAATAAAAACCCTTAAAGCCTGGACTGATTCAGGCAAAAAGGTTCATGAGATGATCTCAAAGAAAAACTGGAAAGAATGCCTAGGCTATAGGGATGGAGTTAAGGATGTGGACACTGAAAATAAAATTTCCCTTAAAACTCCTGTTAAGTTTATTTCTTCAGAAGCTGATGAACCCAAATCCATCTTTGAAAAAGGGTTCAACATCAGTATCATAAGAAAAACTGGTAAGAAATGAATCTCAAAGAAAGGAAAGAAAGGAAACCATTAAGTCTATTAAGAAAGAAAAGAACATAGGACTTTTGTCAGCAAAAAAATTGAAAAAGAAAATATCTGAGGTTACTGAAAAACCTCAAATAAAAAGTCCTAAAAGAAACAGGAATGGTAAGCAAGGTATTTCTAAGGATTTAAAAATACAAGGTTGTTTCCAATACTCCTAGAAAAACTTATTTTAACTGTGGAAATACTAAGCGTCTTGCAATTGATTGCAGGAGGAGTAAAAAAATAAAAACTGCTATTCCTGATTCTGATGTTAGGAGTATATCAGTATTTTATAAACCACAAAATCCTTATTTTCATTTTGTAGTAGTTGGAATTCAATTTATACTTGTAGTTCTTATCACAAGTTGTATCACAATTATTATGAAACTTTGCCTAAGTTTAATAAAGTTGCTTGTGTGCTTAATTCTGTTGGTTTTACTAAATCTGCTTCTGACAAGACAAATCCTGACAAAAAAAACCTGTCAAAAGTACTCCTGGCACACAAAGGCTTAAGTTGTCCAAAAAGAGGGCCCAACAAGTGTGGGTCTTTAAAAATCCTTCTAATTAATTATTCTTTTGATTGTAGGGTAACAAGAAAAATACACTTGTCTTGGATAGTGGATATTCAGGACACATGACTGGAAATAAATCCCTGCTGTCAGAATTTGAGAAGAAGGTTGGCCCAGATGTATCTTATAGAGATGAAAATGTAGGACACACTCTGGGATATGGCAACTTGATAATTGGAAAGCTAGCAATAGAGAATGTAGCTCTGGTGGATGGACTGAAGCATAATCTTCTGAGCATCAGTCAAATCACTGATAGAGGTTATCATCTGGTATTCTATGAATCACACTATGAAGTTGTTCATAACAAGTCAAAGAAAATTGTCTTGATAGGATACAGACATGGTAACATATATGAAGCAAGGCTACATGAAAGTCTTGAAAAAGAAGCTACTTGTCTTATCTCTAAGGCATCAATAGATGAAAGCTGGAACTGGCATAAGAAGCTCTCACATCTCAACTTCAATTCAATCAATGATCTTGCCAAGAAGGAGCTTGTAAGAGGATTACCAAACATGCAATACTCAAGTGATGGTCTTTGTGATGCCTACCAAAAGTCTAAACAAAGAAGAGTATCTTTCAATAGAAAAACAGAATTCTCTATTTATGAGCCATATCACATGCTACACCTGGACCTTTTTAGACCAGTGAACATAATGTCCATCAACAAGAAAAGTACACACTCGTAATTGTTGATGATTTCACTAGATATACTTGGGTTTATTTTTTATACAGGAAGGATGAAACTCCAAAAAATTCTTCTGGACCACATAAGGCAAATTGAAAATGGATCTACTCATAAAGTGAAAAACCTGATAAGTGATAATGGCACTGAATCCAAGAACTCAAAAATGGAGGAATTCTGCAAGTACGAAGGCATAGAACAATAATTCTCAGCTCCTGGTACACCTCAGCAAAATGGTGTTGTTGAGAGGAAGAACATAACCTCGATTGAAGCTGGCAGAACTCTGCTAGAAAAAGCAAAACTACCCACTTACTTTTGGGCTGAAGCAGTAAACATAGCATGTTATATTCTGAATATCACTCTGATAAAAAAACATGGTGTTATTCCTTATCAAATGCTAAAAGAGAAGAAGCCCAGTCTCAAACATCTTCATGTATTTGGATGTAAGTGCTTTGTTTTGAGAACTCATACTGATCAGCTTGGAAAGTTTGAATCAAAGGCTGATGACGGAATCTTTGTTGGATACTCACCATCAAGAGCATACAGAATTTTCAATCTGAGAACAAGCACTATACTTGTCTCCATCAATGTATCTTTTGATGATAAGAAAATTCCTGGCTTTGTAGAAGATACTCATGAAAGTCTAATCTTTGCAAATGAAAATGCATTGTTGGAATCTGGATCAAACTCTAATAAACTGACAAATCCTGATGATCCAAATCCTGACACTCCTTCAGATCCTGAAGATAATCATTGTACTAATGAACCAGCACATATTAAGGGGGAGCAACTACAAGGGTCAGCTGATGGCACTAACACTGAAGAATCATCTCAAGGTTCTTCTCAATCTAATCTCCCATAATCCAATGTTGATTCAACATCAGATGAAAATGAGTCAAGTCCCAATATCTCATCAGGAGATAACACAACAGATTCAGGGGGAGCCTCAAATGCATTTGATGATGCATACAATTCAGGGGGAGCATCTAGCTCCAGAAGGACACTTCCCAGTGCCAGAAAATGGACTAAAGATCATACTCTTGATCTGATCATTGGAAATCCTGATGATGGTGTAAAGACAAGAAGTGCAACTCAGAATGAATGTTTATATCATAATCTAATTTCAAAAGAAGAACCAAGGAAAGTAGAAGATGCACTTAAGGATGTAGATTGGGTCATGGCTATGCAAGAAGAATTGAATGAGTTTGAAAGAAATGAAGTATGGAAGCTTGTGCCTAGACCTAAGAACAGGTCAATTGTAGGCACAAAGTGGGTCTTTAGAAATATTACTGATTCTAATGGAATGATCTTTAGAAACAAGGCAAGATTGGTGGCTAAAGGTTATTCCCAATAGGAAGGTATTGACTATGATGAGACATTTGCTCCTGTTGCTAGGCTAGAAGCAATCAGAATCTTCTTGGCATATGCTGCTCAAAAGAAGTTCAAGGTCTTCCAGATGGATGTGAAGAGTGCATTTCTCAATGGAGAACTTGAAGAGGAAGTCTATATTGAACAACCACCAGGATTTGTGGATCCTAAACATCCCGACTATGTTTACAGACTTGATAAAGCACTCTATGGACTGAAGCAAGCACCTAGAGCATGGTATGAAACCCTTGCTCAGTTTCTACTTGAAAGTGGATTCAAAAGAGGTACAATAGATAGGACCTTATTTTATCTGAATAAAGGTAAAGATTTGCTTTTAGTTCAAATTTATGTGGATGATATCATTTTTGGATCAACTAATCAAACACTGTGTGATAAGTTTTCAAAGTTGATGCAATCAAGATATCAAATGAGTATGATGGGAGAGATGAGCTATGTCCTAGGCTTGCAAATTAAACAGACTGATAATGGCATATATATTAATCAATCCAAGTACACGAGAAATCTACTGAAGAGGCTTAATATGCAAGAAAGTGCAACTGCAAGTACTCCTATGGCAATTGCTACAAAACTTGATCCTCATGAAGGTACAGCAGTTGATGTCACAAGCTACATAGGTATGATTGGATCTCTTTTATACCTAACTGCTAGTAGGATAAACATTATGTTTGCCACTTGTTTGTGTGGAAGATTTCAGGAAAATCCAAGGGAGCCACATCTAATTGCAGTAAAGAGAATTTTTAGATACCTCAAGGGTACTGTTTCACTTGGACTTTGATATGCAAGGGAAGCTGATTTTACACTATGTGGTTATTCAGATGCTGATTTTGCTGGATGCAAAATAGATAGTAAGCGTACATCAAGAAGCTATCAGTTTTTTGGAGGCAGATTGATCTCATGGTTCAGCAAGACGCAGATATCTATTTCTACTTCAACTACTGAGGCTGAATATATTACAGCTGGAAGTTGTTGTGCTCAGTTGTTATGGATGAGGAATCAGCTCATGGACTATGGATTATCATTTTCAAAAATTCCTATTCTCATACTCAAACACATCTCTTCACTTTCACCTCTCACACACAATGGCGAATTTCAGCTGGTTCTACTGCTACGACAAAAATAGTGTGACAATTTTTCGAAATAAAATCCAAACTCAATATCCCATCAACAACATTCCATATGACATATGGATTCAACTTCCAGACGTCATCAAAAATGATCTTCTGTTTTTCCAAAGAGAATTTCATCTCCATAATCTTCAATAGTAGGAGAAAATTATTCGTCTTGTTTCTTTGTTGAAAGTAGGAAGAAGCATTAAATATCCTCCATCCATTTCTCTTCACCATCAGCTTTGTCAGGCTTCTTAGACCAAGGCTGTTGATGTTCCCCATCTTAGACTAGGACTATCTTGTAATCTTTTTGCATGTAATCTACAAATTTCATGAAATGTACTCTTCTGAAATATTAATGAAATTTCTTTTGATTACAAGATTTAGTCTATGCTTATCTCGTATTGTATGCATGTGAATGTTCTTATTGAAGCCTGATAATCTTTACATCATCTACTTAAATTGTATATCTTGATGATTGTTTTGATTAAAATTGTGGTTGCTAATAATTTGTGCTGCTTTGATAAACAAATGTTGAATTCGAATCGACATATCCTGAGTTTGTCAAATCCTGACAGAAACAAGGTCTCAAATACTGATGACAGGTCAGCACGTTCTAATTCATATTATTAGTCTTAATTAATTTATGAGTAGTTTTCTTGCTGAAATTAAGTATCTCCCTTAATTATTGGTTAATGGTGGATTATCTTATAAACAAATTTTTACAGTTGTGTCTTGACATATCTGTATGTATTTTGTCTTTACTTCCGTAATTTACTCCACCGTCAAATTCTATAACTCAGTAATTGTTACCTGTTCAAAGTCATATTCACTTAATTACCTTCTTCATATGAATGTGTTATACTCCAGAATAGAAAAGTTATAAAACCAGAAGAAATTTTGTGACACAATTCATCATACACATAGCTTCACTGTGTATATCTCACTTATTCTCGCTCTCACAAGCTGTACACATTATGACAACGTCTGAAATTTTGCCACTCTTCAGTCAAACCACAATCATTCATGGAAATACATTTGGCACTAACAATTACCTAGCTCTGCGTACACATCAGCAGCTACCATCATCTTTTCATGATATTCAGGATTTTCTCCTTCTATGTCCAATTGGGTATGCTCTCATGAATCCTGTCAAGCTGTCATACAGGGATGTCATGCAGGTCTGGAATACAGCTGTGGTAAATTCAACAAACACTGGCTTTTCCTTTGAATATAATGGCCAAATATATGAAGTTGATGCTGATATTCTGCTTCAAGCCTTGAGATTTCCTGCCCTTGATAGTGCTCCTGATACTCATACCACTGAGCAGCTGTTTGATATGCTAAGGACCTTAGGCTATCAAGGAGAAATCACAACCATTGGAAAACTGGCCAGGACTAAACTGAAAAGGGAGTGGAACTTTTTCTTTGACTGCATCAATAGGTGTTTCTTGAATAAGACAACAAATTTTGATGCTCTTCTATCCATGTCTCTGAGAATTGGGTACTCTCTTCTTTACTCTAGTAATTTTGATTATGGTAATAGTATACTACAATATAATTTCAAGGAGTGCAGATACTTAGGAGTAATAGGGTATACTAGATTTTTACAACTGATTTTCAATTTTCTATGCCGTAATGCTATTTTTGATGATGATGAATTACTCCCTCTTTTTCAAATTTATGAAAAAGTAATCACTGATCATATTAAAAGGGATGAAAAGAATAAATTTTCAGGACCTCCCTTTCTTCCTAGAGAGGTCAGGCAATTTCTGTTAAGAGATAGACCTACTCCTACAGAAGTACCTACAAATCTTGATGCTGGCACCTCTGTAACAGTTCTTGATGCTTAGAATCAAGAAACCACCTATCTTGTTTATAACCCAAACATTTCTTCTTCCAAACAGTTGTAAGAACGAAAAGGCTGTTTAAGAAATCTGTCATATCTTGATAGAAAGCTAAACAAGCCTCACTGAGTGAGAGTGAAGAGAAAGAAGACTGCTTTCCAATCAAGAAATGAAGACTGGTCATACAAGAAGATTCTGACTCTGATGATCAGATGCCAAGGGGGTCCTTATCAAAAATTGGGAAGTCCATTGATCAACGTCTTGATGACTCTGTAAACACTACTGGAACCAAGAAGCCAACTACTGATGCTAGTGCTCTGCTTGATAATCTTCCAGTAAATGAAGCAACTATTGAACACAAGAAAACTTCAAAGAGCCAGTTGAAAAGAAAAAGTGAAGAAGTAGTTGGATACATCAGAAAGAAGAAGAAGATTCAGCCTCTTTCCAAGGATGCCAGTACACAAGAACCTAAGTCTGAAAGGGATTTAGCAATTACAACACATCCAGTCACATAAGAACCATCTTTTCAACTGGAAGATGCAGACAATGAGGCTGTACAGATTATTGTTAAAATTGCTCAGTGTGATCTTCTTGCTGACTCTGTTCAACTATTACATGAAAAACAAACTCATCAAGAGATACTGTCAAAGGTGGATGCAATAAAAAATGATCCTATTTTTGAGAAGAGCACACAAGAACCTTCACCAAGTACTGCTGAAGCAGCTCACATGTCTCAGACTCCACAAGAACCATGAGTTCAAAGTATTGATGTTGGTCTTTCACTTTCTACTGACAGAACAAATCCAGATGTTAGAACAGCTCCTACTGAGAATCATCCTTCAACTGCACTAGCTACTATTGATGATCAACATTTGATTGCTAGTTTGCAGAAGCATCTTGATGTGCTGTTTGTTCCTCCACTATCCTCACTTCCATTTGAGGACTTACCTTCAGGTATTGCTAACTTTATCATATATATTCTCATGTTTATATGATTATAAATAGTCTCTTTTTTTAGGTTACCTCTATTTATATGACAAGCATACAACTCTTCTCAGCCACCTCTTATTTCTTTGCTAAATGTGTGATTGAGCCTTTCTGTGAGACTGTGTGAAAATATCATATTAAAAACAAATTGAGTGGCAGTCTCCTGTACTGGAAAAAGGAGAGGTAGCTTTGAGACAAGAATCTTATAAGTTTTTCTTTACTTATAAAGTTTCTTCTGTGAGAACACTATTACTCTCAAAAGTAATGTATTGTGTGAGAAATGATGAGATCACTTGAAAAGAACAAAGAGATTTAGGTGTTACCATGTTTCTGTTTCAAGATCTCATCAGCCATAGGCATCTCTTACAAAGAATTTGGATAAAGGCAAGGAAACTCTGCCTGATTCTGCAAATTCTTCTGATGGGCTGTCTAATTCGGATAATGACAATGATAAGGATGATTCTGACACAACTCAGCTTAAGTCTGCAATTGATGCATCTAAGAAGTCCAATGTTCGTTCTTCTTCACACTTCAATGAAAATCCTTCTTATTACAATGCTGATGTTGAGCATTTCAGACAGATAGAATGGGATTATAAATGGAGACTTGCAAATACTTCTATCTCGTTTGTTGTTGGCCTGTAACATATTCATCATGCCTATGATGAAATTCAAACTCCTGATCTGAAGTTGCCTCTTAAGACCTCCACTATTTCTGTTAAAGGAATTCACTTTGACCTTGATAAAATAAAGAAGTCTCATGCTGCTGTCAAGGAGAAAATTGATGGATTTTTGCTTCACACACCCAACTCAGCTAAATTTAAAAGTGTGAAAAATACTATCATAGATGTTGTTGAATCTCAACACAGCATGGCCTCTCAAATTTCCTCCTTAGAAGATAAGGTCTCCTCTATAGGTGACAAACTGGATGTTCTGTTTTTTTTTCATTCAAATACTGATGCCAAAATGGGGGAGAAGATAGTTGCTACAAAATGTACACCAGATTCTATCCAGACAAAGGATAAAAATATTAATGATGATTGTGATAAGCAAAATCCGGTTACAGATGTTCAAATTGCTTCTACTGTTCAACAACCTCAACATTCCAAGAAGACTCATTCTTCAGGACAAAGGAAGTCTACTGGTACTCACAAAGCCAAGCACAAGACTACCGCTGGTGTTTCTGAGGATGATGATGTTACAAACTCTAATTTAGCATATGCTAAGGGATTATTCTTTCCTTACAGGTATAAGGAAACAGGTGAAGAGATTATCTTGTACTACAAAGACAAGAGGTTTGAGAAAAAGAATGCTAGGAGTGCTCTTGGGTATATAACTAAAGAATTTCCTTATCTGACACCTGAAGAAGTGGTTATGCAACAAAATGAGCTAATGGCTCAGATTGAAGCTGAAGCTAATACCTCTAAGGGAAGAGGAAAAAGAGGTGGTAGATCTACGAGAGCTAGAGGAAGAGGAAGAGGAGGAGGAATTTCTAAATCAAGTCAAGTGACTGCATTTAACTCTACTTTTCTGAATTTTCTATCCAGAGAAGGGTATGTTCTTGTACAAGGACATTAAGAAGATGAAGAAGTTCAGAAGCAAGAAGAGTTGATTATGTTAAGGAAGAAAAGATCAGCCACTAACATTGATCAAGTTGATACAGCAAATTAGAAGGTAACTCCTGATGAAGACACAAATCCTGAGGTAAAAGCAGATTCTGATGCTATGAACCCGATAACTTATTTTGACTCTGATGAAAAGGTGATCGAAGCATTAAATGATTCAGCCCTTAATCCATTAGTCACTCCTCATTCTTCAGAGGTTGATGAAAAAGAAAAGGTTGATAGGAGGAAAGTTGATCAGGCATGTGAAGAATATATGCACAGAGTTTTAAAATCAAAGAGAGAGCTATCGCATAAAACAAAAGGGAAGATTAACAACCTGTCTACAAGTTATGCTCCTTTCAGCAAAAAGGACAGAAGATGGAAAGATATTTATACATTTAAATATCCTAAAGGGTTCAAGCATGTTGAATTTGTGTCAGCAGGGTTAAGAGATTCTATTCCAGAACAGAAAGATGTTGATAAGTCCATCAAGAAACCTTCTTGAGTGGAATACAATGAAAAACTGAAACTTGTCAAATCTCGAACCAGAGGAGGGATTGGTCATTTTGATATGGAGATTCTAAGATCTAATCTACTGGATACAAATACTCTGAGGAGAATCTTGGTGAAAAAGTTTCTCCTTCACATCTTGAGAAAGTTGAAGATGTGAAGATCGTCTATAGAAAGATAAATGATAATGATGTCAGAGAAGAGATTCTGTACTTTTTCAGGGATGGTAAAGTAAAGAACTTTACATTGTAGCAACTCTTAATGAGGACTGTGACAGAATTAAAATACATTCACTATCTTCTTAGAGTTGAGAATAGTGTCTCTAGAAACTGGTCTTCTATGATACTTGAAGTCATCAGAAGAAGAGTAATGACAAAAGATGATAAATACAATGGTGATTATGTTCCTAAGTACAGAACTAATACTGGTCAAGAAATGAACATGAAAAAGGGAGTTGCAGTGCTACAAGTTTTTCTCAACAATCCTCATTTATCCTTTAGTCCTGATCATGAAGATGTCAGTTTAAGCTACATGTTGATTGGTGATCTTGAGATAGACAAAAGCTCAATTTCTAAATTGAGATCAGCTATCTATCAGCTTGGAGAAAACACTGAAGAGAAGAGAGAGTTAAAGAAAAAGCTTGTTAAAGTCTTACGAGACAAGGAGGAAGAAATATTGAAAAACTTTCTGGAAACAAATGTCAGTTATCTGAAGATACTAAAGTAAGCTTTACTCTTTGTACATTTTGTAGATTGGTTTTGGCATCATTGAGAATGGAATTTGTGCTTCATTACATTAAACATAAATTGGGGGAGATTGTTACATATTGAATTCTCAATGATCAGAAGAAGCTCAGGATCTGGCTGTTTGGGTGTCATCAGTATCTGATGTATCGTTAGAATTTGACCCATCATCAGCATTTGGATGTCATTTGTGACGGACCCACAATACTAACTAGCAGAAATATGCATAATATAGATTAAACAGTAAGAACTACAAAAGATAGAAAATTAGAGCTACAACCCTTAACCACAATCCCCGAATTCATAGGAATGAGTTTTAACAACATCTAACATCTTAATTATTACAGACCAAAAATATCTAAAGACAAATTACTACACAAGTTTTAAACCCAAGTTTTAAAACCCTTAGGGAACTACTAGTTCCCTACCTTCTCCAACATCTGACGGTAGGCATACCCCGAGTCCCCAGAAGTCTTACGCGCGGTTTGCTTGAGACGGACCATCTTCGGGTTTCACTGAAGGGATAACATCAATAATAATATTAATGAGTAAAACGTTCAGCAAGTGAATAATATGGTACAACAGTTCATCATATGCTTCAATAAAACAATAACAGAAGGTAAATCAATAGTATGAAATTTCAAGTAAAAGTTCAAGATTTTAATAGGTGAATGGAAATGAAATCACACAGCGCTATGAGCAATGAGGGGTGATCAGCCGACATCAAAGCTCTGAACCACATAACAAGTGATTCACTACTATTGAGGATCCTCGGCACACATTGGCCATATAAAACCATTAGGCTCCCCGTTACTGAGGTTATAAAACTATAACAGTGATTGGCGCCTCAGTCTCATCATATCATTCAATTCCTTTTTAATAAGTCATTTCGAATTAAAAGGGTTCTTGATCAAGGACAATATAACAATGGTTGGTATTGACAAAGTTCAAATGAGAGGATGATATTAGTGTTTGGGTTTTCAAAGGAAATGAATCTAATGTATGAGGGTTTTAGGTTTCACTGGATATATATTAAGGAACTATTTGTAGGGTATTCACAGGGATACGAGGTAATATGTAATGAAAAGGGGGTCAATTCAAGTATGGAAGCGATTAACTAAGTTCAAGATCCAATCATTGAGTGATGTCAGGGACTAATCAATATTACTAAACGATAGTCAAGCATTCACAGGGTATTTAATCACAAGAAATGGACTTCATAAAGATAAGTTAAGAGTTCACTTTCCTGAACTATGTTTCCTGAGTACTTGAACGGAATCGTCTATGGGCTCCTTTCCTGGCCTCCTACTTGAAACCTAAAATAATGGTACTCTTATCAATAACACTTGCTAACTACCCCTCCGCGTATAATTATATATAAATATATATATATATATACACATCTATATATACAGGCTTACAAGTAGCATATACATCAAAGAAATCACATAACACATAATCATGACAATATAACATATAGTTATTAGTACATACTTATACTATATACACTATTATAAGCCAAGTCCCAATGAATGTCTATCCTAAAACATGGTTATAATGGGTCAAATATGGACTTATACCAAATCTGCCATGTTCTGAGTTCCTCTCGGTTTTGTGCTTGTGCACCTAACCAGATGCATGATTTTATCTAATCTAAAGCTTCTGGACTCAAGTACATACCAAGTCCTAACTCCACTGAACTTGGGTCTAACAAGGCCTCACCAATGCATACCTAAAATGACCTAAACTTCTAGTGATAAATTCTGTCCAAATAGGACTAATGCATCCCTTCCACCTTAACTCCCTTCTTAACCACCAAAACCAAAGAACAAACCAACAACCAAGCCTAATATCATGATAACACCTACTGACCTATAATGCATAAGGTTGATTTTCATTTTATTTATCATAATTACCAATTATCGAGGGGTCAAGAGAGGCAACTAGCTAGACAACTTCATATCTCTAAGTTCTAAGCATAATTTGAATTATACACTTAGGTTAAGCACTTGATACCTACTGATTTTAATCTCTTTTAATCATGACATATAGAAACTATCAATTTAACACATAATTCGTGGCATGCACCTCATAAAAATCAAGTATCAAAGCTCATAGCAAGCAAGTATGGTTTCCTAGTCTAAAATCACTAGCAAACCAATATGCAAGGGTTAATTTCAACATGCAAGGGCTATAACTAACATGCAAGTCTTAAAACTTAATATACTTGAAAAAAACATAGCATTCAAGAGTTTAAACATTATAATTCATCATTTTTAGAAGCAAAAACGTTTTATAAGCAACATGCAAAGTCATTTTCATAGAAATTTCTAAAGAACAATCCATATACATTCGGCTCTTTTAATAAATCATTGCCAAATGCTATGAACAAGATTATGACTTAGAAGGTTGAAGTAAAAATACTTCTCCAAGACCATATCAAGTCCATATCTTTATGCCCTTATGATTTTAGTCCTTAAATCTATGAGAATTCAAGGCCTAAATCTTGCCTACAAGAACACATCAACACATAATAAAACATACCTTTTATTAGCCAAATTCTCCAAGTATAAATGTGGGAATATGAGTGAATTAGCTCCTTGATCAAAGTATTTGAGAAAATAAAAAAAAATGAAAGAAGAGGGGAAAGGGGTGGCTTCGGCCGAATGGAGAGAAAGGAGAGGGGAAAAAGTGAAGTGTGTGTGCAAAATGAGAGAGTAAGCTTGTGTTCTTGGTTTTTGATTTGTTAAAGTGGTAGTGGAATTGAGAAATGACCTCTATGTCCTTCCTACAAGCTTAAGCCATTTTGCCTGCAAGGGTAGATGAGTACTTTGCTTGGTTAAAGTGAGTTAGTGCAGTTGGAAATGACGGTCCTATCTTTGGTCTCTATTATAAGGGATTTTGCATGCAAGGGTCCATTAGTAATCTAGTAATCATTTTTTGTCACGCCCCCAACTTAAACAGCAAATTAAATATAACTATTACAACATTTTAAAAGAAATAACATAACCAAATCCAAGATCTTACAGTTTAGGGTTTGGAACAGCCCAACACTACCAACTATTACATCTGATTTTAAATACCGAGTCCTCACACAAAACTACTATCTCTTATTCTACCTGAGCTTGCACATAAGCATCAGCATCACAGGTCTTACGGGCAGTCTGCTTGAATCTAACCATAGCTGCTAGCTGTAATATCAGGGTAAAGCAAGGAGTGAGCCAAATGCTCAACAAGTGCTAACAGTACGATACAAAACATAAATCGAGATATACATTAAAGAATGATAATGGAAAGACATAACCAATGATAAAGAGGGATAAAACTATGGGTGATGGCATCATTTTTGCTTGTATCAAAACAATTTCAAAATCATGTCTTAATCAAAATCGTTTTATGACGCTACGAATTACAGCCGGTGATCAGCCGCGAAGTAATCCCGAACCTCGCTGGGTTCTAAAACATTAATGGGAATCCCTAGGCAACTTTTAAGCCTAATATAAGTGTGGAAAGGATTCGCGTCTCAGTCCAGATCCACCATTCAAGAAAACATTTATCCCCCTTTGGGACTGAAAACCCACATTTTATTTATTTCAAAAACTGATGCCGAATTATAACAAAAATCTCTTTTTACAGTAAACATTTTTATCAAGGAATTATAGATCAACTCGAAACACGGGAAATAAGGTACTGAATATCAGTGCCATGATTCACAAAACTATACTCTATTTAAGTAATTGAATGGTTTTCATATATCAAAGATTGGACTAGGGGATTTAGTGAGGCTATTGGATATTATAAAAGGGTAATGCCAAATTGGGCTTTAGGCAATGGTTTCTCATCAAGGTTCAAGTGCTGGATCATCAAGAAGGTAAGCTTCATGAATACTAAGGGTGTTAGGGTATGCAGAAATGATCTTTAACTCATGATATATCAGAATTATCAAGCTTTAGGATAAGAAAGAGGGTATCAATCAATGAGGAATCACGTTGGTAAGTATCTGACTATCAGAGTTCAAGGTAAGGTTCTATAGGGGTTCAAGTTTCAGGGTGAGATATTAATACTTAGGAATCATTAGCATGTTAATCAAGAGGATCAATCAAGTATTATAACAACTCTTTATTTTATCATAGCATTCAACTATCATGAAAAGACTTTTGAACTACTTACAATACGTACTCGAGGTTTCATGGCATCTCTATATAATTCAAAGATAAACATAAGATACGCTTGATTTAATGTATCAAAAGACACAGGATAGTTGCAGCAATGTATGAACTATTAGCAGTAAATATGAAGGTCAAGTTGAATCACTTACCGTGAGAAAGGTTGGTCTGGTCTGACTGGTAGGAGCAACTGGAGCTTCACTCGACCTTTATGGCAAGTTTTCCCTTGACTCGAGATCCTACATAAATAATAATAATCCTCATTATAATATATTCTCACCAACTTAACCTATTTACAACCCGAAATCCAACACGGATGGCACTTAGGCCTATATGCACTTAATTTTATATTCACTTTTAAATTACGAATGTACACACATAGCCACATAATCACATATCATATATTAATACCAAATAACACCATATACACCATAATGTAACACTAGGCTTGGATGATCTCGACTCACAACTTAAGTCACTTGGTCACTAAACTAGACAAAGTCTTCAAATTTTGGCTTCCTAACTCGATGTGCCTTTACTAAACTATCCAAAACCTATTGACCCTCACTTGTGCCTTTTGCTCTACTGACCTTATACTATCTTACAACTATGGTGGTCAACCTAAATCTCACTCCTAAATTTTCTAAAACTATGTGATAAGTGAAAGTGCTCACTGGTGCAAATTTCAGAATGACAACTATGGTTTCTTGAGTGCATTAGACACTCTTAAACTACAAGTTTTCTTTCAAAACTTTTACACAAGACTCTCCTGACCAAAGGGCATCTAACAAACTTGATGTGGCTCAAGGGCCTGTCTTGGGCCTTCTTGGGCCTAAGCTAAATGTCCAAGGTTCCCCTGTTTTTCTCGGCAGAAAACGCCCTGACTTGAATTAACTTGTGACACATGGTTCTAACTCATATCCTATGAACTATGGTTGGAAAAACTTCTCTGACACTCCCTCCAACTAAGGCCCAACAGGGCCTAATGAGGGCCTACCCATGACATAGTCAAATCTTCCTATTTCCAAGTTGCAACAAAACTGTCCCCTGCTGGACAGATTTTGTTATTCTACTTGTGCACCTAACCAAATGACATGTAAACCTCCAACCAACACCTAAAACCTTTTATATACTCCCAATACTAACTTCTGGTGGCTTGGGCCTCAAAGTGCACATCAATGACATGGTCAAAACTCACTCTAAACCTCAGGGTACTAAACTAATTTTCTGCAGAAACTATAACTCTCCTTTCTCCAAGGTTTTGACTTGACAAACTCAACTACCAACAACCCAATACCCAAACCAAGACTTAAACATGGTGATCTACTGAACTAACTCCCTTATACTCACAAATCTTCATGCTTTTGAAACAACATGATATGCATTTTTATGAAAGATAACCACGAATTATTACCATGCATCAAGGAGCATTAATCAATATTAACACCTTATTTCTACTGAAATTAAAGCTCACTAACAAAATCTTTCCAAATGATCAAAATCTTATAACATTCTAAGAGAAATCCACATGCATGCATGTCTTCAAGTTTTGCAAGCCAAACAACATGTTTTCTAAATATGTTTTACCAAGAAATTTACATGCAAGCCTAGAATGAGCTATATCTAGATGATCACTTAGCATGCAAGGAGTTTCATCAAATTTTCACCATAAAATTCAAGCCAATATCACATAAACATGTAAAAATTGAACAAAGCAACAAGAATAGTCTTAAGGACCATTCATTCGGCTCCCCTATGATCATGGCCGAATGAAATGGAAGAGAATGGCCATTTAATCATCAATAGTTTCCTTCTTAAGACTTGGAACTTATCCATTCCTTGTATTCCTCTCAAAAACAACCCTAAACTCACAAGAATCAAGGTTGTACTTTGAGTTTCAACTAGAACCTTAACATGCAACTTTAAAACTTGAACTTTTTACTCAAAAATCTTTGGAATATATGTGATCATGGTATGGGATGTAACATTTACTTGTGTAGAAGGTGGAAACTTGGTGGAGGAATGAAGAAAATGGGGAGGGGGTTGGTCTCGGCTGAAAACCCGAGAGGAGGGAGAGGAGGGCCGAGAGTGAGAGGGAGAAGGGAGGGAAGAAAGAGTGTGGTGGTGAGTGGAGTGTGAAATGATCATGGCACTTGCTTGTTTTATGGTTTTTGATTTGACAAAAATGAGTGGGAATGAGAATTGACAAGACTATCCCTCCACTTATACTTGGTTCATTTTGCATGCAAGGGTAAAGAAGGAATTTGGCTAGAAAAGTAAGAGTTAGTGGGGTTGGAATTGTCCTCTTTGTCCTTAAAAAGAATGAAAGGGTGGTTTGCATGCAAGGGCTTTCTTGTAATTTGCTAAATATGACAACTAAAATTTATAAAGATTTATTTTTATAAAATAAAATACAAGTTCAAAAATTATAAAATTTATACCATAAAATAACTTGGATTTTTAGAAATTTTATAAAACTACTTTTGAATTTTGTGAGCAAATAACTTTAAAAAGATATTTATTCAAGGTTTAAGATATTCCTTATAAATCAAAAATGAAAGAAATAATTTAAACTTTTGATTTGAAAAATCATATACCACATATCGAAAATTTAAGACGCAGATATTCTCATTCACACAAGCATACAATAGTTGAATATATTGGCATTCGGCTTTATAATTACACCAATTATACAATTAATATTACACGGAAATGCTGGTTGTAACATCCTCTCCCCCTTAAGGGATTCTGTCCCCAGAATCTAAGAGAATAGATGAGGATACCGGAAACGCATATCAGACTCTAACCCCCAAGTCGATTCTTCGACCTTAGTGTTCCTCCAAAGCACTTTTACTAACTTTACTGACTTATTTCTAAGGCTCTTCTCTTGCCAGTCGAGTATTTTAACCGGTTGCTCCACAAATGACTGGTCTGCCTGAATTTCTACAGGTTCATATGCTATCACATGACTAGCATCAGGATTATACTTCTTAAGCAACGACACATGGAACATATTATGCACGTGCTGATACTGAGGTGGTAAGGCCAACTCGTAGGCCACCTTCCCTACTTGACTCAAAATTTCAAAAGGACCTATGAATCTAGGTGCTAACTTTCCTTTCTTGCCAAATCTAGACAATCCTTTTCTAGGTGACACCTTCAACAAAACAGCTTCGCCAATTTGGAATTGAACATCCTTACGCGCTGGATCCGCATACTTCCTCTATCTATCTTGAGCAGCAAGCAGCCTTTTCTGAATTAACTTGAATGAATCATGCAACTGTTGTACCAATTCCGAGCCGAGAATCCTTCCTTCTCCTACTTCATCCCAACTTGTTTGTGATCTACATTTTTTCCCGTACAAAGCTTCGTATGGTGGCATGCCAATACTGGAATGATAGCTATTGTTGTAAGAGAATTTAATCAACGGCAAGTGGTCGTCCCAACTTCCTGCAAAATCGATTGCACAACTGCGCAACATGTCTTTGATTGTTTGAATTGTCCTTTCACTCTGGCCATCAGTTTGCGGGTGGTATGCTGTGCTCATATTCAACTTTGTGTCAAGACATTCCTGAAATTGCTTCCAGAATCTCGAGTTAAATTGGGGATCTCTGTCTGAAATTATCGATACGGGTACTCCATGTCTTAGTACAATTTCACGCACGTATAGATGAACCAATTTGTCCAATGACGACTTCTCATTAATTGGAAGGAAATGCGCTGACTTCGTAAGACGATCAACTATAACCCATATTGCGTCATGCCCGGATTTCGTTCGCGGTAGTCCTACTATAAAGTCCATAGCGATATTTTCCCATTTCCATTCCGGAATCTTCAGGGGCTGAATTAATCCGCTTGGTCGTTGATGTTCTGCCTTCACTTTCTGACAAGTATAACACTTCGCAACCCATTCTGCCACGTCTCGCTTCATATTTGGCCACCAAAAGTTCTTCTTTAAGTCTTGATACATCTTGGTACTTCCTGGGTGGATTGAAAATTTCGAATTGTGGGTTTCGTGGAGGATCTCATTCTTTAATTCAGGTACATGAGGAATCCAAATTCTGGAAGAAAACTTTAGTATCCCTTGCTCATCCCTTTGAGTATTAATCTCCTCTCCAGATAATTGATTCTTCTCTTTCTCCATTACTTCTTCTTGACACTTCTTTATCTTTTCCACTAGTGTTGGCTGAAAGGTCATTGCACGACAAACTTCATCAACTTTTCCGCAAGCACAAAGTTCCAGTTCAAATTTCTCGATTTCTTCAGATAACTCTTTTGATGTTATCATCATATTCAGTCTCTCCTTCCTACTCAGAGCATCAGCCACTACATTCGCATTTCCAGGATGGTAATTTATCGAGCAGTCATAGTCCTTGATCAATTCCAGCCATCTCCTCTGCCTCATATTGAGCTCCTTCTAAGTGAAAATGTACTTTAAACTCTTGTGATCCGTGTAGATTTCACACTTTTCTCCGTAGAGGTAATGTCTCCAAATCTTAGGTGCGAACACTATGGCGGCTAGTTCCAAGTCATGCGTCAGGTACTTTAACTCATGCGGTTTCAACTGTCTTGACGCATATGCGATCACTTTACCGTGTTGCATTAACACACAACCCAAACCCTTATGTGAAGCGTCACTGAAAATTACAAAGTTCCCTTGATCATCTGGTAGTACTAACACCGAAGCGGTTACCAATCTCTGTTTCAACTCTTGAAAGTTATCCTCACATTCTGCACTCCATTCGTACTTCTGATTCTTTCTGATTAACTTGGTCAATGGCGTGGCAATTTTTGAAAAATCCTTAACGAACCTTCTATAGTGTCCTGCCAACCCTAGAAAACTTCGCACTTCCGTAGGAGTCTTTGGCCTCTCCCAACTCATAACTGCCTCAATCTTTGCCGGATCCACTTTAACTCCTTCATTTCCAATGACATGCCCCAAAAATTGAACTTCCTTTAACCAAAACTCACATTTGGTAAACTTGGCATACAACTTCTCTTGCCAAAGTATCTCCAATGCTATCCAGATGTGTTGCTTATGTTCTTCTTCCGACTTAGAATAAATAAGGATGTCATCAATGAATACCACGACAAATTTGTCCAAATACTTCTTAAATACCCGATTCATCAGATCCATAAATGCGGCCGGAGCGTTGGTCAATCCAAACGGCATTACTAGGAATTCATAATGCCCATATCTGGTCTTAAATGCTGTCTTGGGAATATCTTCTTCTTTGATCTTTAATTGATGGTATCCCGATCTCAAGTCGATCTTTGAAAAGCATTTTTCTCCCTTCAGCTGATCAAAAAGGTCATCTATTCATGGTAGCGGGTAGCGGTTCTTGATCGTCACCTTATTCAACTCCCGATAATCTATGCATAGCCGCATACTCCCATCTTTCTTCTTGACAAACAGAACAGGTGCTCTCCATGGCGACGTACTGGGTCGTATCACTCCTTTATCTAACAATTCTTGTAGCTGGCTCGCCAACTCTTTCATTTCTGTTGGTGCCATCCTATATGGGGCCTTTGAAACTGGTTCCGTGCCTGGAGCAAGGTTGATCTCGAACTCGATTTGTCGATCTGGTGGTAAGCCTTGTAGTTCGTCGGGAAACACATCGGGAAACTCGTTAACTACTGGGATATCTTCTCTGTTGGGACTGTCTTTTTCTGAATCCACTACATACGCTAGGAACGACTCACAACCTTTTCTAAGTAGCTTCTTAGCCTGAACAATTGTAAGAAATAGATGTTCTTGCCTCTGCCCCTTAAATACTACCTTCTCTCCATTCTTCGTCTTTAAATACACTTTCTTGGTCTTACAATTAATCTGAGCGTTATTCTCTCCTAACCATTCCATACCTAGAATTATATCAAACTCCCCCAACTTGAAGGGTATCAAGTCGGCTGGAAACTTATATCCTGAAATGTCGATCTCACACTTCGGACACAATTGATTCACAGGAATCTTCTCTTGGTTCGCAATTACCACATTTACTACCTTACTCATAATCATTTTATCATATTGAAGCTTATCAACAAAAGTTTCTGATACGAAATATCTTGTTGCTCCCGAATCAATCAATACTTTAGCTTTGACATTATTGAGTAAAAGTGTACCTGCTTTCACCTCAGAATTATGAACATCATCCTTCATCTTCAGATCAAATGTCCTTGCTGTTGCTTGCGGGGTTGGTGCGGGTGGTGGAGGTAATGCTAATACCTCGGCTGGCACGCTTGCACTGGTACTTGCCACGTTCATCAGAGCTTTGAGTGGTCCGGTTGCCTTGCACTCCCTAGCTATGTGTCCAGTTCTCCCACACTTGTAACATGTAACTCCTGGCTTTGGTATCTTGCACTCATTTACTAAATGTCCCTTCTGATTACACCTATAGCATGTCATGCTCAGCTTATTACATAGTCCAGGGTGCCTTCTTCCACAGTGCTTGCACTCCGGTCTCTGGAACCTGTTTTCTCCAACTTGCCCTTGGCTCACCTGATTTTTCCCCTTCGATTCTTGCCTTTTGCCCAACTTTCCTTTATTTTGAAAATTTCCGCCCTTATGGAAACCAATCCTCTTTACATTCCGATCTTGTGAACTTCATGCTTCAGACTTTTCTCCATAAAATGGAACCTTCCTCTTCTTGTTATCCATTTCCTTCCTTGACTGCGTCCCATTATTCTCAATCAGAGCAGCTTTCTGTACTACTCCCACGTAAGTTTCAAGCTCAAACATAGCCACTCTATCTCTGATCCAAGGCTCCAATCCTTGCTGAAATTTCTTTGCTTTTTCCTCCTCAGTGCTGGTATACTTTGTCACAAACCTTGACAACTCAGTAAACTTCTTCTCATACTCCAGTACAGTCATGTTCCCTTACTTCAGCTCTAAAAATTTAAGCTCCATCTGATTCTGCATGTACTTAGGGTAATACTTATCCAGAAATAACTTCTTAAATCTCTCCCAAGAAACCTGCTGAGTGACTTCCATAGCTTCGACTGATTCCCACCAATAGATGACTTCTCCCTTCAAGAAGTAAGTAGCATACGACATCGTCTGATCGTCTCCTAACTGTACCAAGTCAAAAGCCCTTTCCATCTCCTTGATCCATGTGTTAGCTATCACTGGATCAGTGGTATCATGAAATGCAGGTGGATTCACATTCTGAAAAGCCTTGAAAGTGACAATGTGTCTAGGTGTTACTGGTGGTTTAGGTGGTTGGTGTGGTTCACGGTTATCTTGGTTTTCAATTCGTTGTTGAAGAGTTAGTTGTTGTTGAGCTATAGCATTGGTTTGCTGTTGCAAAGTTTCCAGTAGTCGAAGAATGTTTGGGTCTGTGGTGGATATGGTTGTTGGGTTCTTCTTTTTGGGAGGCATGATCCTGAAATAAGAGTTATGTCAAAACAGATATGAATGATAAAATGATTCGAGGGTATCGCATGGCATTCTTATTTACATATGGGGTCAAGTTTCCAAATTAAGCAGATATGGTGATGCATATTAAAACGTAAAATAACAGTTGAGAGCAAATGGAACAATAGAATATAATTATTGAAATTTTTAAAGGTCACAATACATAGGATTAATATGAAGTCTGATTCTAGGAATAACATGCTTATTTAAAGGAAACAACGGAAACAACTGGGGATTCCACAGAGTCTGATAGTACAACAACATGAAAGGTAAATGGAAAGAACTAAGGCTCCACTCCATCTGAATGGGGCTTGGTAGTCTTTTCCTCTCGAAGCGTCTTCACAATGCTCTGGAGCTCATCCGCCACCATCTGAATGACATACTGGCTGGTGCGGTCCCGATGCGCTAGCATCTCCTCAAGCTTAGTATTGACGTACTGAACCAAGGTCTCAAGTCTCGCAGTCATCTGCTCTTTAGGCTTCCCTTCGTAGTTTTGGCTGTTCGGATACATGTTCTTCAGTCGGTCTATCAGTCGGTCGTACTTGCCCTGAAGCATGTCAAACTCGCGCCTCAACTCAGCATACACAGTGAAAGCAATAGTGTCGTCCGACCCAGAGGATGGCGAGGAATGCGCCCTTTGCTGACAACCAATAAGAGGAGTATTAATAATAAATTTACTTAACCTACTCTCTCGCATAATATCTATAACCTACACACATATAACTATTACAACATTTTAAAAGAAATAACATAACCAAATCCAAGATCTTACAGTTTAGGGTTTGGAACAGCCCAACACTACCAACCATTACATCTGATTTTAAATACCGAGTCCTCACACAAATCTACTATCTCTTATTCTACCTGAGCTCGTACATAAGCATCAGCATCACAGGTCTTACGGGCAGTCTACTTGAATCTAACCATAGCTGCTAGCTGTAATATCAGGGTAAAGCAAGGAGTGAGCCAAATGCTCAACAAGTGCTAACAGTACGATACAAAACATAAATCGAGATATACATTAAAGAATGACAATGGAAAGACATAACCAATGATAACGAGGGATAAAACTATGGGTGATGGCATCATTTTTGCTTGTATCAAAACAATTTCAAAATCATGTCTTAATCAAAATCATTTTATGACACTACGGATTACAGCCGGTGATCAGCCGTGAAGTAATCCCGGACCTCGCTGGGTTCTAAAACATTAATGGGAATCCCTAGGCAACTTTTAAGCATAATATAAGTGTGGAAAGGACTCGCGTCTCAGTCCAGATCCACCATTCAAGAAAACATTTATCCCCCTTTGGGACTGAAAAACCACATTTTATTTATTTCAAAAACTGATGCCGAATTATAACAAAAATCTCTTTTTACAGTAAACATTTTTATCAAGGAATTATAGATCAACTCGAAACACGGGAAATAAGGTACTGAATATCAGGGCCATGATTCACAAAACTATACTCTATTCAAGTAATTGAATGGTTTTCATATATCAAAGATTGGACTAGGGGATTTAGTGAGGCTATTGGATATTATAAAAGGGTAATGCCAAATTGGGCTTTAAGCAATGGTTTCTCATCAAGGTTCAAGTGCTGGATCATCAAGAAGGTAAGCTTCATGAATACTAAGGGTGTTAGGGTATGCAGAAATGATCTTTAACTCAGGATATATCAGAATTGTCAAGCTTTAGGATAAGAAAGAGGGTATCAATCAATGAGGAATCACATTGGTAAGTATCTGACTATCAGAGTTCAAGGTAAGGTTCTATAGGGGTTAAAGTTTCAAGGTGAGATATTAATACTTAGGAATCATTAGCATGTTAATCAAGATGATCAATCAAGTATTATAACAACTATTTATTTTATCATGGCATTCAACTATCATGAAAAGACTTTTGAACTACTTGCAATACGTACTCGAGGGTTCATGGCATCTCTATATAATTCAAAGATAAACATAAGATACGCTTGATTTAATGTATCAAATGACACAGGATAGTTGTAGCAATGTATGAACTATTAGCAGTAAATTCGAAGGTCAAGTTGAATCACTTGCCTTGAGAAAGGCTGGTCTGGTCTGACTGGTAGGAGCAACTGGAGCTTCACTCGACCTTTATGGCAAGTTTTCCCTCATCTAGAGATCCTACATAAATAATAATAATCCTAGTATATTCTCACCAACTTAACCTATTTACAACCCGAAATTCAACACGGATGGCACTTAGGCCTATATGCACTTAATTTTATATTCACTTTTAAATTACGAATGTACACACATAGCCACATAATCACATATCATATATTAATACCAAATAACACCATATACACCATAATGCAACACTAGGCTTGGATGATCTCGACTCACAACTTAAGTCACTTGGTCGCTAAACTAGACAAAGTCTTCAAATTTTGGCTTCCTAACTCGATGTGCCTTTACTAAACTATCCAAAACCTATTGACCCTCACTTGTGCCTTTTTCTCTACTGACCTTATACTATCTTACAACTATAGTGGTCAACCTAAATCTCACTCCAAAATGTTCTAAAACTATGTGATAAGTGAAAGTGCTCACTGGTGCAAATTTCAGAATGACAACTATGGTTTCTTGAGTGCATTAGACACTCTTAAACTACAATTTTTCCTTCAAAACTTTTACACATGACTCTCCTGACCTAAGGGCATCTCACAAACTTGATGTGGCTCAAGGGCCTGGCTTGGGCCTTCTTGGGCCTAAGCTAAAAGTCCAAGGTTCCCCTATTTTTCTGGGCAGAAAATGCCCTGAATTGAATTAACTTGTGACACATAGTTCTAACTCATATCCAATGAACTATGGTAGTAAAAAATTCTCTGACACTCCCTCTCACTAAGGCCCAACAGTGCCTAATGAGGGACTACCCATGACATAGTCAAATCTTCCTATTTCTAAGTTGCAACAAAACTGTCCCCTGCTGGACAGATTTTGTTATTCTACTTGTGCACCTAACCAAGTGACATATAAACCTCCAACCAACACCTAAAACCTTTTATATACTCCCAATACTAACTTCTGGTGGCTTGGGCCTCAAAGTGCACATCAATGACATGGTCCAAACTCACTCTAAACCTCAGGGTACTAAACTGATTTTCTGCAGAAACTATAACTCTCCTTTCTCCAAGGTTTTGACTTGACAAACTCAACTACCAACAACCCAATACCCAAACCAAGACTTAAACATGGTGATCTACTGAACTAACTCCCTTATACTCAAAATAATTTTGGTGGAGATCATCCTTACCTAAGGTACAATTATGACAAAATAAAAGAAACCACATTTCACAACTCACAAATCTTCATGCTTTTGAAACAACAAGATATGCTTTTTTATGAAAGATAACCATGAATTATTACCATGCATCAAGGAGCATTAATCAATATTAACACCTTATTTCTATTGAAATTAAAGCTGACTAACAAAATCTTTTCAAATGATCAAAATCTTATAACATTCTAAGAGAAATCCACATGCATGCATGTCTTCAAGTTTTGCAAGCCAAACAACATGTTTTCTAAATACGTTTTACCAAGAAATTTACATGCAAGCCTAGCATGAGCTATATCTAGATGATCACTTAGCATGCAAGGAGTTTCATCAAATTTTCACCATAAAATTCAAGCCATTATCACATAAACATGCAAAAATTGAACAAAGCAACAAGAATAGTCTTAAGGACCATTCATTCGGCTCCCCTATGGTCATGGCCGAATGAAATGGAAGGGAATGGCCATTTAATCATCAAGAGTTTCCTTCTTAAGACTTGGCACTTATCTATTCCTTGTAGTCCTCTCAAAAATAACCCTAAACTCACAAGAATCAAGGTTGTACTTTGAGTTTCAACTAGAACCTTAACATGCAACTTTAAAACTTGAACTTTTTACTCAAAACTCTTTGGAATATATGTGATCATGGTATGGGAAGTAACATTTACTTGTGTAGAAGGTGGAAACTTGGTGGAGGAATGAAGAAAATGGGGAGGGGGTTGGTCTCGACTGAAAACCCGAGAGGAGAGAGAGGAGGGCCGAGAGTGAGAGGGAGGAGGGAGGGAAGAAAGAGTGTGGTGGTGAGTGGAGTGTGAAATGATCATGGCACTTTCTTGTTTTATGGTTTTTGATTTGACAAAAATGAGTGGGAATGAGAATTGACAAGACTATCCCTCCACTTATACTTGGTTCATTTTGCATGCAAGGGTAAAGAAGGAATTTGCCTAGAAAAAGAAGAGTTAGTGGGGTTGGAATTGTCCTCTTTGTCCTTGAAAAGAATGAAAGGGTGGTTTGCATGCAAGGGCTTTCTTGTAATTTGCTAAATATGACAACTAAAATTTATAAAGATTTATTTTTATAAAATAAAATACAAGTTCAAAAATTATAAAATTTATACCATAACATAACTTGGATTTTTAGAAATTTTATAAAACTACTTTTGAAGTTTGTGAACAAATACCTTTAAAAAGATATTTATTCAAGGTTTAAGATATTCCTTATAAATCAAAAATGAAAGAAATAATTTAAACTTTTGATTTGAAAAATCATATACCACATATCGAAAATTTAAGACGCAGATATTCTCATTCACACAAGCATACAATAGTTGAATATATTGGCATTCGGCTTTATAATTACACCAGTTTTACAATTAATATTACACGGAAATGCCGGTTGTAATATTTTTCTATAATTAAAATATTCTTAAAAAGAAAGAATTTTAATAAATAAAGTACAATTCCATAAATCACAAAAATAATACCATAAATTACTTTAAGATTATAGAAGTTTTATAAGAGTATTTTCAAGAAATTTGAATAAAATTAATTTTTAAAAGAATTTTCTTTATAATAATACTTCTATAACAGGCCACATAAAACTATAATTTAATTAAAATTTAATGCAAATAAAGTTTTAAAATATAATCTAGCATTATACCAATTTATCTAATCGTCTAAACACAGAATTTCCATATTTAAATATTTGTACGAAGATTCGAATCGTCACGAAAGAAAATATATTTGTATTTACTTAATTCACATAATCACTGGAAAGCAATATTTAGAAACTTATGTACTCACAATAATGCACAGTAATGCCACATCATAGATTTTATAATATCATAATATTTACAGACGTTACAACCTTCCCCCCTTAAAGGATTCTGTCCCCAGAATCTAAGCAAACAGATGAGAATACTTATCTAACATATCACTTTCTAATTCCCATATTAACTCTTCAACTTTGGGATTCCTCCACAAAACTTTAACTAAAGGAACTATCTTATTCCTTAACACTTTATCCTTTCTATCTAGAATGCTAACTGGTTGCTCGACATAAGACAAATCTGGCTCAATCTCCACTGGTTCATTCTCTATGATACACTTGGTGTCAGGGTTGAACTTCTTAAGCAATGATACGTGAAAAATGTTGTGGATGTGCTGCATTTGAGGCGGTAAGGCCAACTCGTATGCCACTTTTCCAGCTTTACCCAAAATCTCAAAAGGTCCGAAAAATCTTGGACTCAACTTTCCCTTTTTTCCAGATCTAGTGATCCCTTTCCAGGGTGACACCTTCAACAGGACAGCTTCTCCTATTTCGTATTCTACATTCTTTCTATGTGGGTCAGCATACTTCATTTATCTATCTTGAGCTACGATCAATCAATTCTGAATCACATCTACCGCTTCTTTCGTCTGTTGAATCAATTCAGGGCCAACTATTTTTCATTTTCCAACTTCGTCCCAACATATCGGTGACCTACACTTTCTTCCATAGAGGGCTTCGTACGGAGGTATTCCAATACTGGCATGGTAGCTATTGTTATATGAAAACTCTACTAAAGGTAAGTGATCGTCCCAATTTCCTTTAAAGTTTAAGGCACAAGATCTCAACATGTCTTCTATGGTTTGAATCGTATCACTTTGACCATCTGTTTGCGGGTAATAGGCAGTACTCATTTTGAGTTGAGTTCCTAAATGTTCTTGAAATTGCTTCCAAAATCTAGAGTTGAAACGGGGGTCTCTATCTGACACAATAGACATTGGAACTCCATGACGAGTGACAATCTCCTTTAGGTACATATGAACCAACTTGTCCATCGAGAATCTCTCGTTAATTGATAGAAAATGAGCTGACTTAGTCAATCGATCGATTATTACCCAAATAGCATCATGGTAAGATC
The DNA here is from genome assembly GCF_009905375.1 of Apium graveolens. Classification (NCBI taxonomy): domain Eukaryota; kingdom Viridiplantae; phylum Streptophyta; class Magnoliopsida; order Apiales; family Apiaceae; genus Apium; species Apium graveolens. The sequence continues at coordinate 25,968,607 of NC_133656.1, read as the reverse complement.
TGGTCCTAGGCAATCCAACTATAAAATCTATTGCGATAGGCTCCCATTTCCATTCTGGTATTTCTAAGGGTTGAATTAGTCCACTTGGTCTCTGATGTTTGGCTTTTACCCTTTGACATGTGTAACACTTACTAATCCATTGCGCAATCTCCTTCTTCATGTCTGATCACCAAAAATTTTGTTTCAAATCTTGGTACATTTTTGTACTTCCTGGGTGAATAGAGAATTCTGAGTTGTGAGCATCCTTTAAAATCTCATTCTTCAATTCCTCCACATTCGGTATCCAAATCCTTGATGAGAATCTTAAAATTCCTTGGTTGTCTTTTTGAGTACAAATCTCTTCTCCGGTCAACTCGTACATTCTTTGATTCATCACTTCTTCTTGACAATTCCTAATCCTTTCCAACAACTCTGGTTGAAAAGTCATCGCACAGATCATTTCAGTTGGTGTACTTGGAGCTCAAATTTCAATTTTCATCTTCTCAAATTCCTTTGATAACTCTTGGGCCATAGTAAACATATTCAGTCTCACCTTGCGACTTAAAGCATCCGCTACTACATTCGCTTTCCCGGGATGATAATTGATTGTGCAATCGCAGTCCTTAATCAACTCCAACCATCTTCATTGCCTCATGTTTAATTCCTTCTAAGTGAAAATGTACTTCAAGCTCTTGTGATCCGTATATATCTCACATTTCTCTCCATATAGATAATGTCTCCACAGCTTCAAGGCAAATACAATTGCATCCAGTTCCAAGTCATGAGTTGGGTACCTTTGTTCGTGAGGCTTAAGTTGTCTTGACGCGTAGGCTATCACCTTCTCGTGTTGCATTAATACACAACCCAATCCTTTGTGTGACGCATTACTGAATATCATAAAATCTCCTTGATCATCAGGCAGGGATAAGACTGGAGAGGTAACTAACTTCTTCTTCAATTCCTGAAAACTCTTTTCACACTTCTCAGTCCATTCAAACTTCTCATTCTTTCGGGTTAACTTCGTCAATGGTACCGCAATCTTAGAAAAATCGTTCACAAATCTTCGATAATATCCGGCTAATCCTATGAAACTTCTAACTTCAGTCGGGGTCTTCGGCCTCTCCCAGTTCATTACAGCTTCTATCTTTACTGGATCAACTCGAATCCCTTCACTACTAAGAAAGTGTCCTAGAAACTGAACTTCTCGCAACCAAAATTCACACATCAAAAATTTTGCATACAACTTCTCTTTTCTTAAGGTCTCCAAAGCAATTCTCAAGTGTTCAACATGATCTTCTTCGGTCTTTGAATATATTAGAATGTCGTCAATGAACACAATGACAAACTTATCTAAATGCTCCTTGAATACTCGATTCATCAAATCCATAAAGGCGGCTGGCGTATTTGTCAATCCGACTGCCATAACTAGAAACTCGTAATGTCCATATCTGGTTCTGAAAGCAGTCTTGGGTATGTCTTCCGGCTTAATCTTCAACTGATTATATCCCGATCGTAAGTCAATCTTTGAGAAATAAGTCGCTCTTTTAAGTTGATCAAACAAGTCATCAATACGCGGTAATGGGTACCTATTCTTGATGTTCAATTTGTTCAACTCTCTATAGTCAATGCACAATCTCATACTTCCGTCCTTCTTTTTCACAAACAAAACTGGAGCACCCCATGGAGATACACTCGGCCTTATAACTCCTTTATCGAATAATTCTTGTAGTTGCTTGGCCAATTCCTTCATTTCTTCTGGTGCCATACGATAAGGTGCCTTCGATACAGGTTCCACGCTGGGCACTAAGTCGATAGAAAATTCAATCTGACGGTCAGGCGGCAATCTTGGAAGTTCGTCCGGAAATACATCGAGAAATTCATTAACTATCAGAACACTTCCTATATTCAGCGTCTCCTTAGACCTATCAATTACATGAGCCAAATACCCTTCACACTCTTGTCTTAACAATCTTTTAGCTTGAATCATTGTCAAAAATGCTTTAACTTGTTTATGTCCTTTAAACTCTACTTTCTTTCCTTGAGGGGTGTTAAGAATCACTTTCTTCTTCTTGCAATCTATCTGAGCACCATGCTCTGCTAACCAATCCATTCCTAATATAACTTCAAAATCTCCTAGTTGAAAAGGTATGAGGGAAGCAGGGAAACTATAGCCTGAAATCTCTACTCTACACTGAGGGCAAACACCTTTAACAGATACTCGCTCTTGATTATCCAAAATGATAGATAAGGGTTCAACTAACAGCTCAATTTCACAATTCAACTTGCCAATAAAAGTTTCAGATATGAAAGATCTAGTAGTTCCGGAATTAAATAGCACTTTAGCATTGATGTTGTTGACAGAAAGCGTACCTTCTATAACTTTAGAACTCTGAATAGTATCCTTGATGTTCATGTTGAATGTCCAGGCCTGAGCAGGATAGGAGGGAGGAAACACTGGAGTTGTAGATGCAGAAGGTTGATTTGAAGGAAGTTGAAGAATTGGGAAAGAAGATGTCATTGCTTGATTGAAAGGAGCGGTCGTCAATTGCATCAACTTGTTTCCGGGGTCCTTGCAATCCCTCGACATGTGACCAGTCTTTCCACACTTAAAGCATGTAATAGAAGGCTTCGGGTTTCGGTACTCATTCGCATAATGACCTTTCATATTGCACTTGTAACATACGATGTCAGCTTTATTGCAGTTACCCGTGTGTCTCTTGTTACAGAATTTACACTCCGGATTTGTTGCTTGCTGGAATCTATGCCCTTGAATCCTATTCCTCTGACTCTTATTATCACTTTTCTTAAAGGTTCGGGGTCCTCCTTGGTTCTGGAATCCAAACTTCTTGAAATTCTTTCCACTTTAGCTTCCTTAAGCCGATCCTTCTCCACTACTTCCAAACTTTCTTTTCTTACTCTCCTTCTCCTTCGAGTTTTGGTCACTTTCTCCTTCGATCACCATCGCCTTTTGGACCACTTCAGCATATGTGGCCAATTTAGAAGAAGCCACTCTGCTTCGTATCCAAGGCTTCAATCCTTGTTGAAATCTCTTCGCTCTCTTCTCATCCGTGTCCACGTAATCTCCAACAAACCTAGCCAAATCAGTGAATTTCTTCTCGTACTCTCCTACAATCAATCCTTCTTGATTCAATTTAAAGAACTTCAATTCCATTTGAGTCTGTATATACCTCGGAAAATACTTGTCTAAGAAAATCTTCTTGAATCTGTCCCAAGAAATAACTTCTTCCTCTTCTAGAGCACGGGCTGACTCCCACCAATAGTTCGCTTCGCCTTTTAGAAAATAAGACGCATAATCGACCTTCGTTTCTTCCCTAACAACAGCTAGCGTGAAAGCTTTCTCCATTTCTTTAAGCCAAGATTGAGCTTCTACAGGGTCTTGAGTTCCACAAAACTCTGGTGGTTTCACAACTTGGAACGATTTGAAAGTTGTAGGGGTTGGTGGTGGTAGAGGTGGTTGTTGAAGTTGTTGCTGAAGAAGTTGTTGTTGTTGAGCAAGGGTAACAGATTGTTGGTGAAGTATTTGCATAAGTTGAGACAAGTTGGGTGATGGATTTTCATGATCCCTGGTGTTGGTGTTGCGGGCTCTACGAGGAGGCATGATTCTGAATGTAGACAAGAAAGGTTTATTCACAGTTCAATATTTGCATAGACAAGTTATAGCAAGGGTAAATATTAAGCACTGAGATTTTATTCAAAAGATATCTTAGGAAATATTAGACATGATCAAGTTTTAAAGAGGTCAACATAATTTAATCAATAATATTTATCTAAGCAAGTATATAGCATGGTAATGAGATGGAAATATCATAAAGATAATCAAAGTGCGAATTTAACATTAATTCGAATAAAAAGTGCAAAATAGTACAAACATGAAATAAAGTGCAAATAAAGTATTCCCGAAACAATCCGGGTACAAAGTACAAATGGAAATCAAAGCAGTAATCAACAACAATGTTAAAGATAGGTAGACTATATGATAGTCTAAGAGGATGGTGGTGGGGGAACAGGGGCACGGAGATGGCTAATCACTCGGCGGAGCTTGTCAGCAATGGCGGTAAGAGAAATCTGACTCTCTCTCTCTCACGGTGTGGAATCATCAATGCTAATCGGTCCTCAGCCATCTGGATGATCTCCTCAAGTATGGCTATCAGTCGGGGTCGGTTGGGCTCGTCATCAAAGTTCTCGCGGTACAACTGGTCCACCCTACGCCGAAGATTCGCGTTCTCGCCTTCTAGTCGATCAACCATAATTACCATCTGCTCGTATGGGGAGAATGTCACAGTAGAAGGGAATCTGGGAGTTAATGAGGATGATGCCTGACAATCAATTATATATACGCGGTTATAAATAAAAGGGTCAGAAAACCTATAGATTCTAACGCCCCAAAAACCCAAATGATCTAAGTTCATCCTATTCTCTAAATTCCTATCTTATATTCATTTATCCTATGTTGTTCAGTGACTCAAACCTGTGGCTCTGATACCAAACTGTGAAAGACCCACAATACTAACTAGCAGAAATATGCATAATATAGATTAAATAGTAAAAACTACAAAAGATAGAATATTAGAGCTACAACATCTAACATCTTAATTATTACAGACCAAAAATATCTAACAACATCTAACATCTTAATTATTACAGACCAAAAATATCTAAAGCCAAATTACTACACAAGTTTTAAACCCAAGGTTTAAAACTCTTAGGGAACTACTAGCTCCCTACCTGCTCCAACATTTAAAGGTAGGCATACCCCGAGTCCCCAGAAGTCTTACGCACGGTTTGCTTGAGACGGATCATCTTCGGGTTTCAATAAAGGGATAACATCAATAATAATATTAATGAGCAAAATGCTCAGCAAGTGAATAATAGGGTACAGCAGTTCATTATATGCTTCAATAAAACAATAACAGAAGGTAAATCAACAATATGAAATTTCAAGTAAAAGTTCAAGATTTTAATAAGTGAATGGAATTGAAATCACACAGCGCTATGACCAATGAGGGGTGATCAGCCCACATCAAAGCTCCAAACCACATAACAAGTGATTCACTACTATTGAGGATCCTCGGCACACATTGGCCATATAAAACCATCAGGCTCCCCACTATTGAGGTTTTAAAACTATAAAAGTTATTGGCGCCTCAGTCTCATCATATCATTCAATTCCTTTTTAATAACTCATTTCAAATTAAAAGGGTTCTTGATCAAGGACAATATAACAAGGGTTGGTATTGACAAAGTTCGAATGAAAGGATGATATTAGTGTTTGGGTTTCCGAAGGAAATAAATCTAATGTATGAGGGTTTTAGGTTTCACTGGATATATATTAAGGAACTATTTGTAGGGTATTCACAGGGATACGAGGTAATATGTAATGAAAAGGGGGTCAATTGAAGTATGGAAGCGTTTAACTAAGTTCAAGATCCAATCACTGAGTGATGTCAGGGACTAATCAATATTATTAAACAATAGTCAAGCATTCACAGGATATTCAATCACAAGAAATGGAATTATAAAGATAAGTTGAGAGTTCACTTGCCTGAACTACGCTTACTGAGTATTTGAATGGAATCGTGTATGGGCTCCTTTCCTGGCTTCCTACTTGAAACCTACAATAATGGTACTCTTATCAATAACACTTGCTAACTACCCCTCCGCGTATAATTATATATGCAAATATATATATATACACAAACACATGTATATATGCAGGCTTACAAGTAGCATATACATCAAAGAAATCACACAACACATCATCATGACAATATAACATTTAGTTAATAGTACACACTTATACTCTATACACTATTTCAGATTCTTATGCACATGACCAAGTAACATTCAAAAATTTTGATTAATACTATTACTCTTCTTTTACAGACCTCAACTTATCCCAAAAATAGTAAGGCACACTTAGGCCTCACTCACAATGACTCACAAAACTAATGCATACTCTAAACTCTTCCCGGATGCACGCCTTGGCACCACTTATGTGCCACGGAACAAATATACATTTTTAACTTGGGCCTTCACTTAATTATGATTTATACAGACTCTTATTACATAAAGAAACTCCCAAAATTGACTTGACATCAAGTCCTCACTCATAAAGCACTTAAACATAATGCACTCCTCATAGGCTTCTCAATGCAACTCTTATGGTGACTCTCGAGTGTTTTGGTGGAAATGGGGTATCTCCACCTTGGGCCTTCACTCCAAACCAACTCTCTGAGGTTCCTAAGACTCTAAACTAACTCTAAAAGGTGGAATGACTCAAAAACCTCACTCAGGCCTCCCTAGGCCTTAAGTAGAAGTTGACACAAATCTGCCTTCCCTGCTTACCAATCTCCCTTATTTTTACCAACTTAAAACTCATTTAAATTGTTCAATTATTGATTTTAATGACTTGTTAAGCTTCTGAAGACTTCATTACACTATTATAAACCAAGTCCCAATGAATGTCTATCCTAAAATATGGTTATAATGGGTCAAATATGGACTTGTACCAAATCTGCCATGTTCTGAGTTCCTCTCGGTTTTGTGCTTGTGCACCTAACCAAATGCATGATTTTATCCAATCTAAAGCTTCTGGACTCAAGTACATACCAAGTCCTAACTCCAATGAACTTGGGTCTAACAAGGCCTCACCAATGCATACCTAAAATGACCTAAACTTCCAGTGCTAAATTCTGTCCAAATAGGACTAATGCGTCCCTTCTACCTTAACTCCCTTCTTAACCACCAAACCAAAGAACAAACCAACAACCAAGCCTAATATCATGCTAACACCTACTAACCTATAGTGCACAAGGTTGATTTTCATTTTATTTACCATAATTACCAATTATCAAGGGGTCAAGAGAGGCAACTAGCTAGACAACTTCATATCTCTAAGTTCTAAGCATAATTCGAATTATACACTTAGGTTAAGAACCTGATACCTACTGATTTTAATCTCTTTTAATCATGACATATTTAAACTATCAATTTAATACATAATTCGTGGTATGCACCTCCTAAAAATCAAGTATCAAAGCTCATAGCAAGCAAGTATAGTTTCCTAGTCTAAAATCACTTGTAAATCAACATGCAAGGGTTAATTTCAATATGCAAGGGCTATAACTAACATGCAAGTCTTAAAACTTAATATACTTGAAAGAAAACATAGCATTCAAGAGTTTATGTAACACCCCCAGATCCGGGGTCGGGGATCCGGGTCGTCACGGTCTTTTTTTCTACAATATCACTTCACTTAATTAATAATAATAACCTTATGCTGTGACCCCACACTAACACACACCACAACCCGTTATAGTCTCAGAGATGAAATTTAAATAAGTACAAGTCTTTGAAACCATAATTTAAAAGTTATTACAACCCAAAATGATTTCTTGATAAATTTACAGTTAATTGCCATTATCTGCCACAAGTTATAATTATACATAATTGATTCTCAAAAGTAGATGGTCTGATCTACAATAGATCTACCTCTGCAGCTATAGCAGCTACAACATCAACGGGAAGACGCGGGACGCTTCCCACGCGCTTGCGCTGGGTCTGCTGGAGTCTGGCCATCTTTCCTAACTGTTGTTGTGTGATGAAGAAATAAAGCAAGGGTGAGCAGCAAGCCCACCAAAATAATATGTATAATGATTTACAATATATGAGCCTTCTCATAGTACTCATGAAAGTCTTGGTCAAAAGAAATGAACCAAGTTTGATATCTTAATGCGATGAAGTCGCAAAATATTCAGTATATATACATATATACTTTTCAAAATCTTGGAAGTCCTCTTCCATGCATAATATACACAGAGTTCCAGTGTATAACTGTATAAAAATATCGTTGCAAGGTGATCTCATATATCTAACCTTGTCTCAACGTTTTTCTGAAAATCTTTGTCATGCATAAGATAATCATTAACTAGATATAAGTTGAAAATATGAAGTTACAAGATACCCCAATATACTTATATCTTTTCCAAATATTACTTGAACTACCACCGTTCAAGTTATAATCAGTTCAAAAGTTCATCACATAGATGAGACTACAAGACAAGATTTGAATAGATTCAATCCTTGAAATATTATTGAATGAAATAAAGTTATGAGATACTTTATTTAGTCCCGATATATATCCACATATATATCTCTCATACATTTCCTGAAAACCTCTGTCATGTAAAGTATGAACAGAGTTGCAATATCCAATGAATTTGGAAGGAAAAGAATTTTGGCATAAACCAGATATCTTGCTGATCAGGCAAAGATACCAATAAGTAACCTTTTCTACTGTAGATGGATGAATTCCTCACCGGTCATCACCCTGGCCGCATTAGGACCTCGCGCTAGACCGTTACCCGCCCACTCACGCGTTGATGGACTGCCACCCAGCCACTTACACATTCATAGACCGTACCCCGGCCTGTCGCTTATGCCGACTCAATCAGATGGACTTACTTCCCGAACATTGGACAAGTAATCAAATTGTTTTCTCAAAACAGCAACCATGTTGCGAATATAAAATACACCACAGAGGCGGATCCCCAAGATTTTTGAGCGAATATTCAAGTCTCCTTCGAAAGGAAGATCTTAAATCGGAAAACGAGTTTTGGGATCCGCTCTAACTTTTAAAATCATTTTGAAGACTCGAAAACATTTTTAAGAATGTTTGGAGTAAAGCTGATTTAATGAAATAAATCAGTCCCGATATATTAGAAAATATCTGAATATTATTATTTAAATAATATTCCCATAAAGAATAATCTTTATAAAAATAATTGAAGTAGAAGTTTTAAAACTTATACTTGAAATGAGTATTAAATAACCAAAGATACACTTATATGAAAGTATTATCTTTATTTGAATAATCGAAAATAAGTTTGATTATTGACACCTTATTCTTTAATAAAATAAAGAATATATTTCAGTAATAAGCGGAGTCATAATACCTCGAATGAATATTATAAATAATATTCACTAAATAAAATAAAGGAGTCATACATCCTCAAATGAATATTCAAATAATATTCAATTAATAAAATAAAAGGAGTCATAAGCCCTCGAATGAATATTCAAGATAATATTCAATTAATAAAATAAAAGGAGTCATAAGCCCTCGAATGAATATTCAAGATAATATTCATTAATAAAATAAAGTTATCGAATAAACCTTATTCGATTAATAGTTTTGAAAACTATAACCATATATATATATAAATATATTGTTATTCCTAGTGGACTAACAATGAGATTTACAGAAGGGGGGGTTGAATGTAAATCTCAAAACTTTTTCAAGTTTTGAGCAGTTTATGAAAGTTGTGTGTTCAAGAAGAACAAGTGTGTGAATTGCTTTAAGCTAATACAGACAGATATATATTCAAGCACAAATGTAAAGAACACAACAGACCTTAAAAACTTTTCTGGTGGATTTGTTGTTCCACCAGAGATGGTATTTTAGAAAATCTGTGATTAAACAATGTTGATCACAGCTGCATCCTAGTACAAACTAGATGAATTTTCTCTCAATATTTTTCTAAACAGCTCTGGAAAAACCTCTCATCTAATTACTAGCTTCTACTTGGTTTATATACTACCAAGTGTACAAGTGAAGAACAATATAAAATACAGTAATAAAATAAGATCTTCACTTGCTTCTTTTCCTGTTCACTCCAGTACTTTGTTGACTATTGCATCTTTGTACTAAAGAAGAACGGCTGCTTTTTCTGTTGTTCCTGAAATTCGGCTACCACATCTCAGTTGTCTCTATCAACCCATGTGCCTCTGTTTGTAGGTACAACTACCCCTTATCAACGGCTAATCATCAGAACATCCGTTGAAGCTTTCATCCGTTGATGCACTCATCTGTTGAAGGATGTTATCCGTTGAAGCTTTTATCCGTTGATGCACTCATCCGTTGAAGGATGTTATCCGTTGATGACTTTATCCGTTGAAGCTTTAGAGACATCCGTTGAAGCTTAGCTTCTTATCCGTTGAAGGTCTTTAAGTCATCCGTTGATACCACTTCACTTATACAAAATTACAAGGCATGAAGTATTTACAATTGGCCTTCCTATCTGCATATCATCTAGTAGTCAACATGACTCATAGTTTCTCTCAACTTCCAAGAATTACATTTTAAATACAGAGACTGAAATATGCTACAACACTAGACTTATTTCTAAGTAAAGCTACACCAACAACGGATAGCCAAAGTGGTCTTATCCGTTGAGGCTACAGACACTAAATTTCTACTTAAGTATTTTGTTAAACGTATCATCAAACTAATGCACATACATTCCTAACAATCTCCCCCTATTTATGTCTATAAGAATTGTAGGCATAAATTCAGGGTTAACTTGATGATAACAAAACACTTAACAGATATATGAATTGAAACTAAGTAGAAATTTAAAAATGCTGCAAAAGTGTATGTACTAGGAGATCATTGAAGATTTACAGTGTTTCCAAGGACACTCCTTTAGTCTGAGCAAATCATCTTTTTCTTCTTTGTTCCCTGGTTTTCTTTCCTAGCCTTTTGTCATTTTCCTCAATTTGGAGTTGGAGTTGTCTGAAGAATTCAGCTTCATCTTCAACACTGACATCCAACTTAGATTGCATTTCTTTGAGAGTTTCATTGCTGGCAATCTTGAGTTGGTCTTCAAGTCTGAAAAATCTTCTGACTCCTTTATCATCTCTAAATTCCATCAACCAATGAGGTGATTTGTGAATTTTCATTTCCCTTTCTTGAATGAGTAAAGTCCTGGGTAAAGCATTGGGCTCCCTCCAAGTTTTCCTTATATTGGCTATCTTGTTGAGAATTTCAGTCTTGGCAGTTCTGGTAAAGCCAGAATCCTTTTGTATAGCTGAATAGACTCTAATCAAGGTAGAGTAGCCTTCATCCAGAATCCTGTGGAGAGGCCATGTTCTTTCCCCAGCTCCTTTATATCTGAACACTAATCTCTCTGGTAGCTGTCTGTAGGCAGCTATTCCCCTTACATCCTCCAGCTCATCCAGATAGAGTTCAATGTCTGAAATTTCTTTTATGTCACTGATGTGAACATAATCATCTTTAGAAATGGGTGACTTAGGCTTAGGTTTTTGTTTTTGAGTGAATTTCTTAGAGGTTATGGGAGGTGTAGATTTTGGTTTTCTTTTCTGTTTCTTTGGTAGTGGAAGAGTGGTTAGAAAGGTAGGCAATTTGATAGTGTCCCAATCAATAGGTTCCTCTTTTGGAATGATTGGTTCACCATGGATGTTTATTGTGAGATCAGCAACAAGGGGTTCAGGTATGGAAGGTAGTGGTTTAGATATAGATTTGGTTACTTCAGTGTTATCTCCACTCCTTCTATGTGCCTTGGCCTTTCTTCTGTTTCCCTTCTGCCATTCCTCTCTTTCTTCCACACTCTCACCAAATATACTCCCTAAAACCTCATCTAGGTTTGTAGTCTTGTCTTCACCCCTGACTTCAATCCCTTTTTCTTTTTCAACTAGACTTGACTTTAGTTGTTGTTCAAGCTTTGCTTGTGCTCTTTTGTCAGCCTTTAATTGCTTGTCTTCTTCCTTTTTGGCTATTGAGAATTTGGGATGTCCTTGCATCACACATATGCTCTTTCCCTCTCTAATGATAATAGCTCTATTTCTCCTTACAGCCTCATCCATGGTCTTTTTGAGATAAGCAATACTTCTGCCTAAAATCTTGTTCTCATCAGCTTTTGGAGGAGGAAAGTCCACTTCTTTTAAAGGATTCTTTGTTGAGTCCTTATTGGATCTTTCATTGGGCTTGAGAATTATAGCTTGTAGTTCTTTGGAAGAAGCTTCTCCATCCTTATGACTCCCTACTGGCATGAGCTCCATGTTGATTGGTTCAATTTTTGTGCTGTATTTCACAGATGTTGATTTGTCTTGTGTAGAACCAAACAACAGTTGCAACCTTTCATCAATTCTCCTCCTTTGCTCTTTCACTTGAATTTCAGCTGCTGCTAGCTGAATCAAATCAATTCCATCAGGCTTGCCCTTGATTTGAATGATTGGAGAAGTAGTGATGGCAGGAACTAGCACTTTAGATATGTTGACTTTTGTAGATGGCTCTCCTTCCCCTTCCCTTTTACTCTCCCCCTTTTTTGTTATCATCAAGGAGAGGGGTCAAGCCTTGTGCTTTTGCCAGCTGCATTAGGAGACTGGTTTGAGATTGTTGATTGTGAAGAATGGTGGCCACAGAATCTTCAATAACTTGAACTCTGTCTTCTAACTTGGCCAACCGTTTTTCAGTAACAGATTCTTTCTTCAATCTCAAAACCAAGTCCTGCAATGTACCATAGGGCATGACTGAATCCAATTTTTCTGAAGTATAGGTTTTCAAGTCAGCAATATCCTTCCTGAGATCATCCATACTCAGATTCTGCTTCACTTGCTGCAGCTTCATGAGATGCAGTGAGTCCAGGTGAGCTTGAAGGATAGCCTTGATACTTGCATGTGAAGTATTCTGAATGGCCTGTTGAATAGTGTTGATTTGTTTGACTAAAGAGACATTGAATTCCCCTGATCTATACTCCTTAGTCAAGGCCCATTCAGGTAGATTTGGAATTGAACTAGGGCCTTCATCTCCCCCTAAGTTCATGCTTCCATCAAAAGAAATAGAGTCATCATCATCAGAATTTGCTCCAAATTCCTCAGATGGCTCACCAGCTGTAGAAGGCATTTTGTTAATGGCAGCTTTATCCCTTTGAAGAGATTCTGTTGTGTGCACTAGATGTAGTGACCTTTCTGCCTCCTCATTGCCCTGAGCAGCCAACAGTTGATAGGCTGTCACAGGATGAGTAAAAGTGTCAGCATCCAAGGAAGTGTTATCAATTACAGCTTTGTAATGTTGCTGAAATTGTCTTTCCTTTTCAGCATCATCCACAATCATTGACTCATTAGCAATGGCTGGTTCCACCCTTGTATCTACTGTACCTGCTTTTCTCTCTTTTTCTCTATGTTCTTGCATCAGGGGCTCCCCCTGGCTCACACAACTCACTCCCTCACCTTCACCTACTAAGGTGGTACTCCACTCACTTACTTTTGCCATGCTGGAAGAAATAGCGTGCATTTTTGAGCTCTCAATCTCTCCTTTTGCCTGGGAGCAACCCAGCCTCTCACTCAAATTGTCACTCCCTTCCCTCAATCCTAAGAGTGATTGCACAGTATTCATGTCTTCTACACTTGGGATTAATTCAGTTATTTGTGTAGAGACTGTCAACGGATGTGGAATATCCGTTGAAGGTGAAACTGATGTTATCAACGGATAACTGCTGTTAAGCTTATCCGTTGAAGAACAACCACTTGTCAACGGATGAGTGATATCCGTTGAAGAAGGAAAAGAAGTTGAAATTGAAAGTGATATAACTGTTGAATCTGTGTAGATTGATTTGAGATGTGGTGACACAGATCCTTCAATTATATCTGAAAGAATTTGCGGGTGATCCAACAAATCATCTAAGAGATGATGATCACCTGTATTTGAGTGGGGCTTCTCCCTGAGTTGTAAAGAGGGAGAATCAGGAATTGATGGGAATAACATATCCACATCCAGAGATGGTGATGAAGTGTTTGGTGATTGATGTGTGATTATTGTGAGAGAATGGGGCTGTGACTCCACATTTATTGGAGTCACATCAAACTGAGTTTGAGAAGGCATAGATACAGAAGGATGTATCTGTGCAGTGTGTGCACCCTGTGTAGAAGATTGGGTTCTAGCCTTCTTTCTTCTAATAAAGGCTTTTGTTGGTGAGTGTTTGGCTTTAGTGTCCCTCCCTCGTTTGTTCTGTGTTCCTGGTTTGGAACTATTTTCAATAGTAACATCCTTTTGGGAGGATGCTACTAGGGATGTGCTAGATACCTTTTCAACCACCACAGCTTTTTGAGAAACTGTGGCTTGGCTAGCTTGGGAAGCACTCAACTTTCCTTCCTTATTCTGGGGGTTTCTTTGATGTTCACCCCTCCCCTCACCACTCACACCCTGTTCACTCACCTCAGGGTTAATAGTTGGTGTTACAACTGTTGTCTTTTGAGAAACAACAGAGGTGGATTTCTTTGTCTTTGATTTTGAAAGTTTAGTTTTGGTGACCTTGGTAGAAATCTGTTGGGGCATCACAGATTTCATGGCCACACTAGAAGATAAAGAAATAGAGGGGTTGGAAGAAGTAGGAGTTGTAGAAGCAATTACCTCACCTACCTGAGGTGCATTCATGATTGGTAAATATACCAATAGCACACTGCTGTTAAGATCCATTCTCATCAAGTCTGCAAGAACTCTTTTCTCTTGTGCCCAGCACTTGAGTTTATTATTCTCATTGATTATGACTAAACCTTCAGCAACATGGTTAGCCAATAACATAAAGAATCTAGCATAATAGATGTTATTAGGTCTATTAGCTTTGTTACCTAATCTAGTACCTAATTCTAGCATCACATAGTTGCTAAAGTTAAAATACCTATCAGAAACAAGCATATAGAGCATATTAACCAGAGATGAAGTTATGGCATCAAAATTACTAATTTTCCCAGAGAAAACCTTTATAAAGGCATCCCCAAGGAAACTCCATTCTTTCCTAAGGCCTTTTCTTCTAATACTCCCTAAATTAGCAGAGTTAAGAGAATAACTTATGGAATCTAACATGCTGGATACATCACTATCAGTGTGTGGTGTCATGGCATTGTTCTCAGGCAATTTAAAACATGCTTGTAAATCATCACAGTTAATACAGTGAGTTTTACCTTTGAGAGTGAAGGAGATAGTCATATCCATGGAGTTGAACTCAGCAGTTGTCCAAATCTCCTCAACTACTTCACAGAAAATTGTTGGGGCTTCCAGCATTGCATAGCTAAGTTTACAGTTTTTGATGAAGTCCATCATTTTGTGATAGTCTGAGTGGGCTTCATTCTTTTCTACCAAAGCTATGAAATTGTTCTTTTCATAGATGAACCCAGATTGAGACATAATCTTCATGACTGGTGCCATTGTTGTGAGTAGAAATTGCAGAGAATAACTTGAAGTTTTTGCAGAGAGAAAATGGTAAATGTTTGAAATTTCAAGAAAGCGTAAAGTAAAAATGAACAATCAGAAGGACTTATATGCTTTCTCAAATTAATAAACAAAAATATAAAATAAAGATTTATCAATAAATATGCGTTAGTGAATTTCAGCCATTTAAGAATAAACTGTAAGTATTCTAAAAACTACCTTTAAAACCAATACATACAGATGTATGTATGAGTATCAACGGTTAAGAGAATAGAATCAACGGCTGTTAAACACCTGAATCGATTGATGTGACATTTCAACGGATAAGGCAAATTGTCATCCGTTGAAAGGTACTTCAGTTTTATCCGTTGACGGATAAAAATTCCAGAAATGTATTTGTCTTTCAACGGATAATGACTATCCGTCGATAGAGCAATTTTGACTTTCAACGGATAGGGAACATCCGTTGATGGAATAAACTATGTTAAAAGTCAAATTTGTTCTTAGCAACTAATATATTTCAGGCTTCAAATCAAATTGCAATAAAGACATGAATTTTAAGAGTAATTAAGCATACCTAGCTCACTTACCAATCTTGTGAATGTTGATTCATCAAGTGGCTTGGTAAATATGTCAGCAATTTGTTGTTCACTTGGAACAAAATGTAGTTCCACTGTACCATTCATGACATGCTCCCTAATGAAGTGGTACTTGATATCAATGTGCTTGGTCCTTGAGTGCTGCACAGGATTCTCTGTTATGGCTATGGCACTTGTGTTGTCACAAAAGATAGGAATTCTATCAACATGAAGTCCATAGTCAAGGAGTTGGTTCCTCATCCATAACACTTGAGAACAGCAACTTCCAGCAGCAATGTATTCAGCCTCAGCTGTAGAAGTAGATACTGAATTTTGCTTTTTGCTAAACCATGATACAAGCTTGTTTCCCAGGAATTGGCAGGAGCCTGTTGTACTTTTCCTATCTATTTTGCAACCTGCATAGTCTGCATCTGAATAACCAATTAGATCAAAGCCAGATTCTCTAGGATACCAAATACCTAAATTTGGTGTACCCTTGAGATATCTGAAAATCCTTTTGATAGCAATTAAGTTAGACTCCCTAGGATCAGCTTGGAATCTAGCACATAGACATGTAGCAAACATTATATCTGGTCTGCTAGCAGTTAAATATAAAAGTGAACCAACCATGCCTCTATAACTTGTAATATCCACAGACCTTTCAGTCTTATTTAATTCAAGTTTGGTGGCAGTGGCCATGGGAGTTTTTGCAGATGAACATTCCATTAAGTCAAACTTCTTTAAAAGATCATAAATATATTTAGTTTGACTAATGAAAATTCCATCACTAACTTGTTTAACTTGTAAACCAAGAAAATAGGTTAGTTCTCCCATTAGGCTCATTTCATAATTACTTTGCATTAGCTTAGCAAACTTTTTGCAAAGTTTATCATCTATAGAGCCAAATATTATGTCATCTACATAAATTTGAACAAGTATACTAGAGCCATTAACATCCCTAAAGAAGAGAGTTTTATCAACAGTACCTCTAGTGAAGTGATTCTCCAAAAGAAATTTTGATAAGGTTTCATACCAGGCTCTAGGTGCTTGCTTCAGTCCATAGAGTGCTTTCAATAGATAATACACATAGTCTGGAAAATTTGGATCTTCAAATCCTGGAGGTTGACTTACATAGACTTCTTCCTCTAATTTCCCATTTAGAAATGCACTCTTGACATCCATTTGATAGACTTTGAAATTGGCATGGGCTGCATGGGCTAGAAATATTCTGATGGCTTCAAGTCTTGCAACAGGAGCATATGTTTCATCAAAATCTATTCCCTCTTACTGAGAATAGCCTTTAGCAACCAGTCTGGCTTTATTCCTTATGATAATGCCATTTTCATCCATCTTGTTTCTGAATACCCACTTTGTGTCAATAGGACTCTTGTTCTTTGGTTTGGGTACCAACTTCCATACTTGGTTTCTCTCAAATTGGTTCAGCTCTTCCTGCATAGCTAATATCCAATCCGGATCCAATAGAGCTTCTTCCACTTTCTTAGGTTCCTCCTGAGACAGAAAACTACTATACAGACATTCATCTTGAGTGGCTTTTCTTGTTTGCACTTTAGATGATGCATCACCAATGATCAGTTCAAAGGGATGATTCTTGGTCCATTTCCTTTGTGGTGGAAGATGTGCTCTAGATGAGGTGGCCTCAGTATTGTCATGATGTGAGACAGAGTGTTGACTAGTTGAAACTCCCCCTGAGTTGTTGGTCCTTTGCAGGGAACTTGGAGTTCTATCAACTGATGATGTAAATCGATTATCCGTTGATGAACTATGATCAACGGATGCTTCATTTTGTACTTCAACGGATGATGCACTATGTCTTTCAACGGATACTGCATTACCTCTATCAACGGATGCAGTATTTTGTGCATTATCCAAAGGCATGTTTTGAATCCCTTTTGAAGTGTCATCTCCATCAGTCTCCTCTTCACTATCATCACAATATATCTCAATGTTGTCAAATTTGAGTCCCTCATTATGTCCCTCATCTGTTAGTCCATCAATCTTTTTATCATCAAACACAACATGCACAGATTCCATAACAATGTTGGTTCTTAGATTGTAGACCCTATAAGATTTTCCAGCTGAGTAACCAACAAATATCCCTTCATCAGCCTTTGCATCAAACTTCCCTTTATGGTCAGATTGATTCCTCAGTATAAAGCATTTACATCCAAAGACATGAAGAAAGTTTAGAGTTGGTTTTATTCTCTTGAACAACTGATAAGGAGTCATGCCTTTAGCTTGATTGATCAAAGAAATATTCTGAGTGAAGCAGGCACAATTAACAGCTTCAGCCCAGAAATATGTTGGTAACTTTGATTCTTCAAGCATTGTTCTGGCAGCTTCAATTAAAGATCTGTTCTTTCTTTCAACAACCCCATTTTGCTGAGGTGTTCTTGGAGCTGAGAACTCATGCATGATTCCATTTTCTTCACAGAACAGCCTTAATGTCAAATTCTTGAACTCAGTTCCATTGTCACTCCTGATATTTCTAACCTTCAAGTCAGGATGATTGTTGACTTGCCTGATGTGATTGATAATGATTTCACTTGCTTCATCCTTTGATCCAAGAAAATAGACCCATGAGAACTTTGAGAAATCATCTACAATCACTAAGCAATATCTTTTTCTTGCAATAGACAATACATTGACTGGTCCAAACAAATCCATATGTAGCAGCTGTAATGGTTCATCAATTGTTGTTTCAAGCTTCTTTTTGAATGATGCTTTCCTTTGTTTGCCTTTCTGACAAGCATCACACAAACCATCCCTTGAGAATTCAACTAGAGGGATTCCTCTAACTAAGTCCTTTTTGACTAGATCATTCATTGTCTTGAAATTCAAGTGAGATAGCTTCTTGTGCCATAGCCAACTTTCAACTGTGCTTGCTTTGCTGAAGAGACAAGTAATGGATTCTGCATCTGTAGAGTTGAAGTCAGCTATGTACACATTTCCTTTTCTAACTCCAGTTAGAACCACTTTGTTGTCTTTCTTACTAGTGACAACACAGGCTTCAGAATTGAAGGAAACTGTATTCCCTCTATCACATAGTTGACTGATGCTCAGTAAATTGTGCTTGAGACCATCAACTAATGCAACTTCATTAATGATGACATTCCTTGTTGAAATCAAGCCATATCCCATAGTAAACCCTTTGCTGTCATCTCCAAAGGTTATGCTAGGGCCAGCTCTCTCCTTGAACTCTGTGAGCAGGGAGAAATCTCCTGTCATGTGTCTTGAACAACCACTGTCCAAGTACCATAGATTTCTTCCATTTCCCTGCACACCATAAAATCAATCAATTTGATTTTGGTACCCAAGTTTCCTTGGGTCCAGTCTTGTTAGCCTTTCTCCTAGACTTCATTCCTCCTGCATCTTTAGACTTAGGTAAGTTTGAGTCAACCTTGGTCTTAGATGTAGTTGGTTGAGGTGTAGGCTTAGTCACAGAATCATTTAGCACATTTGTAAAATTATTAGGCATTGATTGTGCAAACATGTTATTCCACATAGGCATATTGTATGGCATTTGAGGCATACTAAATGCAGCAAGATAAGGATTGTTAAAATATGGCATGTTTACAAAATGTGCATAAGGATTTTGTTGAGACGTAACAGGCATAGCATGCAGAGGTGATGCAGACATATTAGGCATAGAAGAGGGTACAGTTATGGGAGTCTTCTTAATGGATTTACAATTAGCAGATAGATGATTAACACTACTACAATGCACACAGCTTTTTCTAGGAGCATACCTATCAGGTGTGTAATTGTTGTGTTTATTAACTCCTACCTTCCCATTTCTGTTGGATTTTCTTTTAGATTCCTTTTTATCCTCAACCATCTTGAGCCTATTATTTAACTGTTCTAAGGTCATGTGCCCTACATTCACCTTACTGACATCTTTGGATGTGCTTGCTTCTTCTTTGACAAAGTTCTTTGAAGTTGAACCAAACTTTTTGTTGAGTTTCTTTAGATTCTCTCTTTTAGAAACATCTGCCTGTTTTGATTGAGGAACCTTCAACGGATGCTCCTTTTCTTCCTTCAACGGATAACTTTCATCATCCGTTGATTCCACATCCGTTGACAGCCCATCAATTAATTCCAGTTTCTTTTTATTTTTATCCCAGGCAGTTTCACAGAATGATTCAATTCCTTGGACCTTAGCAATTTGAGCACTTACATCCCTAGATGTCTTCCAGGCTTTAATCACCTCTTGCTCTTTCTCTAATTGATTGGAAAGTATTTCTACTTTCTTAACAGATTCAGCTAGTTCATTTTCAACAGATATACAATGCAACTTTGTTTTCTCTAGGTCAATCATCTTATCTTCTAACAAAGCATTTCTATTACTTAAAAACAGATTGTTCTCTCTAATCCTACTATTTTCTTTAGCAAGAGATTTAAGAGACACACGCAAATGATACAATTCAGTAGACATGTCATTAAAAGCATCATTGCACTCTTCTTTAGTAAGCTGTGTTAAGTCAGTAGTGATTACCTGATTGCTTGATGAACTAACTTCATTTTCTTCAGAATCAGCCATGAGAGCAAGGTTGACATACTCCACATCTTCATCCTCTTCATCTCCATTAGCTGCCCAGTCCCTTTCTTGAGTAATGAAAGCCCTCTCCTTTTGCTTGAGTAGATCAAAATATTTCTTTTTGTAATCTACTTGTTCAAATTTCTTCTTTTCAGAAGTTGGCTTTCTGCACTCACCTGCAAAGTGTCCACTTATACCACAATTGAAACATTTGAACTTGGATTTGTCCACAGTGTTTTTGTGAGGTTTAGTGGCTCTAGTGTTTTTCTTGAATTTCATCTTTGCAAATCTTCTGGACAGAAATGCAAGATGCTCATCAATACCATCTGAGTCATCTTGGCTGGAGTTGTCTTCATTTTCAGCAACTTGCTCTTTCCCCTTGCTTGATTCCTGATTTCTTATACCATCTTTGGAGTTTGATGTAGATCTCACAGTTTCTTGTCTGCATTTCCTCTCATCTTCAGCTACCAATGCAACTGAACTTCCTTTCTTTCTCCCCTTCTCCAATACCTCATCCTGTTCCAGCTCTAGTTCATAAGTCTTCAAGATTCCATACAATCTTTCAAGAGTGAAGTCCTTATAATCTTGAGAGTTTCTTAAGGAGACAGTCATGGGTTTCCATTCCTTTGGCAAGGATCTTAAAAATTTAAGATTTGAATCCTTCACCTGGTACACTCTTCCATACAGCTTCAGTCCATTCAACAGCTTTTGGAACCTATTGAATGTTTCATTTAAAGATTCATTTTCTTCAAAATGAAAGTATTCATACTGTTGAATGAGAAGCTGCATTTTGTTTTCTTTCACTTGTTCTGTACCTTCACACAGTAGTTGAACTGTGTCCCAAACCTCTTTGGCAGTTGTGCAATTTATCACATTATCAAACATATCCATGTTAAGACCATTAAACAAAATGTTCATAGCCTTCTTATCCTTGTGGACTTCTTCTGTGTCTTCCATTGTCCATTCTGCTCTAGGTTTTGGAATGGATTGACCAACAGCAACTGTGGCTGTAGCAACTGTTGCTACTTTGTGGGGAATGTGAGGACCATTCTCAATGCAGTTTACATAACCTTCATCTTGGGAGAGTAGATGAAGGTGCATTTTCACCTTCCAATGGTGATAACTGTCTTTGTCAAGAACTGGGATCTTTACTCCAATATCCTTCTTACTCATCTTTGTTAGATTCCAAGATCTTTAAACTCTTTGTATGTCAAGAGCCTGCTCTGATACCAATTGTTATTCCTAGTGGACTAACAATGAGATTTACAGAAGGGGGGGTTGAATGTAAATCTCAAAACTTTTTCAAGTTTTGAGCAGTTTATGAAAGTTGTGTGTTCAAGAAGAACAAGTGTGTGAATTGCTTTAAGCTAATACAGACAGATATATATTCAAGCACAAATGTAAAGAACACAACAGACCTTAAAAACTTTTCTGGTGGATTTGTTGTTCCACCAGAGATGGTATTTTAGAAAATCTGTGATTAAACAATGTTGATCACAGCTGCATCCTAGTACAAACTAGATGAATTTTCTCTCAATATTTTTCTAAACAGCTCTGGAAAAACCTCTCATCTAATTACTAGCTTCTACTTGGTTTATATACTACCAAGTGTACAAGTGAAGAACAATATAAAATACAGTAATAAAATAAGATCTTCACTTGCTTCTTTTCCTGTTCACTCCAGTACTTTGTTGACTATTGCATCTTTGTACTAAAGAAGAACGGCTGCTTTTTCTGTTGTTCCTGAAATTCGGCTACCACATCTCAGTTGTCTCTATCAACCCATGTGCCTCTGTTTGTAGGTACAACTACCCCTTATCAACGGCTAATCATCAGAACATCCGTTGAAGCTTTCATCCGTTGATGCACTCATCTGTTGAAGGATGTTATCCGTTGAAGCTTTCATCCGTTGATGCACTCATCCGTTGAAGGATGTTATCCGTTGATGACTTTATCCGTTGAAGCTTTAGAGACATCCGTTGAAGCTTAGCTTCTTATCCGTTGAAGGTCTTTAAGTCATCCGTTGATACCACTTCACTTATACAAAATTACAAGGCATGAAGTATTTACAATTGGCCTTCCTATCTGCATATCATCTAGTAGTCAACATGACTCATAGTTTCTCTCAACTTCCAAGAATTACATTTTAAATACAGAGACTGAAATATGCTACAACACTAGACTTATTTCTAAGTAAAGCTACACCATCAACGGATAGCCAAAGTGGTCTTATCCGTTGAGGCTACAGACACTAAATTTCTACTTAAGTATTTTGTTAAACGTATCATCAAACTAATGCACATACATTCCTAACATATATATATATAAAATCTACTCGGGATCCTCGACTCCCGGTTTTAGAAAATGTTTTCACCTTTGGGTCCCTATACTAAGGGTATACGCAAATACCGCTTATCTCTAGCATAGGTATTATCAACTGAACCAACAGATATATATGGCAAGAATACGAAACAGGCATGCATATATATACCATATCAGCATGCTTCAATATATCGCAACATTTGCTAATAACAAATATGCATTTATCACAAGATCATGCATATATATATATACATCACAACAACAGTATAACGGGTAGAAAACTTGCCTGAGCGACTGGGGGTTACGAATGGCTCGGGAGGAGTCTGGTAACCTATAAACAACAAGTAAGTTGGAATTAAACCAAAGTCACTTGTAAATCTATACTTTAACTAACTTAGACTCTAACGCTTGTTTTGCGCTCACTGATTCGCTTAAGTCACTCGGGTACCCTCGGCTCCACCATTTTTAATAATTTAACCTTTACGAGTTTTAAGGCGATTCCTTCGCGAGTGTCTTACTAACTGCCTAGCACACTTACCATAAATGTTTCATACATTAATTAACCCTTTTTGGTCTTTAACCTATGTTTCAAAGTAAGGCGAGGGGAAAAGTTTCGTTCGCGAAACGCCGTTACTTGAAACGGTCGTTTCTCCTAAACCGTGCATCGGAATCGAACGAACTACATATCAAAACGAATCTCGTAACATGAGCTATCTAGACATGGCAATGGTCATAATCTAGCAGGGGGTTCTCGGGTCCTAATGTTATGCACAAAAACAGTCTCTACAGAAAATCGGACGTTACGACGGCTATGTTTACGCGATTTCCCAAATTTAAACCAATTCAAACAACCACAATTTCAACTCCAATTCACAACCCAATCAAACCTCCATCTAAACTACATTACAATAGCCCCCAATCAACTCCATATTACCAATTTATTCATCTAAACCAAGTCAAAAAAAAAATGACCAAGAACTTCAAATCTAACAAGCATCATTCCTAACTCCAAAATCAACAAAACCACTTACTAAACAAAGCTCTATTATGAGTACACACTCATTACACTAACCCATCATCTAACATTATGAAATCCAAACCAACAAAACTTAATACTAAGGGTTTGAGAAGTTATACCTTCCTTGGAGAGTGGAGAATCAAGAGAATGGCTTGGAATCACCCTTAAAGTCCTTATCCAAGCTTAATCTAAACAAACTTCAAGAACACAAATTTTATTTCTTGAAAAACACTATTCACCATCTTCTTCCATGATTTATAGAAAAAGATTGGCTTGGAATTAGAAGCTTAAACTTATAGGAAGTATGTAACTATCCATGGGGAAGCTTAGATAATTACCTTGCTAAATAGTAAGTGGTGGAGCTTGGATCTTCATTTTTTAAGGAATGGGCCGAGAGCATGAAGAAGAAGAAGAGAGATTTTTGTGTTTTGCCTTGTTTTGCTTTTGGTTGGTTGGTTTTTGTTGTTTGATTTAGTCAATTACCTTGTTGCCCTTGAATTTGTGTGGTTCTCATTCAACCACACCTCCTTCCTTCCCATGTCATACCTACATCACTTTGTGATGTCATCACCCCTCCTTTGTCCTCTTTCTATTGGTTGGATGACATCATCCCCACTAATCCCTTTGATTAGCTTCCTAATTGTTTGCCTAATGACCGCTGATCTATTATACGGTTCGCTTAACTTTCGTTTTCGTTTATCTTTTGAAGGATCATACCCGGGATCTTATTACTTAGGTTCCCTTAACCTTTCTCAATACATTATATTCCTTTTTATGATCCTTTATTATAATCCTTTAATTTAAATCCTTTTTATCCTGTTACCTTATACTCAATTCTCTCCGTATCCAGTAGATTTCCGGGAAAAATCCAAGTGTTCGGAAATTGGATTCTGACGATCTTTACATACACTTATATACCACATAGAGTACTAATAATATCCCAGAAGATCAATAACAGAACCCCTACATAGTGTGGCATGAAAAGTTTTCTCATTCAGTAAAAACACTATTCATAAGGGTTTCAAAATCTCCAAAAATTGGGGTTATTATAGTTTAAACATTATAATTCATCATATTTAGAAGCAAAAACATTTGATAAGCAATATGCAAAGTCATTTTCATAGAAATTTCTAAAGAACAATCCATATACATTCGGCTCTTTTAATAAATCATTGCCAAATGCTATGAACAAGATTATGACTTAGAAAGTTGAAGTAAAAATACTTCTCCAAGATCATATCAAGTCCATATCTTTAAGCCCTTATGATTTTAGTCCTTAAATCCATGAGAATTCAAGGCCTAAATCTTGGCTACAAGAACACATCAACACATAATAAAACATACATTTTATTAGCCAAATTCTCCAAGTATAAATGTGGGAATATGAGTAAATTAGCTCCTTGATCAAAGTGTTTGAGAAAATAAAAAAAATGAAAGAAGAGGGGGAGGGGGTGGCTTCGGCCGAATGGAGAGAAAGGAGAGGGGAAAGAGTGAAGTGTGTGGGCAAAATGAGAGAGTAAGCTTGTGTTCTTAGTTTTTGATTAGTTAAAGTGGTAGTGGAATTGAGAAATGACCTCTATGCCCTTCCTACAAGCTTAAGCCAAGCTTAAGCCATGTTGCATGCAAGGGTAGATGAGTACTTTGCTTGGTTAAAGTGAGTTAGTGGGGTTGGAAATGACGGTCCTATCATTGGTCTCTATTATAAGGGATTTTGCATGCAAGGGTACATTAGTAATCTAGTAATCATTTTTCTAGAATTAAAATATTCTTAAAAAGAAAGAATTTTAATAAATAAAGTACAATTCTATAAATCATAAAAATGATACCATAAATTACTTTAAGATTTTAAAAATTTTATAAGAGTATTTTCAAGATATTTGAATAAAATTAATTTTTAAAAGAATTTTCTTTATAATAATACTTCTATAACAAGCCACATAAAAATACAATTTAATTAAAATTTAATGCAAATAAAGTTTTAAAATGTAATCTAGCATTATACCAATTTATCTAATCGTCTAAGCACATAATTTCCATTTCTAAATATTTGTACGAAGATTCGAATCATCACGAAAGAAAATATATTCGTATTTACTTAATTCACATAATTACTGGAAAGCAATATTTAGAAACTTATGTACTCACAATAATGCACAGTAATGCCACATCATAGATTTTATAATATCATAATATTTACAGATGTTACATCATCAGTATTTGAAGACAGTTAGCTTAGAAGATTTGTTCTGTTCCTTATATTGTGCAGCATATATCTTTTACGTCTGAGTTATAGGACTTTATTTATTCAGTTGAAGATATGTATCAGTTTCAGTTAGTTGTTGATAATGCATATCCTAGATTGATTTGTTGTAGCTGTGTAGTATATAAAAACAGTTTAGGTCATCACTTAGTTGATCGATCTCGAGTTTTATTCGACCTAGCAGCTCTCAGGAACATCAGTATTTCTTGAGAGAGTTCTATAACAGTTTTTATCAGATATATATAAAGTTGTTATATTTTATTACTTGTTCGAAACATTTATACAATTGTATTCAATCCCCCTTGAATAATTGTATTTTCACTGGCCAACACGAATAGAGCAAAACTACCGAGACAAAACATTTTTGCCTTAGATTAATTATCAGTCAGCCAACCAGGAGCTTCTCGCGCATGCACCATTCCAGCCAGGCGCGTGCAGGTAATGCGCGTAGTTGCTGCCGTCCGCGTGTGGCTTCCACTGGCGATGACATGCATGGCAACTCCTGGAGCGTGTGTCTTCCTCGCGCGTGTAGTTTATCCACAAGACAGTTGCCTGTTGTTAGCTGCCAATCTTCATTTTTTCTTTTGTTTACATAACATAAAATGGAAGCCTAGATAGAAATGGCAGCTCCAGTTACTATCTTGTTTGTGCACACTTGCAGCTAAAATAATCTGAGTAAAAACTGGCAGCTAGATGACTCTCTTGTGTTTAATAATCTGGCAGCCTAATATTCAGAAAATGTATTCAATAAATAATTTAAATTAATAATTTTATTTACTAAAATTTAAATAATAAATTTTTTTAAGTCAAATTTATAGAATAAATTTATTTAAATTGAGTTCATAAAATAAACTTATTCAAGTTTAAATAATAAACTCATTTAACTTAAATTTATAAAATAAATTTACTAAATCAAATTTATAAAATAAATTTATGTAAAATCAAATTAATAAAATAAATTTATTTAAGGATCCTGATTAATATATCAATCAATCAGCTCTAATACCAATTGTTTGGTCCCGATTTATCGTAGAAGGGGGGTTGAATACTATAATCAATAAACCAAAAATTATTTCGAATCTTTTGCGGATAAAAGATTTAGTGCTCGGTTAGTGGTTACGTGTCCTTGAGAGAAATAGTATTTGGAACAATAAAACGAGGAACACAAGATATTCGCGGAAATATATATTCGTATATAAATCCGCAAGGGTGTTGCTACACTCCGGTAAATAAATTAACCAGTTATAATCTAAGAACAATAAAGTTCCTAACTACTACAAAGATTTACCAATCAAATCCTATACAATGATCTAGATTTTGTTTGTACTAGGATTTAATTAGCGAGTAACGATTATTATGCCCCGATGAATATACAAGAATTAAATCGGGCATTATATGTTACTCCGGTGAGAAGTTAAACGGATATATAAAAAGCTTGAGTTTCTCTGAAAACTTTGCTGCTATTTTTCACCTCTCTTGGGAGAGAAGATGAATATAATGAATCCCCAAAAAAATGGCTGTCTTATTCTGGTGCAAATGTGTAGTCTTTATATCCAATAAAATTGTGTGGCTGAGGAGATAAGCACTCTGTTGCGATCAAGGTGTACAAGTACATAGTAAAACAAAACAAACAGGTCACATATATGGCGACTAGTGTAGTACTAGTAAACCAAAATAAAACAACTGGCCTATGGCGACAGGGTGGAAAACTTTCTATGGCGACTAGTTATACTACTACTACTATAAGTACAAGTACATGTTGTACTTGAACAAAACCACACTTCTGTGGCGACCAGGGAATATTACCCCTGTTAGCTTTTATTCTTGATTTTTGTTTTGTTTTGTTTTTCATTTTCGTTTTCCTTTTTCCTTTTGTTTTGTTTTTGTTTTTGTTTTTCTTTTCTTTTTTTCTTTTTGTTTTTCTTTTCTTTCTTTTTTTGTTTTCTTTTTTTTGTTTTCTTTTTGTTTTTGGTTTTCTTTTCTTTCTTTATTTTCTTTTCTTTTTCCTTTTTTTTATTTTATTTTAGTTTAAATTGTAACTAAATTAATTTATATAATTTACTTAAATATAACTTATATAAATAAACTAATTTAGATTTATAAAATAAACTTATTTAAAGTTTATAAGATAAATCAATTTATGTTTATTAAATTAATTATATTAAAGTCCTTTAAATAAATATATCTAATTTAACAATTAAACTTTGAGCTTCGCTAGTCTCCTGAGCTGTTTAGCTGTATACCCCGCGCACGAATCTCGTACTTTAACATATAAATGTTCAATCCAAGTACGTTCCTCAACTTAATAGTCCTTCTAAAAATAATACCCAGATTCCTTTCATGAGCTGTTGACGCCTAGTGCAACTGGTCTGGTTCACAGACGACTAACCCCGATTCAGGTCTTCGTATTATAGCCTTGATTACATTGTTAAGTTTGCCTCAACTTTATTGCTTCAGACACTGACTGTCAATAAACAACTGTACTTTCACTGGAATCCTTTATGTTACTTTAGACGACGTCTTCATTAACCTCTGT
This sequence comes from Apium graveolens, assembly GCF_009905375.1. Classification (NCBI taxonomy): domain Eukaryota; kingdom Viridiplantae; phylum Streptophyta; class Magnoliopsida; order Apiales; family Apiaceae; genus Apium; species Apium graveolens. The sequence continues at coordinate 25,940,331 of NC_133656.1, read as the reverse complement.
GTAGCCTGTCTTCAATTCTTCAGATTCCTATGCTTCGAACACTGTCTATCTTCAATCAATGCCAATACAGTGATATCTTCTGGTAGCACTTACACACTGAATCTTCATCGTATCTGAAAGTCTTTAACCTTTATTCTTCACTGAGTCATGATCATATTAATGAACTACTTTCAGTGACCTGTAAATAGACTTCAGGCCTTCTTCTAATCTTCTGATTCTTTGTATTTTCCTTGTCTTCATTTCTTCTGATTTCTTGTGTAGACGTAGTATTATAAACCTTTCCTATTCTAGTGTTGTTATCGTGTTGAGTTATCACGTAACTGTTCATACAGCTACGCAGTCTCACCAACAAATGGCACCAGTTGAGATGAAAGAATTGTCAACGCAATTACAAGATCTTCTGGACAGAGGAATTATAAGACCCAGTGTATCCCCATGGGGTGCACCGGTATTGTTTGTTAAGAAGAAGAACGGTAGTATGCGACTATGTATTGATTATCCTGAATTGAAGAAGTTGACTATCAAGAATAAGTATACTTTTCCACGGATCGATGATTTGTTTGATCAGTTAAAAGGAGCCGCATGGTTTTCTAAGATAGATTTGAGGTCGGGATACCATCAATTGAAGATCAGGGCAGAAGATATTCCCAAGACTACTTTTTTTACCAGATATGGACATTATGAATTTCTCGTAATGGCATTCGGTTTGACTAACGCACTAGCAGTGTTCATGGATTTAATGAACAGGGTATTTAAGAAGTACTCGGATAAATTTGTGATTGTATTTATTGATAACATCTTGATTTACACGAAGACTGAAGAAGAACATGCCGAGCATTTGAAGATTGCTATGGAAATCTTATGAAAGGAACAACTTTACGCGAAATTCTCAAAATGCGAATTATGGTTAAGAGAAATGCAATTTCTGGGCCACATAATCAGCAATGAAGGAGTCAAAGTTGATCCAGCAAAAATTGAAGCTGTATTAAACTAGGAGAGACCAAAGACACCGATAGAAGTCAGAAGTTTCTTGGGGTTGGCAGGTTATTACAAAAGATTTGTTAAGGATTTTGCGAAGATAGCTACTATAACGACTCGTGTATTTTTTTTTTGAATTACTTAAATATGTAATTGTGGAATTATTAAATAAATAAAGTATGTGTATAGTTTTTGTCAGCTCAGTTTTATTTTATTATTATGTATGCGTGATTTATGGTGTATCGGGTTGTCCCCGTAATTAATTATGGAATTGGATTGAATTGTTTTCACTTTTAAAAGCGGATTTAATGCAAATGCATTTGTATAAATATTTGGAATATCTCTAGAATTATTTTTTTGGTTTTATAATTACAATAATTATTTTTTGGATTTTATAAAATTTAGAAATCAATATTTCATCAATTATTTAACCCCATATGATTTTCTGACTTTATTTATTTGTCAAACCCGTATTTAATTTCGAGATTCTTTAAAAATTACGAAATTTATATTTTATTAATTTTATAATATTCTGTGAATTTTAAAATTATTTTGGTAATTTTCAGGATTAATCTCACCTGCACATTATTTTATTTAATTGCTAAACATGGGTATAAACTGCATTTCAGAAATTACTTTAAAATTATGAAAATTACATTTTTATAAACTTCGGGATATATATGACATTTTAAAATTATTTTCGTAATAATAATATTAAACCCCCCGTTTTGTTCTCTGCGCCTGCCTTCATCTCTCTGTTAATCTCACTCTCTCAAATAATCTCATCTCTCTCTAATCTCTTCCTTCTCTCTCTGTTCTTTACTTTTTTCCCCGAATCCTTCCTCTTCCTCTCTGTTTCACGGCTTTTCGCCGTTGCTCGCCGTACCCCGGCCGTTTCTTTCTCCGGTTCTAGTCGGGAAACCGAAAATGGACGTTGGACTAAAGATGACCTAGTAGGGAGTCGACGAGCTCAGTAGAGTTTCAACAGAAAAACCTGTGTGTCGAAGTCGAATCTAATATGGTCTAGTGGTTGAACGTTAAAGCCTGAGCGGCAGAGTCGGCTCAGAGTTGATCAGTAATAGTTGTAAAGCCCTGTAAGGCAAGTACTTCTGAACTTTTCTTCAAGATATATCACAATTATTTTCGAACTGTTTCATAACATGTCGCTATTATTTAAAATAACCCATGTTTTATATTGCAAGCATTTTAAACTATTTACCCTTGAACCCTGATCTTTCTTGACCTTGAGCCGTAAGCCTTATTCTTTGTAGACCATCATTTGTTGATCCTCAGACACCAGACCATACAAATTTGATACTACTCCCCAAATGTAAAACTACCAAACACCAAATACTGGAACAAAATTGTTGGGAAACACCGAAACTTTTATACTCCAACCATTCTTTATAACATCAAAGAACTATACCTTGAAAAATCAATATTTGTCTAATACCTGATCCCTTACGGACTGAAAACCGTTTCTTATATATACCCTGATATACCCTTGTGATATCCATGAGTTCCTTACATTTTATTCAAATGTTTAATCATCATTGATTATGATCTTGTTTTATCGGATTATATTGTTTACCATGTTGAACTGCTTTAGAATTGGATAGTTTTTATATGTGGACCAGATTCGTGGTCAGACCATATAAATGGTCAAGTTAGTCCAATGTGTGCCTTGGATCCAGTAATTAGAGCAGTGTTGTGTGCTTTGCTCGGGGTTAGTGCGTGACTAATCAGCAGCCTAATCTTGGTTTTAAAAACTTAATATGAATATCCAATTTTAATGATTATTTAGCACTAACTTGAACTCTTCTGAATAATCTCGTTTGATCATTGATTAACCTCAATTATTGTCATTATGACTTGCTGAGCTAGTTAGCTCACTTTTGCGAATCTTTTTATGTATTCTACAGTTAAGAAGGATATAGTTGATAGCGAGGTTTCCCAGTTCAATGTTCGAGCTAGGATTCCAGATTGAGTTGGATCGAGCTAGCAGGAGCTTATTGCGGTAGTGAGATAGTAAGATTGTAAAAATAATTCTATTATCAGATGTAAATTAAATTAGTTGGGATTTGGCATGATATAATAAATGTTAAGGTTGTGGCTTGTTTTCATACTTTAACCTATTGTGATATGTGGTTATGTAAAGCAGGGTCATTGCAAATAGCATCTTATATACAGGTTTATATGTTGTGTCTGTGTTGTGGACCCCAAACTTCTGACCCCGGGTTTGGAGGGCGCCACAGGTTGGTATCAGAGCCACAGGTTATAAGTCACTGAAATAAGCCTAGATTGTCGGGATTGAGTAAAGGGTTAGGATCAGGAATAGGAAATAGAAAAATAAGACGTTGTGAGGTTGAGTGCGATTGTATAGTAGGTCTCCGGTGCGGTTTATGTTGCGATTCAGGATTCTAAACTTGCGAGGTGATTTCTAGACAACGACAATGGCAGATCCTGATTTCTCTATATCATCTGATCATTTGGAGTTTTCCGTTTGAGGATCGTCATCTTCTCTCAGATTTGATTTGTACCTTGTTCCTCCATAAGTATTAATGGTACTACCTTCTGTTATAACAGTTGCGCCTTGTCGAGTTATTCTACGCTATTCTACCACCTTTTGATATAAGACTATCTATTTAAAAACCTCCATCTGTTTATTTTTATTTTACTGGACATTCGGCTGTGAGAGTATCTCTTTAGGTTACCCTACATCCTGTTCTATACCCTCAGTTTAAAACTTGCCCTATGAAGCAATAGTACCAACGATGATGGATTCGAGGGTTATTGTAAATAGTGAGTACTTGAAATATAAATAAAGGTGAGAAGAAGTTTAGAAAGAAGATTCAAGTGTTCTGGAGGATAGCTGTTATCAGGCTATAAGAAGCCATTAGTAATTAGGCCACCCATGGCTGGTTTGTGGAATGGATTAGATAAGTATTGAAAAGAGAGAGTTAGAGGAGATTATGGATCTAGAGATTTCTTGAAATTAGATATTGGTGTTATGATGTGATATATATTTGAACAAGGTGATGTGACATTAGCCGACTTGTTGACTATTGGATAATCTGTTCCACTTAACGATTGTATAGTTGATAACGGGAGTATTACCAGTATTGAAGCTTGAGGTCGAGCTACGAATACAATAACATGCAACGACAATTGAAGTGATCATCAGTTAAAGAAGGAAAATGGACCCAATAAAGGAGAAAAGGTAGATTGAAGTGAATGTGTAACACCCCCAGATCCGGGGTCGGGGATCCGGGTCGTCACGGTCTTTCTTTCCACAATATCACTTCACTTAATTAATAATAAATAACCTTATGCTGTGACCCCACACTAACACACACCACAACCCGTTATAGTCTCAGAGATGAAATTTAAATAAGTACAAGTCTTTGAATCCACAATTTAAAAGTTATTACAACCCAAAATGATTACTTGATAAATTTACAGTTAATTGCCATTATCTGCCACAAGTTATAATTATACATAATTGATTCTCAAAAGTAGATGGTCTGATCTACAATAGATCTACCTCTGCAGCTATAGCAGCTACAACATCAACGGGAAGACGCGGGACGCTTCCCACGCGCTTGCGCTGGGTCTGCTGGAGTCTGGCCATCTTTCCTAACTGTTGTTGTGTGATGAAGAAATAAAGCAAGGGTGAGCAGCAAGCCCACCAAAATAATATGTATAAAGATTAACAATATATGAGCCTTCTCATAGCACTCATGAAAGTCTTGGTCAAAAGAAATGAACCAAGTTGATATCTTAATGCGATGAGGTCGCAAAATATTCAGTATATATATATACATATATACTTTTCAAAATATGGGAAGTCCTCTTCCATGCATAATACACACAGACTTACAGTGTATAACTGTATAAAAATACCGTTGCAAGGTGATCTCATATATCTAACCTTGTCTCAACGTTTTTCTGAAAATCTTGGTCATGCATAAGATAATCATTTAGTAGATATAAGTTTAAAAGATGAAGTTATAAGGTACTCCAATATACTTATATCTTTCCCAAATACTACTTGAACTACCCCCGTTCAAGTTATAATCAATTTCAAAGGTTCATCACATAGATGAGACTACAAGACAAGATTTGAATAGATTCAATCTTTGAATATCATTATAAATAATGAAGCTACGAGATACTTCATTAAGTCCCGATATATAAATATATTCATATATATCTCCCATACATTTCCTGAAAACCTATGTCATGTAAAGTATGAACAGAGTTGCAATATCCAATGAATTTGGAAGGGAAAGAATTTTGGCATAAACCAGATATCTTGCTGATCAGGCAAAGATACCAATAAGTAACCTTTTCTACTAGTAGATGGATGAATCCCCCACCGGTCATCACCCTGGCCACATAAGGACCTTGTGCTGGACCGCCACCCGGCCTCTTACGCGTTGATGGACTGCCACCCAGCCACTTACACTTTGATAGACCGTACCCCGGCCTGTCGCTTATGCCGACTCAATTAGATGGGCTTACTTCCCGAACGTTGGGTAAGTAATCAATTCATTTGTTTTCTCAAAACAGCAACCACGTTGCGAATGTAAAATGCACCACAGAGCTGGATCCCCCAGGTTTTGAGCGAGTATTTAAATCCCCTTTGAAAGGAAGATCTTAAATATAAAAAATGAGTTTTGGGGTCCACTCTAACTTTAAAAATCATTTTGAAGACTCGAAAACGTTTTTAAGAATGTTTGGAATACTGCTGATTTATTAAAATAAATCAGTCCCGATATATTAGAAAATATCTGAATATTATTATTTAAATAATATTCTCATAAAGATAATCCTTATAAAAATAATCGAAGTAGAAGTTTTAAAACTTATACTTGAAATGGATATTAAATAACCAAAGATATACTTATATGAAAGTACTATCTTTATTTGAATAATCGAAAATAAGTTTGATTATCAAAACATTATTCTTTAATAAAATAAAGAATATTATTAAATAATAAGCGGAGTCATAATACCTCGAATGAATATTATAAATAATATTCATTAAATAAAATAAACGGAGTCATACATCCTCCAATGAATATCCAATTAATAATCATTAATAATATAAACTGAGTCATAAGCCCTCGAATGAATATTCAAAATAATATTCATTAAATAAAATAAAGTTATCGAATAAACCTTATTCGATTAATAGTTTTGAAAACTATAACCATATATTTATATAAATATATATATTATACTCGGAATCCTCGACTCCCGGTTTAGAAAATATTTCCACCTTTTGGGTCCCTATACTAAGGGTATATGCAAGTTACCGCTATCCTCTAGCATAGGTATTATCAACTGAATCAACAATTATATATGGAAAGAATATGAAACAGGCATGCATATATATACCATAGCAGCATGCTTCAATATATTGCAACATTTGCTAATATAAACATCATGCATCTCTCGCAAGATAATGCATATACATATATACATCACAACAACAGTATAACGGGTAGAAAACTTGCCTGAGCGACTGGGGGTTACGAATGGCTCGGGACGAGTCTGGTAACCTATAAACAACAAGTAAGTTGGAATTAAACCAAAGTCACTTGTAAATCTATACTTTAACTAACTTAGACTCTAACGCTTGTTTTGCGCTTACTGATTTGCTTAAGTCACCCGGGTACCCTCGGCTCCACCATTTTTAGTAATTTAACCTTTACGAGTTTTAAGGCGATTCCTTCGCGAGTGTCTTAACAACTGCCTAACATACTTACCATAAATGTTTCATACATTAATTAACCCTTTTTGGTCTTTAACCTATGTTTCAAAGTAAGGCGAGGGGAAAAGTTTCGTTCGCGAAACGCCGTTACTTGAAACGGTCGTTTCTCCTAAACCGTGCATCAGAATCGAACGAACTACATATCAAAACGAAGCTCGTAACATGAGCTATCTAAACATGGCAGTGGTCGTAATCTATCAGGGGGTTCTCGGGTCCTAATGTTATGCACAAAAACAGTCTAAAGAAAATCGGATGTTACGACGGCTATGTTTACGCGATTTCCAATATTTTAAACCATTCAAAACCATCCCAAATCAACCTCAAATCCAACATACAACAAAACTTCACCTAAACCATACCACATCAGTCCATAATCTCAAAGGTTTTCAACTCAAACAACCACAATCAAGACCTATGAACTATAATCAAGCTTCAATTACCAAAACACTTCCAAATCAAACCAAACTACTAATAATCACAATCCATGCTTCTCATTTCACAAAACCAACCATTAAACTTACTAACAAATAAAGTAAAGGCTAGGGTTTGAAGTTTATACCTTCCTTGGGAGGTGTTAAGTTGCTAGGAAGCCTTAGGGAGCCTCCTACAAGCTTGATCTTTCCAAAGAAATCAAGAACACAAAGTTAGGCTTTGAAGTTTCTAAAAGTCCGATTTAAAGAACTGTAAAAATGAGGGTCTTACCCTGATTATTTGGACGAGACTTGTGAACAAGAGTTGTAGGTCATCTCAATACCTTTCCAATGAGCTATAGAACACAATATTTGAGTGAGAAATAAAGGAGATAAAGCAGTTTTAGTGTTCTGGTTCTGTTTTGGCCGAGAGCATGAAGAACAATGCCTTGGTTTCTTTTTGATTTTGATGAAAATGATTTTACTTGGCTTGGTTGCTTTGTTTTTGTGTTTGATTTAGTCAATTACCTTGTTGCCCTTGAATTTGTGTGGTTCTCATTCAACCACACCTCCTTCCTTCCCATGTCATGCTTGTGTCATCCTCATGATGTCATCCTCCCCTCCTTGTCCTCTTTCTATTGGTTGGATGACATCATCCCCACTAATCCCCTTGATTAACTTCCTAATCGTTTGCCTAATGACCGCTGATCTGTTATACGGTTCGCTTAACTTTCGTTTTCGTTTATCGTTTGAGGGATCATACCCGGGATCTTATTACTTAGATTCCCTTAACCTTTCTCAATATATTGTATTCCTTTTATGATCCTCTCTTATAATCCTTTAATTTAAATCCTTTTTATCCTGTTATCTTATACTTAATTCTTTCCGTATCTATTGGATTTCCGGGAAAAATCAAAGTGTTCGGATTTGGATTCTGACGATCTTTACATACACTTATATCCCATATAAAGTACTAATAAAATCTCATAATATCCATATCAGAACCCCTACATAGTGTGGCATGAAAAGTTTTCTCATTCAGCAAAAACACTATTCATAAGGGTTTCAAAAATTTCCCAAAAATTGGGATTATTACAGAATGGACCTTTATGTGATCGTTCCTTTAATTTGGTACCTTGTTATAGGTCGGAAGGACAACAACCAACTCATACAGTAAGGACAACCAGATTTATGATTTTCAAAATTTTAACAAGTTTTCGAAAAAGGATTTTTCCTTACAAAATTTCTAAAAGCCTTTCTGAATAAAAATAAGTTTTAAACATTGGTTGTCAAGTTACTACTTGAGTTTCTTTTTTGTCAAAAGACCCGGATTACCTGGAAGGATACTTATTTTAGATTTAGTATTGTTAATTCAGAGGACAAAGTGATCCGTGATTATGAAGAAGTTGACTATTCCTAACAGAAAGGTACAAATATTGTTTGATAAGATTAACAACAGACTCAGCGTACGGAGCAATTACTCATCCAATTACTAGGACTATCCAAGTTCAAAGAATTCATTGATTTAACAGAAGCCTGAGTATAACTAAAGGAGATTGAGAAGATTTCCAGATTTTCTCTAAAAGAAGAATATTATTAACAAAAGGATCGCTATGTTGAATGATTCGAGGTTATCTGGTAGGGACACCATTATGATTGAATTATTAAAGTATTATACGTGTAGGTGTGATGTTAAAGAAGCAAGATATGACAAGTAAGAATCTACCATAATGTTTAATTTGCGAAGGCATTTCGACGTACTTTCTAAAGTTGTTATATGGAATAATGGGAATATGATCGAACAAGCTCGAAGGATAAATACAAGTGAAATTTGGATGGTGACCAATGGTATCGTTCTTGTCTTCAATATTAAAGCGTATATTCCTTTTTAATTCCTGAAAATGTATGAACTTCTTTTCTTAATAAACTCCTTATGATGATATCAAAATGGAGGATATTGCATTCCTTTCAAATTTAATTGTTCCCCTCACGTTTTGCTCTCTGCTTGGGACAAACAGTGTTATGGTGAGACGCTTTGTCGGAATAACGAAGAGTCGGGTGGGACGCCACCTAATCATATGCTGTATTACATATGGTACGAAAGACTGGCCATCTTAAGTATCAATGTAATTGTCTCATTCATATTCAAATCATTACTTTTTCTTTCTTTTCAACTCTAAGTTTATTAAAATTGTGAATCCTTCTAGTTGTTTTATTGTACTGTCATCCTTTGCGAGAGTTTTTCAAACAAAAGTCAACGTATTATGAACCAAGCGGGCAAAGTTCCATCTACCTCTCATGCATGAAAAGGAAACAAGGGCATATGGCGAGGACTGCAAATCACTAGCCCTAGCCAGGGATGCACTAAGAGTCAAGGGAATCTACTCCAATAAGGAATACGTCTCCGAGAACGAGCATTTGCGATTTTCCTGTGAACTATATTATTTAGAATACGGATGTGATGACGTGAATGATTATTATGGATATCTTATGCGTTAAAGTAGTGAAAGATGTGGGAGCAACTTGATCGTTTATCTTTCAAGGTTTTGTTGATAAGATGAATTACCCTGTTGAATTGATAAGGTTATGACTAAAGGACTAGCAAGTCAAGAATGTGTAATTGTTAAATAAGTGAGTACCAATGGTGGAATTGAGATTTCTGGCAATAAGTTGTGAAGAATTGATATCATTTAAGATAAGAGGATTTGACATTATTCTAAGGAATGGATTAACTATTTAAGCGTGATGCCCAGATAGACCATCGTGATGAAAAGATGCTTCTGAAGACGTCAAATGAGAATATGATGAGGTTTAGAGGACAAAGGAAGGTAAAGAATTTGTTAGCGATGATTTAAGTTAAAGGGTTACGGTGACCAAGATGTAAGCACCCTGGTGATTACGAATAGGAGTTAGGAGCAAACAGAATTAGAAGATTTTATAGTAATTAATGAGTTTCGGGGTATGTTTTCAGATGAATTACCAAAATTTCCTCCCGATAGAGAAATAAAGCTCGCGATTGACTTAGCACCTAAGATGAAGCCAGTGACCAAGGCCTTACACAAAATGGCACCAGTTAAAATGAGGAAGTTAGCAAAGCAGATGGAAGAGATGCTAGAAGAAGAAGCGATTAGACCCAGTGTATCCCAGGAGGTGCACCGGTACTAATTGTTAATAAGAAAATGGAAGTATGAGATTATGCGTCGACTAAAGAAAGCTCAACAAGTTTCCTATCAGGAGTGAATATCTGTTACCTCGAACTACTGATTTGTTTGATCAAACAGAAGAAGCAAAGTATTTACTAAAATTGATTCAAGATTTGGGCGTCACCAATTGGAGATTGAACCTATAGACATATCAAGGATAATTTTCAGAACTAAGTATTGTTGCTATAAAGTTCTAGTGATGCCATTTGAATTAACCAATATACCAATAATATTTAAACTTGATGGACAGAATCTTTAAGGAATATCTGGATGAGTTGTAATTGTGTTACTTAAAGTCAACGGGAGACCATGGGAAGCATTTAATGATAATTGGGGAGTCAGAGAAGAAAGAAGTTGTATGAAGTATAGTTCTTAGCATAAATAGTCAATGTGGAGAAGATCAAAAGAGATTCAGCAGAAATTAAAGTTGCAATGAATGAAAAGAGACCAGAAACACCAACAAAAGTAAGAAGCTTTATCATGGGCCGATTACTATCAAAAATTTGTGCAAGATTTCTTGAAAGTTGCAATACCTTTGACGAAGCTAACCAGGAAAAGCAAGAAGTTTAGATGAAATCGAGAAGGGTGAAGAAGGTTTTGTGGAGTTAAATGAAAGAATGGTTACAGCACCTGCTTTATCACTTTGAAGGTATCAAGGAGATTTGGTAATTTATAGTGATGCTTCTTATAAGGGAGTAGGATGTGTGTTGATGCAGTACAATAAAGTTATTGTATATGCATCCAGACAACCGAAACCTTATGAGCAGAAGTACCCTACTCATAATTTGGAATTTGCAGTAATGATATTCGCTTTGAAAAAATTTGGGGAGCATGATATGTATGGAGAAAGGTGTGAGATCTATACGGACATAAAAATTTAAAGTATATATTCACAAAGAAAAGAAAATGTAGTGTCAAACGATAAGAAAAAAAAATAAAATAAACATAGAGACTGCACCAAAAAGAATTATCTGTGGAATTTTAGAAGTTGGAGTTAGAAGCCAGATATATAATCCAAAGGAAACAAGGATGGGTAGTATGACCTTTCAGTCAGAAATGTTAAAGAAAAGATAAGGAGATGTCGAGGGAAGATACTGGATCACGATGTTAACAGTTAGCAAGAGGAAGATTATACACTCAGAAGAACGATCACGATATTCCTAGGTTTTCTTCCAGCACTCGGATGCTACAAGTAAAAGAATTAAGAAATGAGATCCTACATGGAATTCACAATATAAAGTATTTGATTTACTGAAGAAATGCCAAGATATACGAGAATTAAAAGAAAAATAGTGATAACCAGGTACAAGAAGGAAATTTTAAAATTGATTAGGAAGTGTTGGACATGTCAAAGAATTAAGGCGAAGTATCGAAGGCCTAGTGGACAAGGCAGACCAAGTAGTGGTTTTACAAGAAGCCAGTTGTAAAGTGTACTAGTGATGTTGATGGAGAAAAGGAATGAAATTATGAGATTATGTACTGATTATCGGGAGTTTGACAAAACAACAAATAAGAATAAGTGACCCCTATAAAGAATTAATTACTTACGAGACCTAATTCAAGAAGTATGTTATGTTTCAGGTATTAACTTAAGATCCGACATGAGAACATATCAGAGATTACGATTAAAGTGAATTAAGAGCATTGCAAGCTCTGGTGATATTATGTGAAATAACAAGTGTATCAGGTGGCTATAAGGAATTAAGGAACATGGTGTATAAGGAGTACTTGGATAAGCAAACTGTATTTATTGAAAACATCCTCAGCTACTTAAGGAATAAGAAAGTCTGCGTGGGATGCCCAAGGATTTTTTTCCAAAGATTAGAAGGAAAACAACTATACGTTGAGTTTTCCAATATGAAATTTTGACCGAGGTTAATAAAAGATTCTAACTTAATCCATTAACAACTACCTAAACAAAGCCATATGATAACAGATGCCTTGTGTAGAAAGAAAGGATTGGATGTAAATGAATTGGAAAGAGTGGAATGTAAAGTTCAAATACCTAAAGGTGATAGTAAGTGAATATATGAGATTACTTTTCAGTCTTAACTGATAGAAATGAATAGGAGATGTTTAAATGTTTGGAAACTAAGTTGAAATTGAACACCGCCTATTATCCTTAAACGAAGGGTCAAAGTGAGGAAGCGATTCAGGAAAAATAAGATATATTGAGAAGTTGAGTTTTAAGGAAAACTGGGATGATCATTTACCATCAATGTAAGCTTTAGAATACCACTTTACCAAGACTTATGTGGACGCAAGTGTAGGTCCCCACTTTATTGAAATAAAATGGGATAAAGGAAGTTATCAAATTCTATGTTGATTCAGCACACCAAGGGCATATTGATATTGATTGAAGCAGCTCAGAGTAGACAAAGAAAGAAGGCAAAATTGTATCGAGAGAGAGCATGAGTATAGAAATAGGAACAGTAGTGTTAGTACAAATTTCATCTTGAAAGAGACTGGATAAGTCTGAGTAGAAGGGACAGGTTAAGTCCTAAAATTAGTGAACCATTCGAGGTATTGATAAATATAGATAAAGTTGTTCATGAGTTGATGTTACCGTCACAACAGTGTGTACATATAATGTGTTTTGCCTGTCAATGTTAAAGTGATAAGTATCTGATTTGAATTAAGTGATTGATTAGGAACCAATGGGCTCTTGTCCAGGTTTGTTCTGCATATAGTGATCGATCCTAATTCTTGATCGTTAAAGGCGTGTTCTTGGAAATGAGAGTATATCCATAGTAAGTATGTTTGAAATCCTCGAGTAGAAGAGTCTACTTGGGAATTAGAGTCAGATATGTTTGACAAATATCCTCACTTATTTAGTTAGATCAGATTCTGAGGACATAATCTTTTTAAGGGGGGAAGGATATAACGACTCGTGTATTTTTTGTTTTTTGAATTACTTAAATATGTAATTGTGGAAGTATTAAATAAATAAAGTATGTGTATAGTTTTTGTCAGCTCAATTTTATTTTATTATTATGTATGCGTGATTTATGGTGTATCGGGTTGTCCCCGTAATTAATTATGGAATTGTATTAAATTGTTTTCACTTTTAAAAGCTGATTTAATGCAAATGCATTTGTATAAATATTTGGAATATCTCTAGAATTGTTTTTGTGGTTTTATAATTACAATAATTATTTTTGGGATTTTATAAAATTTAGAAATCAATATTTCATCAATTATTTAACCCCGTATGATTTTCTGACTTTATTTATTTGTAAAACCCGTATTTAATTCCGAGATTCTTTAAAAATTATGAAATTTATATTTTATTAATTTTATAATATTCTGTGAATTTTAAAATTATTTTGGTAATTTTCAGGATTAATCTCACCTGCACATTATTTCATTTAATTGCTAAACGCGGGTATAAACTACATTTCATAAATTTTTTTAAAATTATGAAAATTATATTTTTATAAACTTTGGGATATATATGACATTTTAAAATTATTTTCATAATTTTCGGAGATTGTTTTATTTGCACCACCGGTCCGTTAATTTTAAACTTGGGGACAAACTCGGCTTTTAACTCCTCGTATTTATCTCTAAATATAACGTGTCAATTGTTTACCACAGCTGTGTCCACGTGTTGCAAGCTGGAGGGGAGGAAAAGAAAATAATAATATTAAACCCCCCGTTTTGTTCTCTGCGCCTGCCTTCATCTCTCAATTAATCTCTCTCTCTCGAATCATCTCATCTCTCTCTAATCTCTTCCTTCTCTCTCTGTTCTTTCCGTTTTTCCCCGAATCCTTCCTCTTCCTCTCTTTTTCACGGATTTTCGCCGCTGCTCTCCATACTCCAGCCGTTTCTTTCTCTGGTTCTAGTCGGGAAACCGAAAATGGATGTTGGACTAAAGATAACCTAGTAGGCAGTCGATGAGCTCAGTAGAGTTTCAACAGAAAAACCTGAGTGTCGAAGTCGAATCTAATATGGTCTAGTGGTTGAACGTTAAAGCCTGAGCGGCAGAGTCGGCTCAGAGTTGACCAGTAATAGTTGTAAAGCCCTGTAAGGCAAGTACTTCTGAACTTTTCTTCAAGATATATCGCAATTATTTTCGAACTATTTCATAACATGTCGCTATTATTTAAAATAATCCATGTTTTATATTGCAAGCGTTTTAAACTATTTACCCTTGAACCCTGATCTTTTTTGATCTTGAGCCGTAAGCCTTATTCTTTGTAAACCATCCTTTGTTGATCCTCAGACACCAGACCATACAAATATGATACTACTCCCCAAATGTAAAACTACCAAACACCAAACACTGAAACAAAATTGTTGGGAAACAAAGAAACTTTTATACTCCAACCATTCTTTATAACATCAAAGAACTATACCTTGAATAATCAATATTTTTCTAATACCTGATTCCTTACGGACTGAAAAACCGTTTCTTATACATACCCTGATATACCCTTGTGATATCCATGAGTTCCTTACGTTTTATTCAAGTGTTTAATCATCACTGATTATGATCTTGTTTTATCGGATTATATTGTTTACCATGTTGAACTGCTTTAGAATTGGATAGTTTTTATATGTGGACCAGATTCATGGTCAGACCATATCAATGGTCAAGTTAGGCCAATGTGTGCCTTGGATCCAGTAATTAGAGCAGTGATGTGTGCTTTGCTCAGGGTTAGTGCGTGACTGATCAGCAACCTAACCTTGGTTTTAAAAACTTAAAATGGGTATCCAATTCTAATGATTATTTAGCAATAAACTGGAACTCCTCTGAATCATCTCGTTTGATCATTGATTTACCTCAATTATTATCATTATGACTTGCTGAGCTAGTTAGCTCACTTTTGCGAATCTTTTTATGTATTCTACAGTTAAGAAAGATACGGTTGATAGCGAGGTTTCCCAGTTCAATGTTCGAGCTAGGATTCCAGATTGGGTTGGATCGAGCTAGCAGGAGCTTATTGCGGTAGTGAGATAGTAAGATTGTAAAAATAATTCTATTATCAGATGTAAATTAAATTAGTTAGTATTTGGCACGATGTAATAAAAGTTAAGGTTGTGGCTTGTTTTCATACTTTAACCTGTTGCGATCCGTAGTTATGTAAAGCAGGGTCATTGCAAATAGTATCTTATATACAGGTTTATATGTTGTGGACCCCAAAATTCTAACCCTGGGTTTGGAGGGAGCCACAACTACGCCACTAAAAAAGTTGACTCGAAAGAATAAAAAGTTCATATGGAGTGAAAAATATGAAAGAAGTTTTTAGGAATTGAAGAACCGATTGGTAACCGCACCTGTACTTGTGCTACAAGATGAGCAGGGAGATTTTATCATTTAAAGTGATGCTTCATATCGAGGACTAGGATGCGTATTGATGCAGCACGGAAATGTAATTGCATATGCTTCCAGACAACTGAAACCTCATGAATTGAAATATCCTACGCATGACCTGGAACTAGCAGCAATCGTTTTCGCGCTAAAACTTTGGAGACATTATCTATATAGTGAAAAATATGAAATCTATACGGATCATAAAAGTCTAAAGTATATTTTACGTAGAAAGAACTCAACATGAGATAGCGATGTTGGTTAGAATTGATCAAGGATTATGATGTTACAATCATCTATCATCTAGGAAAAGCGAATGTCGTAGCAGATGCGTTAAGCCAAAAGGAGAAGTTGAATATGTAGACTTCTTCAGAAGAGCTAGTCAGAGAATTTGAGAAATTGGAAATTGAAGTTCGTATTCCAGAAGAATCCACTGAAGTGATCTATACAATGACCTTTCATTCAGAATTGTTGGAAAAGATTCAAAAATGTCAAGAAGAAGTAATGAGTCAAAAAGACGACAACCTAACAGGAGAAGAAATCACAAGTCAAAAAGATGATAGAGGAATTCTACGATTTTCATCAAGAATATGGATACCTAATGTGCCATAATTAAAAGAAGAAATATTATGAGATGCTCACAATTCAAGATATTCCATACATCCAGGAAGCACAAAGATGTATCAAGATTTAAAAGAAAACTTTTGGTGGCCAAACATGAAGAAAGAAATAACATAGTGGGTAAGTAAATGTTACACGTGCCAACGAGTAAAAGTGGAACATCAATGTCCAAGCGGATTACTACAACCACTGGATATTCCAGAATGGAAATGGGAACATTTAGCAATGAATTTTGTGGCAGGACTTCCAAGAACCAAAGTAAATCATGACGTAATTTGGGTGATTATCGACAGACTAACTAAGTCAGCACATTTTCTTCTAATCAACGAAAGATTTTCGCTCGACAAATTAGTGCACTTATATCTCAAAGAAATTGAGATGCGACATGGAGTTCTTGTATCCATCGTATATGATCGAGATCCACATTTCAATTCAAGATTCTGGAGACAATTTCAAGAATTCCTTGGTACCAAACTAAATATGAGTACTGTAATGCTTGTAAATATTTGATATGAATGTAATATAATATTCTGTTTTGTGCTATATAATTTTTTTGTGTATTAAATGCCAGAAATTATGTGAATTCAATGTGTTCGTATATATTCTTCGTTGTATGGCATTGCGAATACCTTTAGATTATTTATAAGCGTATAATTAAATGAACGCAAACAAATTTCGTTACGCAATTAAATAACATTTGAGTTATTGCAGTTGCGATAAGACGATAGATTATCATTCGGCTTAGAATCAAATTATTTGCATTTTCTTATGTGGCTTAGAATTTTTTTTATTATATTTATTATGGCTTTTTAATAGGGTGTTGATCTTAGAAAAATTCTTTTAATAATATATTCTTGTTCAAAATTTTTGAAATTAATTTCATAAAACTTCTAAAATTTCATAGTTTTTATGATATTTATTTTGTGATTTATGAAGTTGTATTTTATTTATTAAAAACCTTTCTTTTTAATCATACTTTTATTAATTAATAGATTACTAGTATACCCTTGCATGCATTTTGGGTTATAAAAGAGTCCAAGGCTAAGACCGTCAAATCCAATCCCACTAACTTGTAAGTTTACCCCTTTAACCTTGCATGCAATTTTGTTACAACGAGCAAGAAGGGCATTCATGTACATTCCTCATTCCACTATCTCTTTAATCAAATTAAAGAGATAAAAACCAAGTGAGTGCCTCATTTTCATCACACACACCAACTCAAACTCCCTCTCCTCTCCTCTCTCCCTCTCGGCCGAACTCCCTCCCCACCCCCATTCTTGCCATTTTCTTCACTTTTTCTTCATCTTCTTTCACTTCTCAAGTTAGTCAAGCCAATATCTTCATCATTTAGTGGAGTAGCATCATTTTAAGGTGAGTTTTGTGTGTGCATGTTGATAAAGCCGAGGTTGAGATTATGAACTCAAGGTTGCAACCATGGTGGCTTATAGAATTGAGCAAGATATGATCTTGGAGAGGTGTTAAACTTATATTTTTTCCAAGTATTAATCTTGTTTATAAACATTTGGCAATGATTTCTTAAGAGCCGAATGTTTAGAGTGTTGATCTTGGATAGTCCTTATAAAGAATGATCATGCATGTTGATTTTGAAAATATTGTCCTTTAAAAATGTTGTTTTAATAAGTTTAAACTCTTGCATGCTATGATTCCTTCAAGATACCTAAAGTTTAGTATTTGCATGTCAATTTTAGTACTTGCATGTTGGATATAGTACTTGTTGATTTACAAGTGATTTTCAAAGTAGAAACCATACTTGTTGATTTTGTGCTTTGGTACTTGACTTGTGTGAGATGCATGCTGTGGTTTTTGGTTATATAATGCTAGATGAAGTACTCCATGATGATGATTGATTATATTCAGTAGATATCAAGTGATTATTTTGAATATATAGTTCAAATTTTTGCTTTAAAATGCTAAGTGATGGCTTATCTTGTGATGTGTTACTTTGCTTGTCCTTATAATTGATTGCATGCTAAATAAATTGTAAATGAACCTTATATTTTTTTAGTCAGTAGGTATTAGTGTATGTTAGGACTTTCCTTGGTTGGTTATTGTTTGGTTTTGGTGTGATGAAGGGAGTTAAGGTGGAAGATTTGCATCGGTTATAGTTGGACAGATTTTTGTACTAGAATTTTTAGTCATTTTAGGTGAGTTTTAGCAAGGCCTTGGTAGGACTGAGCTCAAGGGAGTTGGGAATTGGTTCATAATTGAGTCCAGTAGCTTTAGATTGAGTAAAAACTTGCATTTGGTTAGGCGCACACACACAAACACGAGAGCAACTCAGAACAGGGCAGTTTTGAGTATGCTTGACTTTTGGTTGACTATCATCATGTAACAGATTAGGAATTCATGGGGCCTTGGTCTAAATAGATATAATGAAGTCTTAGGAAGCTTAGCAAGTCATTAAAACCAATAATTGAACAATATAAATGAGTTTTAAATTGGTAAAATCAAGGCAGTTTGAAAATCAGGGAAGACAGTTTTGTGTCAACTTCCACTTGAGGCCTAGGGCGGCTTGAGTGAGGCCTTTGAGTCATTCCAACTTTGAGAGTCATATTAGAGTCTTAATAACCTTTGAGCATTGGTTTAGAGTGAAGGCCCAAGGTGTAGATACCTTATTTCCACCAAAACACCTGAGAGTCATCATTAGGGTTACCTTTGAGAACATTTGAGAAGTGCATTGCATTTTTGAGTCTTGTGAAGTGAGGCGCCAGTGTGCCTTACTAAATCTAGGTTGTGTTAAGGTCTATAAAGGAGGATTAGGAGTATTATTCTTGATAATTAATTGTTAAATGGATAATTTCTTGAGTGATTAGGATCTAAATGTACTATTGCCATGTCATTTCTTGCTATGTGTTATGTGGATTATGTGAAGCATATATTCCTTGAAATTAAGTGTGTATATGTGTGTATATATATATATATTTATAGTACACCTGAAAGGGTAAGCAAGATTTGTAATGAGGATACTATTTATCATAGGTTCAAGTAGGAGGCCAGGAAAGGAACCCGTAGACGATTCCATTCAAGTAAGCGTAGCTCAGGAAAGTGAACTCTCAACTTACTTCAATAATTCTGTTTCTTGTGATTTATTACCCTGTGAATGCATAACTACAGTTTCAATAAGATTGATTAGTCCCTAACATCACTCAATATTAGATCTTGAATTTAGTTAATCGCTTTCATACTTAAATTGATCCCTTTTCATCACATATCACCTCGTATCCCTGTGAATACCCTACAATAGTTCCTTAATATATCAAGTGAAACCTAAAACCCTAATACATTAGAATCATTTCCTTTGGAAACCCAAACACTAATAACATCCGCTCATTTGAACTCTGACAATACCAACCCTTGTTATCTTGTCCTTGATCATGAACCCATTTTAAATAAAAATGAGTTATTAAAAGGAATTGAATGATAAGTTTTGATAAGACTAAGGTGCCAGTCACTGTTATAGTTTAAAACCTCAGTAGCGGGGAGCCTGATGGTTTTATATGTCCAATGTGTTCCGAGGATCCTCAATAGTTATGAATCACTTGTTATGTGCTTCGGAGCTTTGATGTGGGCTGATCACCCCTGATTGCTCATAGCACTATGAGATTTCAATTCCATTCACTTATTAAAATCTTGAACTTTTACTTGAAATTTCATATTGTTGATTTAACTTCTGTTACTGTTTTATTGAGCATATGATGAACTATTATACCATATTATTCACTTGTTAAGCATTTTGCACACTAACATTGTTATTGATGTTATCCCTTCAGTGAAACCTGAAGATGGTTCGTCTCAAGCAAACCGCGCGTAAGACTTCTGGGGACTCGGGGTATGCCTACCGTCAGATGTTGGAGCAGGTAGGGAACTACTAGTTCCCTAATGATTATAAACTTTGGGTTTAAAATTTGGTAGTAATTTGGCTTAAGATATTTTTGGTCTCTAATTATTAAGATGTTAGATGTTATTCAAACTCATTCTATCTTTTGTAGTACTTTACTGTTTAATCTATATTATGCATATTTCTGCTAGTTAGTAGTGTGGGTCCATCACAGGTTGGTATTAGAGCTACAGGTTTGAGTCACTGAACAACATAGGATAAATGAATATAAGATAGGAATTTAGAGAATAGGATCAACTTAGACCATTTGGGTTTTTGGGCATTAGAATCTATAGGTTTTCTGACCCCTTTATTTATAACCGCATATATATAACTGTTTGTCAGGCATCATCCTCATCGACTCGCGGATTCCCTTCTACTGTGTCATTCCCTCTTTACGAGCAGATGGTATTGATGGTTGATCGACTAGAGGGAGAGAACGAGAATCTTCAATGTAGGGTGGACCAGCTGTACCGCGAGAACTCGAACGACGAGCCCAACTGACCCCGACTGATAGCCATACTTGAGGAGATCATTTAGATGGCTGAGGACCGACTGGAATTGATGATTCCACACCGTGAGAGAGAGAGAGTCAGATCGCTCTTATCGCCATTTCTGACGAGCTCCGCCAAGTGATTAACCGTCTCCGTGCCCCTGTTTCCCCTCCACCATCCTCTTAGACTATCATATAGTTTACCTATCTCTAACATTGTTGTTGATTAGTACTTTGATTTCCATTTGTACCTTGTACCCGGATTGTTTTGGGAAGACATTATTGCAATTTATTTCTTGTTCGTACTCTATTCGCACTTTTCATTCGAACTAATGTTAAATTCGCACTTTGACTATCTCTATAATATTGCCATCTCATTACCATGCTATATACTTGCTTAGATAGAATTTTGTTGTTTAAATTCTGTTGACCCCTTTAAAACTTGATCATGTCTAATCTTTTCCTAAGATATCTCTTGAATAAAACCTCGATACTTAATATTTACCCTTGTTATAACTTGTTCATGAAAATATTGAACTGTGAATAAACTTTTCTTGTCTGCATTCAGAATCATGCCTCCTCGTAGAGACCGCAACACCAATACCGGGGATCATGAAATCCAACACCGAACTTGGCTCAACTTATGCAAATACTTCACCAACAATATGTTACCCTTGCTCAACAATAACAACTTCTTCAGCAACAACTTCAACAACAACCAACTCCACCACCCCCAACCCCTAAAACTTTCAAATCATTCCAAGCTGTGAAACCACCGGAGTTCTGTGGAACTCAAGACCCTGTAGAAGCCCAATCTTGGCTTAAAGAGATGGAGAAAGCTTTTATGCTAGTTGTTGTTAGGGAAGAAACAAAGGTCAATTATGCGTCTTATTTTCTGAAAGGTGAAGCGAACTATTGGTGGGAGGCAGCCCGCACTTTAGAAGAAGAAGTTATCACTTGGGATAGATTCAAGAAGATTTTCCTAGACAAGTATTTTCCGAGGTATATGCAGACTCAAATGGAATTAAAGTCCTTTGAATTGAAGCAAAAAGGAATCAATGTAGGAGAGTACGAGAAGAAATTCACCAAATTGGCTAGGTTTGTTGGAGATTATGTGGATACGGATGAGAAAAGAGCAAAGAGATTTCAACAAGGATTGAAGCCTTGGCTACGAAGCAGAGTGGTTGCTTTTGAATTGGCCACATATGCTGAAGTGGTCCAGAAGGTGATGGTGATCGAAAGAGAAAGTGATCAAAACTTGAAGGAGAAAGAGAGTAAGAAAAGGAAGTTTGGAAGTAATGGAGAAGGATCGGCTCAATGAAGCCAATATGGAAAGAATTTCAAGAAGTTTGGATTCCAGAACTAAGGAGGACCCCGAAGCTTTAAGAAAGGTGATAATAAAAGTCAGAGGAATAGGATTCAAGGGCCTAGTGGTCAGAGATTCTAGCAAGCAACAAATCCGGAGTGTAAATTGTAATGCCCTCCAAACCCAGGTCAGAAGTTTGGGGCTCACAATACACACACAATATATAAACATGTATATAAAATATTATATACATTGACCCTTCTTTTCACAACCCTGGATCGCAACAGGTTCAAGTATGAAAACAAGCCACAACCTTATCTTTTATTACATCGTACCAAATCCCAACTAGTTCACCTTACAACTGATAATAATATCGTTCTTACAATCTTGCATAACTCATCTACAATATAAAGCTCCTACTAGCTCGATCCAACTTAACCTGGAATCCTAGCTCGAACACTGGACTAGAAATCCTCGTTACCAACAAATTCCTTTTCAACTGTTGAAAACATAAAAAAAAGGTTTGCAAGAGTGAGCTAACTAGCTCAGCAAGTCATAATAGCAACAATTGAGGTTAAACAATGACCAATTGAAATGATTCAAAAGAATCAAGTTTTTGAATAAGCAATGATTATAATTGGATATTCACTTTTCATTTTAAAAACCAAGGTTAGGCTACTGATCAGTCACGCACTAACCCCGAGAAAGGCTCCCAGCTTTGCTCTATATACTGGATCCAAGGCACACATTGGCCTATTATGACCACGAATCTGGTCCGACCATGAATCTGGTCCATATTTAAAAACAATCCAATTCCAGAATAACAATATGATAAACAATGTAATTCAATAAGCTGAATTATAAATAACATTTATCTTGAAGCATAGGGTGATTCACAATACCATGAAGGTATAATAAGGAATAAAAAAGATTGGTTTTTAATCAAGAAAAGAATCAGAAAGTAGAAAACCAAGGGTTCAAGGGTTACAAGGATTTGTCTTCTGTTGAACAAGGAATAAGGGTTGGTATGTCAAGCAATTCAATATCAGAAATCAGTATGTCGTAGATATGTATTTATGGAGTAGTATCGTATATGTCTGGCTCGAATATGAGAATTCAACAATCAATGGTTTATGAAGAATAAGGCTTATGGCTCAAGATCAATAAGAATTAGGGCTCAAGGTTGAATAGTTTAAAGCGCTTGCAACATAAAACAAGATTTATTTTGAATACTAGCAACATGTTATGAGAAAGTTCGAAAATATTTGCAATATATGTTGAAGAAGGTTCAGAAGTACTTGCCTTATCATAGATGATTTCCAACTTTACTTGTACTCATCTAACAGTTTTACTCATCAACCACTTTCCTTCTCTTTTTATGCCTTGCTTCTATTTATCAATCACTCGCCTTCCCTTTCTACACTTCAACTCTATTTACTGATCACTGGCTTTTATTTCTATGCCTCATTTACTCTGCTAGGCATCCCAAGTATCTATCAATATTCAAACTCATATTATTCTAATCGTCACAAAGATGTCATAAACTTTTATCTACCCTTTGTTTTACCCAAATCCGATTTACGGATTGAAACTCATACTATTTTTTGGAATTTTTAAATCAAAATAAATAATTAAATCTAATTAAATAATCAATTAAAATTATTTAATAACTAATTAAATTAATTAATCAATTAATATTTAAATTAATTGACCAATTAAATAATTAAATATTAACTAAAATAATTTAGATTTATTTCTGAATAAAAAATAATTTTCAGAATAATGAATAATGAATTTTGGGAATTAAAATGAATTTTAGAATTAAAAAATAGAATTTTTAAATTATTTTAAAAAAGAAAATCCCAGAAACAGCTTCTAGGAATTGCAATTAGGGTTAGATGGATCAAACCACTCATCTGTCAAGAACATCACCGGAGTTGCTTGAATGTCAACCGGAATCTGGAAAATTTCCAAAAACCGGGGACATTCCGGCAGACTTCTGGTAGGCGGAACCGGCGACGGTTTTGATTTGTTTTTGTTGCAAAATCAGTCAGAAACTTGTCCTTATTCTAGAAACAACAACCACCAAACCATATCATTACCAGAATCTGTTCTCCGGCCAAAATCAACTCTATTATCGGCGGTTTTTCCGGCAAACAGCGATAACACGAATTAATAACCCAAACACAACGGTATATACCTTAAAATATTGCTATAATCACATACAATCGATTCACCTAATCAAAACTCAATCACAAACTTAAGAACTATTCAAGAATT
Source organism: Apium graveolens (assembly GCF_009905375.1). Taxonomy (NCBI): domain Eukaryota; kingdom Viridiplantae; phylum Streptophyta; class Magnoliopsida; order Apiales; family Apiaceae; genus Apium; species Apium graveolens. The sequence continues at coordinate 25,916,049 of NC_133656.1, read as the reverse complement.
TATTTTAAAAATTGAACAAAAACCCAAATCTCGTTTTTAATCAAAATAATATCAAAATCATGAAATTTATATACCAAAATGATCCTTGCAACCTCAGGAATTTTAATCAATGAACAAATCAACCAAACAATCACTCCAAATTAAAAACCGAATTTAAATCAAAATAATTAAAAACTGAAAAATACGTAATTGAAAAATAAATACCCTTATTCTGTAATGACTAGGAATTTTCGTGAATTAATTATGTGAGAATGGAAATATTTAAATAAATATTATATTCCAGTTTGACGTGTCAGCTGGTATAAAGAGAATGATTATGAAGCGTAGTTGAAAACGCTCAGCGTCGGGCCGTCAGTCAGGACGCGACCCGTTACGGGCAGAATGGATATTAGTAAAAAGGAAAATTTTATGATTAAGTATATTTCATTACGACACGTGATATGTGAATCTATGTTAAGGTGCATGATTATGTGATTATATGCTTGTATGATATTATTTGGAATTTTACAAAATAAGATGTGCATTAATTGCTATTTATATAGGTTATAAATGCATTTTTATTCTTTAAGAAAAATAGTTTTTAAAATTATTTTTATTTATAAATTTTAATTTGATTTTATTAAATTCCTAAAATTCTAAGCTATTTTATGATGTCACTCTTGTAATTTACAGATTTATGGTTTTATTTATAAAATGTATTCTTTGTAATTAATTAGATTAATAATTATTAGATTATCTAATTGCCCTTGCATGTATTTTCACTCACAATATTAGAGAAGGGTAGTTGTGTCATTTTTCACCCCACTAACTCTTTTCTACCTAACCAAATTACCACTCTAGCCTTGCATGCTTTTTGTCTAGTAGTAGGAGAAGGATAGATTGGTAAATTCGAAATTCCACTAACTTTGAACATGGGAGAATCAATTTAAAAGCTTTTCATTTCACTCACCACTTCACTCATCTCATTTCTTTTCCTTCTCTGCCCTCTCCCCTTCCACTCTCTCTCGGCTCTCTCCCTCTCACTCGAACTCTCTCTCTTTCTCTATCCTACATGCAACACCAAAATCTACTTAGAATTCAAAGATCTTGCCATTAATATTAATCATTTTTAATTCTCTATCCATATACTCTTTCTATGTAAGTGTTTAAGGAAGTTTTCGCATCAACATCTCTTGGTTATATCTAAGAAAATACAATTTCTTAGTGTATGATCTTAAGAAAGAGTATAGTACATGAGTTGTGTGATTTTCTTGGTTTGTTTAGAGATAGGTTCGACTTTTTCTATTAAAAAGGTGGGTTTTGATTTTGATTCAAAGTTTACAAAGGGTTTTGGTTAAAAGCTTTGGTTTTTGGTTTGAATGAATGAGTTTTGCAAAATGGTTTTAATGTTCGATTGGTTTTGATGATATATATTTAAACCTTTTTTTTTAGTTGGTTTCCTTGCATGCGTGTAAAGTCCTAAGTGTAATCAACTTATATTTTGTTTGGTTTGGAAAGAAGATGGGTTAAATGATTAGATCATGGGTTTAATTAAGTTGGATTTGTGATTTAGAGTATTACTTGTTGAGTTGATTAATTACATGTCGATTCTACAAGTTGTTTTATTGTTAATTGGGTTATTTTATAATTTGGAAATATAATTTGGTTTATATTGGATTTGTGAGTAGATAAGTATGAATAAGGTAAGTTTTGATTATCAAAAGCATGGATTTCATTCGGTTTTCAAAGGAATAAATGATTGGATTTATGCATGTTAAGATTTTGTTCAAAAATAATGTTTTGGTTCGGTTTTTGATTTAAAAGAAATGATTTCAAGAAGTGTTCTTGTTTGGAATTGATTAAAATAGGTTTAAATTGTAAATGGAACCTTGCATGTCGATATTTGATAAATTGTTTGTGTTTTATTGAAAAAGCTGAATGGTATATGGTATTAAAAAGGGTTGATTCAAGTTGTTTGGTCAATTTGATTTTAGAGTCTAATTATATGGTTTGTGTAAGATTGATTTGGTATTTAAAAGATGTTTGGTTAGTTGCATGTCAAGTTAAGTGGTTGCATGTTGATTTCTTGGCTTGGTACCATTTGTTTTGGTTCGAATTTTATAGTTAAAAATGAAGGAATAGTTGTTTGGTTGTCGATTTATTTAGATCGTGATTATTTTATTAAGATATAGATTCAAGTATACAAGTATATACTCGCTATGTGTTATATGAGTACTCTATGATCATGCTTGAATATGCGAGTTAAGTATATAAGTATATACTACTAAGTTCTATGTGAATATTCTGTGATTATACTCGTGTATATAATTTAAGCCTTTATACGAGTTGGGATAATCGTTAGATGTTCAGGGAACGTCGAGTGCGAATAAGTATCTAATTAGGGATTATGTTTTGGATTGTAGATTCAGATAGCGGAGATTCAAGATTGTAGATTCAAATAGTGGAGGCATTTAGGCTAGAAAAGGGAAAGGAAACTTAGGTGGCAGTAGTTTAGCTTCAGTAGTTCAGTTTCAATTTCAGTAAAACAGGAAAGCGATTTAAGGCAAGTAACTCTGCCTTGTCTTATGAATTGATATTGCTAATGACATGATAAAGTAGTGATTCTTTTTTTTATACTTGTGAACCTGTTATTGATTCTTGAGAAACCCTGTTATTGTTCCTTGTGAACCTGTTATTGATTCTTGAGAAACCTTGTTATTCTTCCTTGTGAACTTGTTATTGATTCTTGAGAAACCTTGTTATTGTTCCTTGTGAACCTGTTATTGATTCTTGAGAAACCCTGTTATTGTTCCTTGTGAATCTGTTAATGATTCTTATAATGACTTGATATGATTGTTGTTCAAACCTTTATAGAAACTTTTTATTCATATCCTGATAACCTGTTGATACCTTGAATTCTTGTAAACCCTATAAGAACCTTTATGAAATCCCTTGAGAGATGTCTTGAGTAACCTGAATTCTTCATTAACTTGAATACCTTTTCCTTGATGATTAATTCTCTTGAATACCTCGAACTTGATTTATAGTATTGCTTCAATAATTCCATATATTGACCATTACTTATAATTAGAATTCCTTGAACTACATTTATTTGATAACTATCCTTTATTTCCATATCCAAATGTTGTAACTGGATGTACGCCATGTACTACACTTGATATCAGACACCCCTGCCTTTGTTGATTATCGTTATAACTCTTTTTCAATACTTCTTCCTTGGTTGTTGAATCATTGATATTCATCCTTGATGACCCCTCTAGCATGAGGATAGTTCTTTTTTTGATAAGAATCTCGTAATCCTAATCCTTTGATTGTTGATCATAGTCTTATTGTTTGGAATCCCTTAAAGATTGATATGATTCTTTCATGCCTTAAGAACTTTTGAAATGTTATTCTTTCTGGCATCTAATTCTTATAAAAATGCAAAGTTTTTAAAAGTTGAATTGCCAAAGGGGCAAAATATTTTCTTGAGAATTGCCAAAGAGGAAAATATTTTCTTGAGAATAGTGGATCTGGACTAAGACGCATGTCATTTCCACACTTACTATTTGAGGCTTAAAAACTGCCTCGGGATCCCACCAATATTGTTTAGAACCCAGCGAGGTTCGGGATTACTTCACGGCTGATCACCGGCTGTAATCCGTAACGTCATAAAATGACTTTGAGCAATGATTTGGTTAAAAAGTTTTGATTTGAATAATGATGCCATGATACTGAAAGAGATATTTCCTAAGTCCAATCATGTATGAGGATTTAGGAATAACTTTTATGTAATTTGTTTTGATTTCATAGATATTAACAAAAGACTTGTTTTGTTTTTTATTGCGGGCTCTATCTATTTAAATGTTTAAATAAGATATACCATAGTTTAGAGTAAAGCTTTGTATGGATTGTGATGAGATCATAATAATGAGACCTAAAAGATGATAACTCTAAACTTAAATAGTTCCTGGTCGTAGGATTACTAACTGGTAATTAATAATCCGCAAAGATTGGTACATACTATGCTTGCTTCATTCTGAAGGATGTCTGTTCTCATAGACATTTGTGTGGTGACACTATAGCTAGTATGTAGGTGCTTATTATAGAATAAGTTCACTGAACATGACTCACATAACTGAATAACTGATGGAGTTCACTCACGTGTCAGCAGTTGTTCACATAGTGATAGTTGTACAAGTATCCTTAGACTTGAGGTCATCATAGTCATCTTGTGTACACTGAACTATGCTTTGGTTTAGTTCTTAGTCTCAAGGGACAATTATAAGGGCTCTACTGGGTATAGGAATTTGTACACAAAGATAGTGTATGATCAATACAGGATCTACCCCTTCCAGTGTAGGAAGAGAATGTTCAATGCTGATCCACTTATGTTAGTTCAGGAATCTCTGGCCAGAGTGAATGAAATTAGAAAGGAGTTTCTAATTTACATTAAATAGAACTAAGCATAGTGAATGGGAAAGCAAGTGATTAAATAAGATAGGCTTGACACAAGTTCCATGCCTTTTATTTAATCATGACATTGCAGGGTAGAAGGAATTAATTGTACGGTAACTACTCACTGAATAGGTTCTTGATATTCTAAGCAGTGAATTCATATTTATTTTACATCGTGAGGGAATTAATCATATTTAATGAATTAGAGAATTTATATAAATAGTGATAAAATAGTTTTATTATTATTTATTTTTACTACTGGCTTAATATTGAACCTACAGGGTCACACCATAAAAGAGAATAATTTAATGGTGGAGGAATTAATTAATAATGGCTAATAATTATTTATTTATGAAATAAATAATTAATTGGCAAATTTAATAATTGATTAAATGAGATTTAATTGATTATAAATTAATTAAGAAAAGGTTCTTAATATTATTAATTAAGAATTTAATTTTTGGAAATTAAATCAAGAGAGAGAATTATTTCTAAAGTGTTTAGAAAAAGGATTAATAATTAAAAGGTGTTTTAATTATTAATGAGAATAATAAAGGTTTAATAATAATAATATTTTATGGGAAAATTTTCAGCTGAAAACTTTGCCTATAAATATACTATTACAAAACCTATTTTTTGCCTCAACCAAAAAGATTTACAAAACCCTAATTCTCTCCATCTCCTCCTCCTTCATTACATCATTTTTTTGGTGGATACCGGTGGAGTGCTTCATACTTGAGGAGCAGCTGCTAAGGATCTCCGTTCATCATTTTTGGATCGCCATTAAAGACCTCCATCTTTCCATTAACGTAAAGCTTCGTAAGGTAAACATACTGAACTACGAATTAAATATTATTTTTCGCATGGATCCTGCGGAGGGTTTCATTTTTTTTAAGATTTAAATTTACGTTTTCGTTGCGTTTATGTGCTAAAAACCCTTCAATGGCATCAGAGCTACTTGCAAAAAGTTTTTAATTCGTTTATGTGTTTAACTGTTTTCGATATATGAGCATGTACGTGATTCGCCATGATTTGATGTTGATATAATATGCTTATATATGTATGGTTTTGAATATATGATATTCCTATGAGTTGTATAATCATAAGATGATTATGTAATCTGTATATATACTGATATATACATGATTTATGTTTGTTCTAATTATGAGAATCATATTAGATACGAATTCTGAATTGGCTGTTACAGATTTGCTGAAAGCTGGGTCTGGTGTCCGATTTACGCAAACGAATACCCTATTCCATAGGTAAACGAGTGTCTGGACAAAACTGATAGCTAAAGCTAACAACGACTCTTCTGTATGGCGTTTAACGTCGTTTACTGCCCGTAAACAGTGATTCTTGTTTTTCTTATTTGATTCTGATTTTTCTGATTTTTGTCATATTTTCTTTTTATGATTAGATCATAGATAATATGATATGTTAAGATCAGATTAAGTGTTTTAAAATGCTTTTATGTGTTGTATGAGCATGGTGGATGGTTATGGTCTTTTGACCTTAGTGTAATGGTTTTGATTTTGGTTTTAAATACGACTTGCATGTCGTCAATCTTTGTAATCATAAATCTCGAATGTAACTCGAGTTATTCTTGTAAGTTCATTAGATTAGTTTTACTTTCAATCATGTAATGTAATTGAAAACTCAAGAAGGCTATCCAATGGAGGTGATACAAAGAAGAAGACGAGGCATACAACAAGTCTAAACAAAGAAGACTTATGTAATAAGTAGTTGTATTTATTTCCATCACCAAATTAGATTGACCTTGATCTTTATCATGAGCTTGATAAAGATCACATAGGATGGGGTCATAACCAAACACATTTACTTTATTGCACTTTACATTTACTTGTTTATTTAATTTTATATATGAGATATATGCCTATAGTTACCATGTGATGATAGATTTAGGTGAACTTAAATCAATATAAGGCGTGCTCTAGAAAATCTAGAATATGAATCGTTTCTTGCCTTAACAATAAATATTATGAATACGATCATGAGATTCTTGTGTTTATGAAACACGTAATTGAATATGAATTTTCAATATTGAGAGAAAGGATGATTCTGTCAACAACATATTTCTATCTGTAAGAAAGGGTTATTAAGTGACGCCTCTTGACAATGCTCCACCCGATCTGGGAATCATCAGATTATCGATTATTGATTTGAAATATTTAATTTAAAAGGAAGAATCTCTTTATAATATGATTATGATTGTAACGTAATATAATCCCTCTAAAATTAAATAATATCAAGTAGTAATTGGCCAATGACATAACGGGCTTGTGTTGGTCATAGCCTTCCCACAAGGTAGAAAGTGGTTCTTATTTTTAAATCATTGTCGTTTCATGCTATAGCCGAGGGCTTTGATTTCGAAATAAGAAATACATGTCTATTACATAGAGATGTGTACATTGAATTAGAATCTAAAGGTCGGTACGTGCTACAGCCGTGGGCCATTGGAGACTGATTCAATTGTACGAAATATTGGGTTAGACTTGACTAAGAATATTGAGTTTGTCGTGCCACAGTCGTGACTCAATTATTTAAGAGGCTAAACTTATATTAGGGAATAACATAAGATGTAATTGACAAGAGTTGTCTGCCTATTGAACATCACATGACGTTTCGTGCCACAGCCGAGGTTGTGTGATGGAATGTAGGATCCCTATTCCCACTAGCATTATGAATGCTTAATTTTCACTTAGGGGGTTGAAAAAATTAGATAAACTAGTGGGAGACACTTATGAATAAAGACCCGATTCATATAGTGTTTTGAAATGAAATTGAATATTTTTTAAGTGATGTTATATGTTTATCATTTACATATTTACTATATTCGTCATGTCTTCTGCACTTTCACTCCGGAGCATACTAGATGCTCACAAGTTGACTGGTCCTAATTTAGCTGTTTGTTTTCACTGTAACAAGTTGGGGCACTAGAAGAGGAACTGCAAGGTTTACCTTGCAGAATTGAAGAAGAAGAAGGGTAGTAAGACTAAAGCTTCTGATTCAGGCATGTTCATGATCGAAGTTAATATGTCACTAGGTCAAATTTCTACTTGGGTATTAGATACCGCCTGTGGTTCTCATATTTGCAATTCGTTGCAAGGACTAAAGGGAAGTAGGACTCTTGAAAAAGATGAGGTGATTCTACGTATGGGCAATGGAGCAAGGGTTGCGGCCATATTTGTAGGATCATTTAGTTTACATATGCCTACGGGCAAGACTATTATTTTGAATAATTGTTATTACGTTCCCTCTATTGTGAGGAATATTATTTCTATTCCTAAGTTGGATGTGGATGGTTTTTCATTTATTATTAAGAAGAATGAATGTTCTATCCTTAGAGATAATGTTCTTTTTGGACGTGGCATTTTAAATAATGGTCTGTATGTATGTGACGTAGTGCATGATTTACTTTAGATTGAACAAACTAATACAAGAAAATGAGATGATGAAAATATGACCTATTTATGGCACTGCTAGGTCATATTAGTGAAAATAGACTGCGGACATTGCATAAGGAAAGGTTACTTGACCCCTTTGATTTTGAATCATATCCTACATGCAAATCTTGTCTATTGGGTAAAATGATCAAATCTCCATTTAGTGGACATGGAGAGAGGGCTGCAGATTTTCTAGGATTGGTACACACAGATGTATGTGGACTAATGTCTACGCAAGCCATGGGTGGATTTTTGTACTTCATTACTTTCATAGATGATAGATCTAGATTCAGATATGTGTATTTGATGAAACACAAGTCTAAAGCCTTTGAAAAGTTCAAAGAATATAAACATGAAAAGGAGAAACAAACCAAACACAGTATTATAACTCTTCCATCAGATCGAGGTGGTGAATACTTGAATGGAGAGTTTCTAGATTATCTCAAAGGAAATGGTATAGTCTCCCAGTGGATTCCTCCATATACTCCACAGTTAAATGGGGTATCTGAAAGGAGAAATCGAACTTTGTTAGACATGGTTCGGTCCATGATGAGCTATGCGAATCTTCTAGTATTCCTATGGGGTTATGCATTGAAAACCTCAGCATATTTACTGAATAAGGTGCCTTCCAAATCTGTTCCTCAAACACCATATGAGATATGGAAAGAAAGGAAACCGAGTCTTAAACACGTTAAGATTTGGGGATGTCCAGCTTATGTCAAGTAAGTTGACCCAGATAAGCTGGAATCTCGATCTGTAAAATATAATTTTGTGGGATATCCTAAAGAGACTTTGGGGTATTACTTTTACACCGATCATCGGGTGTTTATCTCCAGACATGCTACCTTCTTGGAAAAAGGAATTTATCCTTGAAGGAAACAGTGGGAGCAAAATTGAACTTGATGAAGTTCAAGAAGCACAAACTACTACGGATCAAGTGGAAACACCTGTTCAGACTGAACAATCTTCTGTGGAACAGCCCATTTGTAGGACAGGGAGAGTGTCTCGCCAACCTGAGAGGTATTATGGCCTTGTCATTGAGAATGACAATGAGTTGTCAATCATTGATGATGACGACCCTGTGACCTATAATGAGGCTATGAGTTGTGTTGACTCAGAGAAATGGCATGGTGCCATGAAATCCGAAATGGAATCTATGTATACCAACCAAGTATGGACTCTGGTTGAGGTGCCTGAAGGTGTTAAGCCTATTGGGTGCAAGTGGGTATATAAAAGAAAGATTGGAGCAGATGGCTAGGTGGAGACCTATAAGGCCAGGCTCGTGCCAAAAGGATTCAAACAAAGGCAAGGGATTGACTTTGATGAAACTTTTTCGCCTGTAGCCCTGTTAAAATCAATTCGGATTTTACTTGCGATTGCTGCTTACTACGACTATGAGATCTGGCAAATGGACGTGAAAACGGCCTTCCTCAATGGGGAACTTGAGGAGGAAGTGTATATGACACAGCCAGAGGGTTTTCTTTCCAAGGGAAATGAACACCTAGTGTGTAAGCTACTGCGAACCATATATGGTTTAAGGAAAGCTTCTCGTAGATGGAACATCCGTTTTGATGAGACAATCAAAGAGTTTGGTTTTATCAAAAACATAGATGAACCATATTTCTACAAGAAGGTTAGTGGGAGTGCAGTAACATTTCTTGTATTGTATGTGGATGACATACTTCTTATAGAAAATGATATACCGATGCTACAATCAGTCAAAGTATGGCTATCAAAGAACTTCACCATGAAGGACTTGGGAGAAGCATCCTACATTCTCGGTATGAAGATCTATAGAGATAGATCTAGAAGAATGATAGGTCTTACCCAGGGTACATACATCCAAAAAGTGCTTAAAAGGTTTACCATGGAAAACTCCAAAAGAGGTCTCATACCGATGAGCCATGGAGTGTCCCTTTCCGAAAAAATATCTCCTAAGACACCTGAGGAAAGAGAGCGTGTGAGTAAGATTCCTTATGCTTCAGCAATAGGATCTATCATGTACCCGATGTTGTGTACAAGGCCTAATGTTGCTTATTCAATTAGTGTGACGGGCAGATATCAGTCCAATCCAGGTGAAGACCACTGGAAAGCAGTGAAAAACATCCTTAAGTACTTGCGAAGGACTCAGGACATTTATCTTGTTTATGGTGGTGAATCTGAGTTGAAAATATAGAAGCTGTCAATGTCGACAGAGTTGACACACATAACAACGTAGCAGACCCACTCACAAAGCCACTTTCTCAGAGTCACTTTGATCGTCATAAAGACAAGATGGGTATTAGATACCAGAGTGATTGGCTTTAGTACAAGTGGGAGATTGAAAGAGATATGTCGTAAGTCCAATCATATATGAGGATTTAGGAATAACTTTTATGTAATCTGTTTTGATTTCATTGATATTAACAAAAGACTTGTTTTGTTTTTTTTATTGCGGGCTCTATCTATTTAAATGTTTAAATAAGATATACCACAGTTTAGAGTAAAGCTTTTTATGGATTGTGATGAGATCATAATAATGAGACCTAAAAGATGATAACTCTAAACTTAAATAGTTCCTGGTCGTAGGATTACTAACTGGTAATTAATAATCCGCAAAGATTGGTACATACTATGCTTGCTTCATTATGAAGGATGTCAATGCTCATAGACATTTGTGTGGTGACACTATAGCTAGTATGTAGGTGCTTATTATAGAATAAGTTCACTGAACATGACTCACACAGATGAACAACTGATGGAATTCACTCACGTGTCAACAGTTATTCACATAGTGATAGTTGTACAAGTATCCTTAGACTTGAGGTCATCATAGTCATCTTGTGTACACTGAACTATGCTTTGGTTTAGTTCTTAGTCTCAAGGGACAATTATAAGGGCTCTACTGGGTATAGGAATTTGTACACGAAGATGGTGTATGATCAATAAAGGATCTACCCCTTCCAGTGTAGGAAGAAAATGTTCAATGCTGATCCACTTATGTTAGTTCAGGAATCTCTGGTCAGAGTGAATGAAATTAGAAAGGAGTTTCTAATTTATATTAAATAGAACTAAACATAGTGAATGGGAAAGCAAGTGATTAAATAAGATAGGCTTGACACAAGTTCCATGCCTTATATTTAATCGTGACATTGCAGGGTAGAAGGAATTAATTGTACGGTAGCTACTCACTGAATATGTTCTTGATATTCTAAGCAGTGAATTCGTATTATCCGGATAGTCGCGATATGCTGAGAAGTATCCCTCACGATGTAGAATAAATATGATTAATTAATTAATCATATTTAATGAATTAGAAAATTTATATAAATAATGATAAAATAGTTTTATTATTTATTTCTACTACCGGCTTAATATTGAACCTACAAGGTCACACCATAAAAGAGAATGATTTAATGGTGGAGGAATTAATTAATAATGGCTGATAATTATTTATTTATGAAATAAATAATTAATTGGCAAATTTAATAATTGATTAAATGAGATTTAATTGATTATAAATTAATTAAGAAAAGGTTCTTAATATTATTAATTAAGAATTTATTTTTGGAAATTAAATCAAGAGAGAGAATTATTTCTAAAGTGTTTAGAAAAAGGATTAATAATTAAAAGGTGTTTTAATTATTAATAAGAATAATAAAGGTTTAATAATAATAATATTTTATGGGAAAATTTTCAGCTGAAAATTTTGCCTATAAATATACTATTATAAACCCTATTTTTTGCCTCAACCAAAAAGATTTACAAAACCCTATTTCTATCCATCTCCTCCTCCTTCATTACATCGTTTTCTTGGTGGATACCGGTGGAGTGCTTCACACTTGAGGAACAGCTGCTAAGGATCTCCGTTCATCGTTTTTGGATCGCCATTAATGACCTCCATCTTTCCATTAACGTAAAGCTTCGTAAGGTAAACATACTGAACTACGATAGCACTGCAACAAGGAACTAGGGATGAGTTTTTCAAGATGTCTTTGGCCAAACGACCCCCTGAGAGCATGTTGCAGCTCCAAGAGAGGGCAGGGAAGTATATCAAGGTTGAAGAAAGTATGAGGAAGACCGTAGTAAGTAATGAGCCCACTGGAGGCAAGAAACGAAAAACTGATTTGGAGTATATCGCTAAGGATAAATATCCTAGAACTGAACAAAACCCTGATTCAACCCCCAAGAAGGGAGGACCTGGGCAAAAGTTCACTGAATACGCTAAGCTGAATGCTCCCAGAAGTCAGATTTTGATGGAGATTGAGAAAGACAGAGATATTCGCTGGCCTAAGCCCTTGAAGGCTGATCCTGCCAAGCTAGATAAGGGCAAGTATTGCAGGTTTCACAAAGATGTTGGCCATGACACCGATGAGTGTAGGTAGTTGAAAGATGAAATTGAGTTTTTGATTCGAAAAGGAAGATTGAACAAGTATACTGGAGATGGAGGAGACAGAAATAATAATGGAAGGAAGAACTTTGAAGATCGTAGGAGGGACCAAGATGATCAAGGGCGGAATCCCCAACCTAGAGGACCAGTTATAAACACCATTTATGGAGGGCCGAGACCTCGAGGGCCTGTGATAAACACGATCTTTGGAGGTCCAACTGCTGCTGGATTGTCCAAAAATTCCAGAAAGGCATATACTAGAGAGGTTATGCATATTGTTGGAGAAGCCCCAAAGAGGGCCAGGACAGAAGTAACATTGGCTTTTGATGATTCCGACCTAGAGGGTGTGAAGTTTCCCCATGACGACCCGCTGGTCATAACGCCGATAATAGGAAATAGCCCGGTTAAGAGGGTCCTTGTGGATAATGGTGCTTCTGTGGATATCTTGCTCCACGACACCTTTCTAAGGATGGGGTATAACGACTCCCAGCTGACACCAACCGACATGCCGATATATGGATTTGCTGGAGTAGAATGTCCTGTGGAAGGGATAATTAAATTGCCAACCACCATAGGTACGGAGCCAAGGCAAGCAACGCAGATGCTGGATTTTGTGGTGGTAAAGGCTAGTTCAACTTATAATGCTATCATGGGGAGAACAGGGATACATGCCTTCAAGGCAGTCCCCTCTTCCTACCATTCAGTCATGAAGTTTCCCACCCGAAACGGGATTGGAGAAGAGAGAGGAGATCAAAAAATGGCTAGAAGCTGTTATGTGGCCTCTTTGAGGGCAGATGGAGTCGGGGGGCAGGTTCTTCCTATTGAAGATATGGATGTTCGAGAAAATGATGAGAATAGAGGAAGGCCAGCAGAAGAATTGGTTTCGGTTCCTTTAGATCCCAAGAATCCTGAGAGGATGACTTTCATTGGAGCCACATTAGAGGAGCCCCTTAGAGGGAAGTTAGTGAAATTTTTGCAAGAAAATAGTGATGTGTTTGCATGGTCAGCAGCTGATATGCCAGGCATAGACCTGGAGTTAATTACTCACAAGTTAAACGTGGATCCAAGCCGGAAGACAGTGAAACAAAAGAAAAGAAATTTTGCCCCGGAAAGACAAGAGGCTATAAAGCAGGAAGTGGAAAAGCTCTTAGAGGCTGGTTTCATTGAGGAGATTCAATTTCCGGAGTGGTTAGCAAACCCTGTAATGGTGAAGAAGGCTAATGGAAAGTGGAGGATGTGTATAGACTTCACCGATCTGAATGATGCATGCCCCAAAGACTGTTTTCCGCTGCCTAGAATTGATACTTTGATTGATGCCACCGCTGGACATGAGATGCTGAGTTTCATGGATGGGTTTAGCGGATACAACCAGATCAAAATGCATAAGGATGACATTCCAAAGGTATCATTTATCACTGACTTTGGTGTTTATTGTTATCTTGTTATGGCGTTTGGTCTCAAGAATGCAGGAGCCACCTATCAAAGGTTGGTGAATAAAATTTTTAAGGATCTTATTGGGAAGACTATGGAAGTCTATGTTGATGACATGCTAGTCAAGAGTCTAGTAAAGACTGATCATATAACCCATTTGAGGGAAGCTTTTGAGGTCCTGAGGTACCACAAGATGATGTTGAATCCCACGAAGTGTGCTTTCGGAGTAGGATCTGGAAAATTCTTGGGATTGATGGTCTCAAAGAGGGGAATTGAGGCTAACCCCGATAAAATAAAGGCAATCCTGGACATGGAACCCCCAAAAACTGTCAAGGATGTTCAGAAACTCACAGGAAGGGTTGTTGCGCTAGGACGATTCATCTCCAAGTCAGGAGACAAGTGCTTGTCATTCTTCAAGTCATTAAAGAACATTAAAGACTTTGTATGGAGTGAGGAAAATCAGAAGGCATTTGAAGAGTTAAAGAAGTATATGGGCCAGGCCCCGTTGTTGGCCAAGCCAATTCTGGGTGAAATTTTATTCTTGTACTTGGCTGTTTCAGAAAGCGCCTTGAGCGCGGTGTTGGTTAAGGAGGAACTGAAAGTCCAGAAACCCGTATACTATGTCAGCAAAATTTTGCATGGTGCTGAGTTGAATTATTCAGCCATTGAGAAATTCGCTTTAGCCTTGGTAATGGCTTCAAGAAAGCTGCGTCTTTATTTTCAAGCTCACCAAATTGAAGTGCTAACAAATCAGCCACTGAGAAATATCATTCACAGTCCCAAGGCGAGTGGGAGACTGATTAAGTGGGCAATAGAGTTGGGAGAGTTCGATCTCAAGTATAAGCCACGTATGGCCATAAAAGCCCAGGCACTAGCTGACTTCGTGGTGGAATGTACCATACCCAACCAAGAAGTCGGGGGGCAGGAAGATACCATACCTCAAGACAAGGGAGTCGACAATGGGGGCAAGGAGAAAGAATATTGGGTTCTCTATTTTGATGGAGCATCAAAAACAAATTCCAGTGGAGCAGGGTTGGTTTTGCAAAGCCCTGATGGATTCTTAATTGAGTATGCCATGAAGCTAGACTTCCCAACCACAAACAATGAGGCAGAGTATGAAGCCCTGATTGCTGGCCTTGGTCTAGCTGGGACACTTAGAGTCAAAAACTTAAAGATCCGTGGAGACTCGAAGTTGATCATATCCCAGGTAAAGGGAGAATTTGAAGCAAGGGATGATACGATGGCTAAGTATGTTCGCCTAGTAAGGGCTGTGATGACCCAATTTAATGAATGCCATGTTGAACACATTCCAAGGGAAGATAATGCTAAAGCAGATGCGCTATCAAAGTTTGCTTCATCTGAGATTGAAGAAAGTTCAGGAAGTGTGTACTTCCGTGTTTTGAAGACACGAAGCATAGATGTTAAGCTTGTGGCTCCCGTAGGCTTGGGGACGTCATGGATTGATCCCATCAAGGCTCACATTCAGACCGGTTGGTTGCCAAGCGATGCAATTGAGGCACGGAAGTTAACTTTTCGAGCACTAAGGTACTCTTTGATAGATGGGATTCTATATAAAAGATCTTTCGTGGTTCCTTACTTGAGGTGTCTCAGGCCCGATGAGGCACGCTTAGCTCTTGAGGAAGTGCATGGAGGTATTTGTGGGAAACACTTGGGGGGCAGGGCCTTGGCTCATAAGATAACTCGTTTAGGCTTCTATTGGCCAGAAATGATGGCTGATGCCAAAGAATATGTAAAGAAGTGTGATCGTTGTCAGAAGCATGCACCAGTCGCCAGACAACCCCCCGAGATGCTGACCTCTATCAACTCACCTATTCCCTTTGCTATGTGGGGGATGGATATTCTAGGGCCTTTTCCTATGGCCACAGCACAAAGGAAGTTTCTGATTGTAGCCATTGATTATTTCACCAAGTGGATCGAAGCCAAACCTTTGGCCAAAATCACAACTAAGCAGGTTGCACAATTCCTGTGGGAAAACATTATGTGCCGATATGGAATTCCCCGTATCCTCGTCACTGACAATGGAACACAATTCAACAACGAGGATTTCAAGAAGTATTGCGAAGAAAATGAAATTGAGTTACGGTTCACCTCTGTGGCTCACCCGCAAGCCAATGGGCAAGCGGAGGTAGCAAATCGGATAATCCTGGATGGACTAAAGAAGAGGATCGAAAAGTCAAGAAATAATTGGGTGGATGAAATACTTCCCATATTGTGGGCCTATAGGACTACCTGTAGAGTCACGACAAATGCAACTCCTTTCATGTTGGCATATGGGGCGGAAGCAGTAGTTCCCGTGGAGATATCACATTCTTCTCCAAGGATTCAGGCTTTTGATGAAAAAGAAAATGAGGAAGGGCAGAAGTTAGCCCTGGATTTAATCGATGAAGTGCGAGATAAAGCACACGCAAAGATAGTAGAATATCAGAAAAAGGCTTCATTCTACTACAACCTAAGGGTTAAAGAGAGGTTTTTCAAACAAGGTGACCTAGTCTTGAGAAAAATAGAGGCTTCTGGTGTCGGACAGAAAGGAAAGCTTGCCCCAAATTGGGAAGGGCCGTATAGAGTCAAGAGCGTTCAGGGTAGAGGAACCTACAAGCTGGAGACTATGGATGGTTTTGAAGTCCCGAGAACCTGGCACGCACAAAACCTGAAGGTTTACTACGTGTGAGATGGTCGAAGTACGATTCTCACTCGTCAGGATGGCGAGTAGGTTGAAAAGCACCTTGAAGCTTTGCTTGCTTAGGATTTATATGTTTTAGTTTTATTACGAAATTTATTAAGACTTGTGTAAGGGACGAATCCCAGACAATTTTATGAAATTCATAAGTTCTTCAAAGTATGTTTGTGGCCTAACAAATAAAAATCAAATGCATGGATGCAAGCATAAAAGGTGATAAATGATATAGATCTGATAGATGTTACAAAAGTTTGATAAATAAAGTCTCGAAAAAGCCACGCAGGGCTGAAAAAGCTCTAAGGAGCTGAAGTACCCTCGGCATCCATATCATCGTCCTCTCCACTCTCGCTGGATGTCTCTGTCGTCTCGGAGGAGGAGGAAGAGCTGTCGTCCTCAGCAGGTCTGGAAGAAGACTCGGGAGGAGGAAGGAGTGGATCCTGAGGAACATGGTCTGAGACAACTACTCGGGTACGAAACCTCTGTAGCAAAGCCTCGTCATCAGGGCAGATATAGTCCGCCGGGTTAATATCAGGACAAGCCTCGTTCACGGTCCCAAGGGCCGTGTCCCAACCAGTCCTAAAAAACTCGGGAAAGACTGAATCATCCCTAATCCTCATAGATTGGGCAAACTCCTCCGAGTCCAGATAGTTGTCTATAGCTTTATCCTTCTCCGCCCGAAGTACCACCAGCTCGGCGTTAGACTCTCCGAGTTCTTCCTCCTTGCGCTTGAGCTTCTTCTCCAGGGTAGCATACTTCTTCTATTGCCTCCTGAGGGCATTATCGGCCTTATCAGAAGCCCGCTTCCATGATTCGGCTTGCCTCACGGCGCCTTGAAAATAGGCGTTAGACTGAAACAAAGCAACCAACGAAGTATAAGGCAAGAAAATGCTACAAGAATGAAAGATAAATTTAAAAGAGAGAAGGCATACCGAAGCCAGAGATTGGGCTCCCATGAGCTTAATCCTCTCAAGGTCAGGGGTGGCCACCACATCAGTAAAGTCCTTTGGAGTCACGCTATGGTAGGACCAATCCCAAGCATGTTTCGTGGAACCAACCACGGTGTCCCCTCGGCGGAATCCCCAGAGAGGCTGGAAGGCTCCTGTGGCAGCAACAGTAGGGGCAGCAGCAGTAATAGGAGCACTATGGCCCCCAGCTCCTTCAGTTGAAGCCTCCCCTATAGGCTCTTTCTGCTTCTTCAAAAAGATAGGCTCCGTGGCCTTTCCCCGGGTGTCTAGGCCTGCGAGCCGAGCTTTCTTCATCCTAGCTGTTTCCTCAACCAAAGGAACATTGTCCTCGTTAATCTCCTTAGCAGCTGAAACAAAGCAAAGGACAAAATAAGTGAAGTTAATAATGCATGAAATGAAGTAAAATTGAGAAGGGAAGAAAAATACCCTGTTGAGAAACAGAGGATAGTCCCACATGAATCAGGGAAAACTCCTCTAAGAGAGTCCAGCTGGTGGTCGTGCCATCGTCCTGAGTAAGCCCATTATAAATAATAGTTTCTTCGGGAGTTAAGTGAATGGATTTGAGGCTACCATCACTGACCTTCCCAAAGGAAGATCGAAAAAGTGTGCCCCAGTCACCATTCTCCCAACGTAACCCGACGAAACTATTCCTCCAATTTTGATTATTATCAGGATTAGAGGCACTGTTAAAGATATGTTTGCTTTTGGGCCTTTGCTTGACATAGACCCAGCCGCAGATACTGGAAGAACTATTGTAACACTGAAAGACTTTCCTAAAAACAGCTACAGAAAGAGGAAAGCCCTCCCTAAGACAGCAGACCATAAAACATAGAATGTTCCTCCAGGCGTTTGGAGGAAGCTGACACGGGTTGATTTGTAAATCAGCCAAAAGATGAGGAATAAAGGGGTGAAAAGGAAACCTAAGCCCAGCATTAAGGGCATCTGTGTAAATGAAAAGAGTATCGGGTCTCCAGTGGCAAGTACGATCACCACCAGAGACTGGAACTAATCTAAGAGGAGGAAGGACGTTATAACGAGCATTTAGTTTATTGAAATCTATGTTGTGCCAAGTATTACAATGATTAAAAGAGTCGAGATGTGCAGTGGAGGGATATTCATCCCCCCTAGTGTTAATCATATCAATTAAAGACATATATGAAGAGCGGATCTCGATATCCTTACCTCGTTTTGAAGCCGAGGCTATCTTTGCCGCCCTCTCGGAATTCTTGTCAGCCATTAGTAAGCTAGAAAAAGCCTGAAGGAGAGGTTGGAAAACTAAAGGAGGGGATTTGAGAGAGGAAAGGTTAGAAAGTTGGAGGAAGGATGAGGAGAAGTTGTAGAATGAGTAGAGAGGTGAAATGAGAGGTGTGGAGAAATCAAACTCTCACCCCACCTTTATATAGCCAAGGAAGGGGGATAATGGGCCTTAAAAAAGCCCATTTGGGCCCAAAACTTAGAAGGTTCTGGAATTATCCAGGAAGTTCCTGGAAAATTCAAGAGAATTCTAGCAAAAATCAGAAGAAAACTTGAGTTTTTGAAGAATCTGGAAGAATCCAGAAAAACCCTAGAAGGATTTGGAATTTGGGCTTAGAAAATAAAAGCCCATCTCAGAAAAGGGCCTAATTTTAGAAAAAATCAAGCCCGGTTAAGGGCCCAAGTGTTTAAAAAGCCCTGTTTGAGGCCCAAATGATGTTTAAGAAAAAAGAGTGGAAAGGGAGCCCAATTAAAACAATGGGCCAATTGCAAAAACCTAGTTGGATCAAGAAAAATGGGCCCAAGGTTTTTCTATTGAAGCCCAGAAAAAAGGGTAGGCCAAATAAGAAAATAGGCCCAGTTAAAATGGGCCCAAGTCTTAGCCCAGAATTAAGAGCTTAAATCCAAGTATATACAAAAAAATATATGTATATATTCTTGACCCTTTCGAATAGAAAACACAGAGAAATCCTGGTCGAATGGTCTGAGGTCGAATTTCCCTCGACCAGGGCTGACAAAAGAAGCTAATTCGGTCAAGAAATTAATTCTGACCAAAAATCTTGGTCGAAAATGATTGTTTTTTGACCGAAATGCCAGAATAATGTTCGACCTTGTTCCTTGATCCTTTCGACCAGGGAACAAGATAAAATCTTGGTCGAAATGATCCAGCTCGAAATAGCTTCGACCAAGGCAAGAGATGATGGTTAATTCGGTCAAAAAATGAAGATCCTGACCGAAAATCTTAACCGAAGTTGAAAAAAAAAAATCCTGGTCGAAAATTCCTGGTCGAAATATTTAAAAAAAAAAAAAAAAAAAAAGGGGGAGAAATCCTGGCCGAAATTCGACCAGGATTCTTGCTCGAATGGAATCTCCTCGAAAATCCTTCGACCAAGGCACAGCAGGGGCTAATTCGACCAGGATCCTGGTCGAATGGATTCCTGGTCGAAAATTGTAAAAAAAAAAAAAAAAAAAAGAGAGAAAAAAGGAAGAAAAAGGGAAGAAAAAATCCTGAAAAATTACAAAAAAATAAGGAAATTCCTTAAATAGTTTCTGAAAAATGTTAATATTTTCAGAAATAAGGAATAAATCCAGGATAAATCCCAGAAATTAAGGATAAATCCCAGAAATTAAGGATAAATCCCAGAAATTAAGGGAAAAATCCATAAATTAAGAGAAAAATCCAGAAATTAAGGATAAATCCCAGAAATTAAGGGAAAAATCCAGAAATTAAGGGAAAATCCAATAATTAAGGATAAATCCCAGGAAAATAAGGAAAAATCCCAGAAAAATTAGGGAAAATTCCAGAAATTAGGGAAAAATCCCGGAAATAAGGGAAAAATTCCTGGAAATCAAAATAATTCCTAAAAGGAAAAATTCGTTGTAAACGTGTAGGTCGCTCCACACTTTACGCAAGAACGAAACCCTGTAAGGGAATGAATAGACTTAACTTCTGCGAAACATAATCAATGTTTCCCAAAAGTTGGGGGGCAAATGATAGGGATAAATAAATCCTGATAATGGGCTGCTGGACCCAATAAGAAGGAGTTTGATATTCAGACCAGAAAGGTTAAGCCTGATGGACCAGATCAGGTCTGGTCGAATAAAAAAGGCCCAAAAGCCCTGATTATTAATTAATTTCGTAATTAATTAATAAGGGAAAAA
This sequence comes from Apium graveolens, assembly GCF_009905375.1. NCBI lineage: Eukaryota > Viridiplantae > Streptophyta > Magnoliopsida > Apiales > Apiaceae > Apium > Apium graveolens. The sequence continues at coordinate 25,895,547 of NC_133656.1, read as the reverse complement.
TCAGCTATTGAGAAGAGTCCTGATAAGGATATAAATCCTTATAGATAAGCCTCAAGGGGACCTAAAAGGATAAGGAATCAGTTTCCTACTATCTAGGACTCCAAAGTCCATTCTAATTATGAGACTTGCCCACCAAGTCTCCTATACCAAGTCCAATTCAAGGACCACCAACATCTATATAAGGGGTCTCACCCCACAAATCAGAACTACGTTTTTTGGCTTGATTCTCTAACTCACAGAGATACGTAGGCATCTCGTAAAGGCAGAATTAAGCTACGAAACACGAGAGCAGCCATTAAAGGCCTTGAGCTCCCGAATCTTAGTAATAAATACAGCAAGTAATAACCTTAGCTTTTTATCCATAACAGAATTAAATATTATTTTTTGCATGGATCCTGCAGAGGGTTTCATTTTTTTTAAGATTTAAATTTACGTTTTCGTTGCGTTTATGTGCTAAAAACCCTTCAGATACCATATATCTTGTTCCATGATATTATTATTCTTTTCTGATATAATTTCTGCTATTGAATTCCGATGAATGCCGGCTTTCACCCTATCTTGATCCTCGATTCTTGAAAGCCCAAACCTTTCTTCATAACCTTTGTATAGCCAAAAATACAAATCTGGCACCTAGAGATTTAAAAGTAGAATTCCTCATATTTTGCAATTGTTATTATTATTAGTTTATAGAACTGCTATGTAGTTACTTGTTGAGCTTTTGGCTCATGAATATTCGCTTTCATCTAACCATGGCAGTTAAGCAAGAGATGGCCAGACTTAGGCATTCAACTCACATGAGTGTTCCTGGCAGTCCCTACCGTGTCATAGGTTTCTAGATGCCAAAGCAGGTAGCAGTGTGTGTTAGCAAGCATAGTAATTGGAAGGATTCTTTAAGTTGGTTCACATATAGTGGGTTATCTGTCGATTTCATTTCGGAATCGAATAAATTGAATTCATTAATATTTTGGGTTGTAAATTATTTATTTTGGTTGGTAGTTGTAATCTTGTCTTAAGCTTAATCATGTTTAGATCCTGTTAGTATTTAATAGGGGTTTATTATATCTATTGAAATTATTAGTTTACTTGTGCGTGAGTCCTCATTTCCTAACCCCGAGATTGAGGTCCTCATATATTCAAAGATTTTTATGCGGGTATGATCGTCTCATCGAGAGCTTCGATTTGACTATTCATACGCCTCCATCGGATTCCAATAACGTCTTCAAATTCCCGTTTGATTGCGAACAACACGAAGAACACGTTTCGTTTCTCTGGATAAATATCTATTTTTACCGTATAATGATGTTTATCTGTACAAAATACAATACTGTATTGGCTATTTATATTTATGTAATATTGGTACGCGTTGGATCATTTTGGATCGATAAATTAGTTGTTTAGCCGCTAAGTAACTGCAAAAATGATCCAATTTGGTACCCGTACTGGATAATTATCCAAACCGGGCTTTTTATAAAACACTTTATACGAAAATAATGTAATAATGTCCCGTCTTTCGAGAATACGGGTTTCGTTGATTCACCGAAATGATTATCGTATCGAAAATCTTGCGACGGGCCGCGCACGGGTCAAACCGTAATCCGGATTGAAAAAGTCAAAACACAGAAATTTCCGAAATTACCAGATTAGGTCAAAAAGGAGTTTTCAGAAGAGTTTCGGGTTATAGAAGCGTAAAAATGGTTAAAGTCGGATGATTCCCGACTTTATAAAATAGTTTTGTAATTATTCAGAATATAAATATTAAATCTGTAAATCATTATAAAATCATATACCGATCCAAAAATTACCAAAAAAAATCACAATTATCTATATTTTATTCCGGACATAATTAAATTAACATACTCATATCTTATCACATATAAACATATATATATATATATATATATATATATATATATCAATATCAGTCAACACATAATTCACCATAAATCACATAATAATCATTTACTGATAAAATAATTGCACGCGATATCCCGGATTTTACATCCTTCTCCCCTTAAAAGGATTATGTCCTCAGAATCACATTAAGGATCAGATATGATATATTCATGTATCTTACTCCCATTTTCTCAGGTTGATCCCTCAACCTTACAACTTCTTATAAACTTTTACTTGCAGCATCACTCAGTACTTAACAGCCTCTTGCTGACATCATATTTTGTTAGTTGCTCATATAACTCAACTCAAGTCTCCATTTTATATATAATGTAGCTAAATTAGCCTTCATGAGTATACACATATAAACACCTATGAACCTGCTATGCATGTGGTGGTGAAGCCAACTCTATTACACTTATCCTGTCTATTTTACTGTTCCTAAAGGACCAGCATAATGCGTATTAATTCTCTTTTTTTTTTCTAATTCTAGCAATTCATGCTTTTGAACATTTTCAATAGTTACTGGTTGCTGAACCTTATTCCCACATGTTTCTTTATTCAATTAACCGAGTTTGTAATCGCTTCCAATCGCATTCGAGGCTCTTTAATCGTCCCCTTAATCTTCTTGTCCACCTGCGAATGATATATTGCAACCAGGGCGTATTTGATTTCGAACGTTCTCAAAATTACTTTAGAATTAAGAATCAATGAGAAAATCTTCACTGAATATGATTGATGCATAAACTTATCACCATATCTTATTTTCCTTGAATCATAATCGAGTATATTTGCTGAGCGAAAATCTCTTACTATTTTGAAGAAAGTACACTAGCCTGGAGGCATCACCAGCATATTCTAACCCATTTTATCAATTATTTTGGTTCTAAGAAGTTCTTATAAGAAACTGACTGCAATGCTTTCCTTGACGTCTAGTCACATATAACGTTTATTCTTTCTTTGTGCCATACTATCAGAAAGTCTTCTTTTCCATCTAGGTCTTGTATCATATTCTCAGAGTAGCTTGTATCTCTTGAGCTATCGAGGTTTAACCAAATTCCTATCTTTTAGTTTTGTCTTACTTAATGCCCTATTCATCTAGGAGTGTATATACTATTCTGGTTCGATATAATTCATCGTATTCTAAATACTCATGTCAAATGTCAAATCAGACAATATTAATCATCTACAATTAATTACTGGATCTGATGACGTACCACCATTTCTTCAGGAAGCAACTAATGTAATATCCGGGATACGACGTGTAATTATTCTTGTTAATAAGTAAATATTATGTGATTATTATATGAATTTTGGTGAATTATCTAGTGAAGTGGTATCTGTGTTTGGATATGTAAATATGATATAATTTGAGTATTATAATTTTTATAAGTCCAAAATAAAGTATAGATAATAGTGATATTTTTCTATTAATTTTTATGTTGATTTATGATTTTATAAATGATTTATGGATTTAATAAATTATTTTTCCGAGTATTTACCAACTATTTTGTATAATCGGGAACCAGCCGACCTCAACCGTTTTTACGTTTTTAAAACCCGAAACTCTTTCGAAAACTCCTTCCTAACCTAATTGCAATATTCCGAGCATTTTCCATGTTTCGATTTTTTCGATCCGGCGTACGGTTTGTCCTGTTCGGGTCCCGGCGCAATATTTTCGATACAAAATTTGTTTCGGTAAATCGATAAAACCTGTAGTTTTGATAAACGGGATCTTTTTATTAAACTATTATAATTATCACCTCGTAATACGTGTAACCAGGCGCTGAGACCAAGACTGCAGTACAAATTGTACAGATTTGGATAATTATCCTGAAAACTGGTACCGTTTGGATCCGTTTTTAAAAATAAACGTACTATTTTATATCCAGAATGATCCAACGGGATACTAATTTTCCGTAAGTATAAATAGCCTTTACCGTATTTTATTTCGTACCGAAAATCATTTACAAACAGTTAAATATATAATAATACAGAGAAATGAACCGTGTTCTTCGCGTTCTTCGTGTTCTTAAGAATCAAACGCAATGTTGGAGGTCATGTAGATCTCGGTTCGTGAAGTATGAATAACCAAAACACTCGAATTTTTATGCCCTGCCAGATTATGCAATCGAAACAATCGAAGGATTGGTAAAATCTCAATCTGATTTTTAGGGTTTATGCTGAAAATTGGGGTTTTGATTTCTGAGGGTTGTCAGATGATTTTGATGTTATAATTAGCATTAATACGTCCATTACAATCTATTTGCATAGTTTTTATAGAGGTTATAGTTCAAGAAGTATTAGTTCGAGCCTTTGTTTTTGATCGATTTTGAATTCGATTTTCTGGATTATATATGAAATGATTGTTATCCTTGATTACGTGAACATATTATATGGACTGTAAATGTTAATTTGAGATGTTAAACGTTATTTTTGGTTGAGTATTCAGTCGAAGTGTTGATTGACCGGAAAGCTTCGAGTTCGTTGGTTTCCATGGCTGTTTTGGCCGGAAACGACGACCTCTGGCTCGTCTGGGATTGTTGTTACTGCGTATGAGCTTCCAGGAAGGTTTAGGATCGATTTGGCATGGAAATTAGGCCAGCCGAATCTGTGTTAGGCTTCGTCGGAGTAGGCAAGGCTGGCGGCGGGTTTGCCGGAATCTGGGAATTCCCCAGAAACCGGTGACTTTCCGGCCGGTTTTGACCCGACCCGATTAAGATTCTTCCCGACCCATTTATGTTTAAATCTGACCCGGTTTCGATCTTGTAATCTCAAATTCATTTACCAAATCCTGTTTCTGGGATTTCCTTTTTAAAATAATTCAAAATTGTTGTTTTTAAATTCTAAAAATCATTCTAAATTCTAAAAGAAAAATCATTATGTTAATTCTGAAAATTATTTTTAATCCAAAAATAAATCTGAATTTTGTAATTAATTAATTTTAGTTAATAATTAATTATTTAATTAGTCAATTAATTTAAATTTTAATTGATTAATTATTTTAATTGATTATTAATTAATTTCAATTAATTATTGAATTAGATATAATTATTTATTGTGATTTAAAAATTTCAAAAATAGTATCGAGCTTTAAAATATTATTTTAAATTATTTTCAAGGCTCGATAATTATTATAAAATTATTTTAAAGTCAGATTTGGGTGTTCAAACCCTATTATTTAATTATAAATCGATTCGGAGTCCCGTTTTAATTTCGAAAAATGTTCAAAAATTCGTAATAAATACCTTGAAAATTATTTTGACCCCGTATCTTCTTTGAAAAATATTTTAATCGAATATCTTGCATGCTATGTGCTACGTGCTATCTGATTAAGGTATTATATGCCTATGTGTTTATTATTTGGGTTGTTTTGGCCATAACTTTTAATCCGTAAATCGGATTTGGGTGAAACGAAGGGTAGATAAAACCTTATGACGTCTATGTGACAATTAGATAAGGTAAGATAAATAATGATAAATACTTATGATGCCTAGCAGAGTAAGCAAGGCGTAGGAAAGGGAAGCAGGTGATCAGAAAATGGAATCAACATGTTGAAAATACAGCAAGTGATAAGAAAATAGATACGAGGCATAGGAAAAGTAGACGAGTGGTTGTTGGAGAGAGTCATTTGACGAGTACAAGTGAAATTGGAATCCATTGTGATAAGGCAAGTACTTCTAAACCTTTTTCAAGATATAATGCAAATATTTCTGAATTTTCTCGTAACATATTGTTAAGTATTCAAAATAGCTCTGTTTTATATTGTAAATAATTTAAATCCTTCAGCCTTGAACCTGAGCCACATCATTTGATCTTTGAGCCGTAAGTGTTATTCTTTGTGAACCATTTCTTGTTGATTTCCAGATACTAAACCACACAAACATGACACTACTCTCCAAATATATAACCACCAAACACTGGAACAGAATTGTTTGAACATCCAGAAACTATTATACTCAACCATACCTTGTGACATCAAAGAACTAAACCTTATAAAACCATTGTTCATCTAATACCCGATTCTTATACATACTTCGATACCCCTTGTGATACTCATGAAATGCATCATGCCTTTATACATATGTTTCATCACTGTTAATTATGATCTTGTTTTATTGAATTATATTGTTTATCATATTGAACTTCTTTAGAATTGGATAGTTTTTTTTATATGGGGACCAGATTCGTGGTCAGACCATATCAATGGTCAAGTTAGGCCAATGTGTGCCTTGGATCCAGTAATTAGAGCAGTGATGTGTGCTTTGCTCGGGGTTAGTACGTGACTGATCAGCAGCCTAACCTTGGTTTTAAAACTTAAAATGAATATCCAATTCTATTGATTGTTTAACAAGAAACTTGATTCCTCTGAATCATCTCGTTTGATTAATGATTAACCTCAGTTATTGTTATTATGACTTGCTGAGCTGGTTAGCTCACCCTTGCGAATCTTTTTATGTATTCTACAGTTAAGAAGGATACGGTTGATAGCGAGGTTTCCCAGTTTAATGTACGAGCTAGGATTCTAGATTGAGTTGGATCGAGCTAGCAGGAGCTTACTACGGTAGTGAGATAGTAAGATTGTAAGAAAATGTTCATTATCAGTTGTAAGTTAAATTAGTCGGGATTTGATGGGTTGTAATAAAAGTTAAGGTTGTGGCTTGTTTTCATACTTTAACTTGTTGCGATCCGTGGTTATGTAAAGCAGGGTCATTGCAAATAATATTTCATATACAGGTTTATATATTGTGTATGTGTTGTGGACCCCAAACTTCTGACCCGAGTTTGGAGGGCGTTACAGGTTGGTATCAGAGCTACAGGTTATAAGTCACTGAAACAAGCCTAGACTGTCGGGATTGGGTAGAGGGTTAGGATTAGGAATTGGAAGTAGAAAGATAAGTTACCGTAAGGTCAAGTGCGACTGTATAGTAGGTCTCCGGCACGGTTCGTGTTGTGATTCGGGATTCTTAGCTTGCGACATGATTTCCAGACAATGACAATGGCAGAACCTGATTTCCCTGTATCATCTTATCGTTTGGAACCTTCCGTTTGAGGATCGTCATCTTCTTCCAGATTTGATTTACACTTTGTTCTTCCATCAGTATTAATGGTATTACCTTCTGTTATGACAGTTGCGCCTCTTCAAGTTATTCTACGCTATTCCACCACCTCTTGATATGAAACTACCTATTTAAGAACCTTTATCTGTTTATTCCTGTTCTACTGTACCTTCCACTATGAATGTATCTTTTTAGCTTACTCTATACCATGTTCTATACCCTCAGTTTAAAAACCTGTCTTATGGAACAACAGTATTTATGAGAAGGGATGTGTTAGCTATAGTAAATGGTAAGTACATGACATATTAATAAAGGTGAAAAGGAGTTTAGAAAGAAGATTCACGTGTTTCGGAGGATAGCTGTTACCAGATTAAATGGGGCCACTAGTGAATAGACCAACCGTGATTAGCTTGTGGGATGGACTAGAGGAATTTTGAAAGAGTTAGAGAGAAAAGTATAGATCTGGAATTTTCGTAGAATTAGATGCTGGTGCTATGATAAATATGATATATAAAGTAGTGATGTGACGTGATGAAAGCAAACCTTGTTCTATGAAATAGACTTGTTGGCTGCTAGATAGACCTGTTCCACTCAATGACTGCAAAGATGATGATGAGAGTACTACCAGTATGGAAGCATTGAAATGAAGCTACAAATAAGATAATATGCAACGACAGCTGAAATTTTCGTCGATTAAGGAAGGTAATAGACCCAATGAAGGGGAGGAGATAGATGGAAGTGAATGGACCTTTGTGTAATCGTTTCTTTAACTTGGTATCTTGTTATAAGAAGGACAACAACCAACTCATATAGTAAGGACAACCAGATGTGTGATTTTCAAAATTTTTAAACAAGTTTTCGAAAAAGATTTTTCCTTACAAAATTTCTAAAAGCCTTTTTGGAATAAAATAAGTTTTAAACATTGGTTGTCAAGTTACTACTTGAGTTTCTTATTCGCTAAAAGACCCGGATTACCTGGAAGGATGCTGTTTCAGACATAGTATTGCTAATTCAGAGAATGAAGTAACCCGCGATTATGAAGAAGTTGATTAATCCTAACAGTAAGGTGCAAGTATTGTTTGATAAGCTTAACAACAGAATCAGCGTACGGAGTAACTATTCATCCAATTACTGGGACTATCAGAGTTCAGGGAATTCATTGATTTAATAGAAGCCTGAGCATGACCGAAGAAGATTGGGAAGATTTCCAGACTTTTCTACAAAAAGAATATTATTAATAAAAGGATCGTTATGTTGAATGATTCATGGTTATTCTAAATTAAAAAGAGGAACCTCGAGGTTATCTGATAAGAACGCCATTATGATCGAATTGTTAAAGTATTATGCGGTAAATACGATGTTACAAACGCAAGACTTAACAAGTAAGAATTTACCATAATACTCAGTTTGTGAAGGCATTTCAACGTACCTTCTAAAGTTGTTATATGACACAATTGGGATATGATCGAACAAGCTTGAAAGATGAATACAAGTGAAATGTGGATGGTAACCAATGGTATCATTCTGGTCCTCAATAATACAACATATATTTCTTTTTAATTCCTAGAAATGTATGAACTTCTTTTCTTAATAAATTCTTTCTGATGATATCAAAAAGGAGGATGTTGCATTCCTTTCAAGTTTAATTGTTCTCCTCAAGTTTTGCTCTCTGATTGGGACAAACAGTGTTATGGTGAGACGCTTTGTTGGAATGGCGAAGAGTCGGGTGGGACGCCACCTAATCATATGTTGTATTCCATATGGTACGAAAGAATGGCCATCTTAAGTATCAATGTGTTGTCTCATTCATATTCAAATCATTACTTCTTCTTTCTTTTTAACTCTAAGTTTATTAAAATTGTGAGTCCTTCTAGTTGTTTCGTCGTACAGTCGTTCTTTGCAAGGGTTTTTTAAATAAAAGTCAACGTATTTTGAACCAAGCGGGCAAAGTTCCATTTACCTCTCATGCATGAAAAGGAAACAAGGGCATATGGCCAGGATTGCAAATCACTAGCCCTATCCAGGGATGCACTAAGAGTCAAGGGAATCTACTTCAATAAGGAATACATTTCCGAGAACGAGAATTTGTGATTTTCCTATAAAATATGTTATTTAGAATACGGATGTGATGGCGTGAATGATTATTGCGGACACCTTATACGTTAAAGTATTAAAAGATGTGGGAGTAACTGGATCGTTTATCTCTCAAGGTTTTGTTGATAAGATAAATTACCCTGTTGAATTGATAAGATTATGACTAAAGGACTAGCAAGTTAAGAACGTGCAATTATTAAATAAGTAAGTACCAATGGTGGAATTGAGATTTCTGGCAATAAGTTGTGAGGAATTGATATCATTTGAGATAAGAGGATTGGACATATTCTAAGGAATGGATTAATTATTCAAGCGTGATGCCCAGATAGACTATCGTGATGGAAGATAGTTCTAAAGACGCCAAATGAGAATATGAAGAAGTTTAGAGGACAAAGGAAGGTAAAGAACTTGTTAACAATGATTTAAGATTACAGTGATTAAAATGTAAGTGCTATGGCGATTATAAATAAAAGTCAGGAGCAAACGGAATTTGAAGATTTTATAGTTTCAAGATATGTTTCCAGACGAGTTACCAATATTTCCTTCAGATAGAGAAATAGAGTTCATGATTGACTTAGCACCTGAAATGAAGCCAGTGTCCAAAGCCCCCGCACAGAATGGCCCCAGACAAAATAAAGGAGTTACCATAGCAAACACAGGAGATAATTAGAAGAGAAAGCAACTAGATTTAACGTACCCCCCTAAAGTGCACCGGTATAATTTGTTAATAAGAAAGATGGAAGTGTAAGATTATGTGTCGACTAGCGAAAGCTCAACAAGTTTACTCTCAAGAGCAATTATCTATTACCTCAAACCAATGATTTGTTTGATCAAATGAAAGAAGCAAAGTATTTTTTTTAAGATTGATTTAAGACTGGGTATATTACCCATTGAAGATTGAACCTACGGTCATATCAAAGACAATTTTCAGAACTAAGTACTGTTGTTATAAAATTCTAGTAATGTTATTTGGATGAACTGATATACCAGTAATATTTAAATTTGATGAGGAGAATCTTGAAGGAGGATCTGGATAAGATGTATTTGTGTTACTTAAGGTTGAAGAAGAACCATGCAAATTATTTAATGATAGCTGGGAAGTCAAAGAAGAAAGAAGTGGTATGAAAAGTTTACAAGGTGAAAGCTTTAATGGCAGGGAGTATAATTCTTAGCATGAATAGTCAGTGAAAAGGAGATAAAAGGGAATCCAGTAGAAATTTAAGTTATTTTAAATAAAGAAAGATCAAAAGCATCAACAAAAGTAGGAAGTTTTATTATTGGCAGGTTATTATCGGAAATTTGTTCAAGGATTCTTGAAGATTGCAACACCTTTGATAAATTTTACTAGGAATAGCGAGAAGCTTATATGAAATGGTAAAGTGTGAAGAAAGTTTTGCAGAGTTAAAGGAAATAATGGTTACAACACCTGCTTTATCATTTTGAAAGTATCAAGGATAGTTGGTAGGTTGTAGTGATACTTCTCATAAGGGAATATGATGTGTGTTGATGCAGCGCAATAAAGTTATTGCATATGCATCCAGACAACCGAAACCTTATGAGCAGAAGTACCCTACTCATAATTGAAAATTAACAGCAACAATAATATTTGCATTGAAAGATTGGGAAACATTATATGTATGGAGAAAGATATGAGATATATACGGACCATAAGAGTTTGAAAGTGGGTATTCACGAGGAAAAGCAAATGTAGTGGCAAGCGATAAGCAAAAAGGAGAGAACGAACATGGAGACTGTACCAGAAGGATTATCTATGGAATTTTAGAAGTTGGAATTGGAAGTCGGGGTTCATGATCCAAAAGGAGCAGGAATGGATAGTATGACCTTTCAGTCGAAGTTTTTAAGAAAAGATAAAAAGATATCAAAAGAAGATAATAGATCAGGATGTTAACAGTTTAATGAGAGGAAATTTATGCACTCAAAAGAATGATCACGGTATCCTCAGATTTTCTTTCAGAACTTGGATGCTACAAGTGGAAGAATTAAGGAATGAGATCCCAAAGGGAATTCACAATCCTAAGTATTTAATTCGCTCAAGAAATACCAAAGTATACAGAAGTTTAAAAAAAAGAATATTGATAGCCGAATAAGAAAAGGAAATTTCACAACGGATCAGGAGGTGTTAAGCATATTAAATAAGTAAGGCAAGTGTTAGAGGCCTAGTGGATTATTGTAACCATTAGAAATACGGAATGGAAATAGAAGTACATTACCCTGGATTTTATAGTCAGATTACCAAAAGCGAAAGCAACCCACGAAGCTAATTAAGTTATGGTGAACGAGTTAGCTAAATCAGCTCATTTCTTGCCGCTAATGAAAGATATTCACTGGATAAGTTGGTTCGCATGTATTTGAAGGAAATAATAATTTGTCATGAGGTCCCTACGTCTAATGTATAAAGTCAGGATCCCCGATTCAATTCAGGATTTTGCAAAAGTTTTCCCGAATGTTAGACACCAAGTCAAACATGAGTACAACTTATCATCCGCAGACTGACAGCCAAGAGCGAGAAGATGATCCAAACAATTGAAGACATGTTACGTGGTTATGCCATTGATTTCAAAAGAAATTGAGGCGAGCATTTGCCCTTAGTAGAATTTGCTTACAATAACAGCTATCGTGCCAGTATTGGGATGCCGCCATACGAAGCTCTTTACGAACGTAAATATTGATCACCGGTATATTGAGATGAAATTGGCAAACGTGAAATATTTGGACTAGGGTTGCTACAACCGATAAAGGAAGCTGTCGAAATTATTTAGAAAAGATAAGAGCCACGCAGGATTGTTAAAGGAAATGTGTAGATAAAGCTCAAAAGAGTATAGAATTAAAAAAAAGATTTAATATTGTTAGCAACGTTACCGTAAAAAGGAATCATCCAGGATCGGAAGAAAGTTGAGTCTGAGATACGTTAGACCTTTTGAAATTTCGAAATGTACTGGTAAAATAGCATTTGAATTAGCGTTACCCAGCATGGGTAGCATATTCATAATGTTCTATGTGACAAAGTTAGAAGAGTACGGTATAGAATTTTAGACATCCGATAGGATATGAGCCGATAGAACTTCAGGCAGAATTGTCCTATGTAAGAATCCAATAGAGACTGTAGAAAAGAAAGAGAAAGTATTAAGAAAGAAAGTTATAAAGTTAGTAAGATTATTGTGAAAATCAAAGGGTTGAAAGGATAGCCCAAGGTTCATAAATTGATATAAGTTAATTACTGCCCTGAGTTATTTTCTTAAGTGATTCTGAGGACAGAATCCTTTTAAGGGGGGAAGGATGTAATATCCGGGATACGACGTGTAATTATTCTTTGTTAATAAGTAAATATTATGTGATTATTATATGAATTTTGGTGAATTATCTAGTGAAGTGGTATATGTGTTTGGATATGTAAATATGATATAATTTGTGTATTATAATTTTTATAAGTCCAAAATAAAGTATAGATAATAGTGATATTTTTCTATTAATTGTTATGTTGATTTATGATTTTATAAATGATTTATGGATTTAATAAATTACTTTTCCGAGTATTTACAAACTATTTTGTATAATCGGGAACCAGCTGACCTCAACCGTTTTTACGTTTTTAAAACCCGAAACTCTTCCGAAAACTCCTTCCTAACCTAATTGCAATTTTCCGAGCATTTTCCATGTTTCGATTTTTTCAATCCGGCATACGGTTTGTCCTGTGCGGGTCCCGGCGTAATATTTTCGATACAAAATTTGTTTCGGTAAATCGATAAAACCCGTATTTTTGATAAACGTGATCTTTTTATTAAACTATTATAATTATCACCTCGTAATACGTGTAACCAGGCGCTGAGACCAAGACCGCAGTACAAATTATACAGATTTGGATAATTATCCTGAAAACTGGTACCGTTTAGATCCGTTTTTATAAATAAACGTACTATTTTATATCCAGAATGATCCAACGGGATACTAATTTTCCGTAAGTATAAATAGCCTTTACCGTATTTTATTTCATACCGAAAATCATTTGTAAACAGTTAAATATATAATAATACAGAGAAATGAACCGTGTTCTTCGCGTTCTTCATGTTTCTAAGAATCAAACGCAAAGTTGGAGGTGATGTGGATCTCGGTTCGTGAAGTATCAATAACCAAAACACTCGGATTTTCATGCCCTGCCAGATTATGCAATCGAAACAATCGAAGGATTGGTAAAATCTCAATCTGATTTTTAGGGTTTATGCTGAAAATTGGGGTTTTGATTTCTGAGGGTTGTTAGATGATTTTGATGTTATAATTAGCATTAATACGTCCATTACAATCTATTTGCATAGTTTTTATAGAGGTTATAGTTCAAGAAGTATTAGTTCGAGCTTTTGTTTTTGATCGATTTTGAATTCGATTTTCTGGATTATATATGAAATGATTGTTATCCTTGATTACGTGAACATATTGTATGGACTGTAAACGTTAATTTGAGATGTTAAACGTTATTTTTGGTTGAGTATTCAGTTGAAGTGTTGATTGACCGGAAAGCTTCGAGTTCGTCGGTTTCCATGGCTGTTTTGGCCGGAAAGGACGACCTCTGGCTCGTCTGGGATTGTTGTTACTGCGTATGAGCTTCCAGGAAGGTTTAGGATCGATTAGGCATGGAAATTAGGCCGGCTGAATCTGTGTTAGGCTTCGTCGGAGTAGGCAAGGCTGGCGGCGGGTTTGCCGGAATCTGGGAATTCCCCAGAAATCGGTGACTTTCCGGCCGGTTTTGACCCGACCCGATTAAGATTCTTCCCGACCCATTTATGTTTAAATCTGACCCGGTTTCGATCTTGTAATCTCCAATTCATTTACCAAATCCTGTTTCTGGGATTTCCTTTTTAAAATAATTCAAAATTGTTGTTTTTAAATTCTAAAAATCATTCTAAATTCTAAAAGAAAAATCATTATGTTAATTCTGAAAATTATTTTTAATCCAAAAATAAATCTGAATTTTGTAATTAATTAATTTTAGTTAATAATTAATTATTTAATTAGTCAATTAATTTAAATTTTAATTGATTAATTATTTTAATTACTTATTAATTAATTTTAATTAATTATTGAATTAGATATAATTATTTATTGTGATTTAAAAATTTTGAAAAATAGTGTCGAGCTTTAAAATATTATTTTAAATTATTTTCAAGGCTCGATAATTATTATAAAATTATTTTAAAGTCAGATTTGGGTGTTCAAACCCTATTATTTAATTATAAATCGATTCGGAGTACCGTTTTAATTTCGAAAAATGTTCAAAAATTCGTAATAAATACCTGGAAAATTATTTTGACCCAGTATCTTCTTAGAAAAATATTTTAATCGAATATCTTGCATGCTATGTGCTACGTGCTATCTGATTAAGGTATTATATGCCTATGTGTTTATTATTTGGGTTGTTTTGGCCATAACTTTTAATCCGTAAATCGGATTTGGGTGAAACGAAGGGTAGATAAAACCTTATGACGTCTATGTGACAATTAGATAAGGTAAGATAAATAATAATAAATACTTATGATGCCTAGCAGAGTAAGCAAGGCGTAGGAAAGGGAAGCAGGTGATCAGAAAATGGAATCAACATGTTGAAAATACAGCAAGTGATCAGAAAATAGATACGAGGCATAGGAAAAGTAGACGAGTGGTTGTTGGAGAAAGTCATTTGACGGGTACAAGTGAAATTGGAATCCATTGTGATAAGGGAAGTACTTCTAAACCTTTTTTAAGATATAATGCAAATATTTCTGAATTTTCTCGTAACATATTGTTAAGTATTCAAAATAGCTCTGTTTTATATTGTAAATACTTTAAATCCTTTAGCCTTGAACCTGAGCCATATCATTTGATCTTTGAGCCGTAAGCGTTATTCTTTGTGAACCATTTCTTTTTGATTTCCAGATACTAAACCACATAAATATGACACTACTCTCCAAATATATAACCACCAAACACTGGAACAGAATTGTTTGAACATCCAAAAACTTTTATACTCAACCATACCTTGTGACATCAAAGAACTAAACCTTGTAAAACCATTGTTCATCTAATGCCCGATTCTCCTACAGGATGACGGCCATTTCTTATACATACTTCGATACCCCTTGTGATACTCATGAAATTCATCATGCCTTTATACAAATGTTTCATCACTGTTGATTATGATCTTGTTTTATTGAATTATACTGTTTATCATATTGAACTGCTTTAGAATTGGATAGTTTTTTTATATAGGGACCAGATTCGTGGTCAGACCATATCAATGGTCAAGTTCGGCCAATGTGTGCCTTGGATCCAGTAATTAGAGCAGTGCTGTGTACTTTGCTCGGGGTTAGTGCGTGACTGATCAGCAGCCTAACCTTGGTTTTAAAACTTAAATGAATATCCAATTCTATTGATTGTTTAACAAGAAACTTGATTCCTCTGAATAATCTCGTTTGATTAATGATTAACCTCAGTTATTGTTATTGTGACTTGCTGAGCTGGTTAGCTCACCCTTGCGAATCTTTTTATGTATTCTACAGTTAAGAAGGATACGGTTGATAACAAGGTTTCCCAGTTCAATGTACGAGCTAGGATTCCAGATTGAGTTGGATCGAGCTTGCAGGAGCTTACTACGGTAGTGAGATAGTAAGATTGTAAGAAAATGTTCATTATCAGTTGTAAGTTAAATTAGTCTGGATTTGGTGCGTTGTAATAAAAGTTAAGGTTGTGGCTTGTTTTCATAGTTTAACTGTTGCGATCTGTGGTTATGTAAAGCAGGGTCATTACAAATAATATTTCATTTACAGGTTTATATATTATGTATGTGTTGTGGACCCCAAACTTCTGACCCAGATTTGGAGGGCGCCACAACTAACCCACTTACTGGACAAACTGCTTATTAATAAAAGGGAATGATTAGGTTTAGATAACCTATCGATAATGATACAATTAACGCTTTTCTCACCTTTAGTTCTCAGGTGATTTCACTACGACATTTCCTGGCGGAATGTATCCATCTAGCCTTTGATGTCCTGCCTTAATTCTTGCGTAGGTATAACATTTACTTACATGTTTTCCTCCATTTTCTCTTCACGTCTAGTTACTAGACATTTTCTTTCCGCCCTCAGTAATCAATCGTATTTCTGAGATCCATTTCATATCTCAATTTACAAATTTTTCCTCAAACTCTTCACTTTACTCCAGTCCCATATAATACCCACATCTTACCTATATCCTGGCATCTTATAAAGTTTCCTTATCACCCTTTTAATTCTACTTCCTTTCTTATTTTCGTTCTTCATTCTCATAGCTCATTTAAAACTGAACTCTTGACATTAATACTCATTTTGATGTCATATCAAATTAGATATCAATACGAACTTTGATGTTCACAACAACCATTTCTTAAGTAAACATCAATCATCTATATTAATACCACTTTCGATATTTAACAACAACCTAAGTATCAACATCAATCAGAAGCTGAATTAAAACTATATTTCACACTTTATCCAAAACATAAATACTTGGTAAATCATTTATTGTTCGATTATCAAAACAATTTAGAAACAAAATGTCCTTTAATAAAACTTTATTGCAGATGATAAAATCTCTTAGATTGTCAATTAAAATCCGTATTGGTGTAGTTATTAATCTCTTCTTTATTCCACCTCCCTTCTTCCTTTCCTTCCTTCCTTCTCTTTGCTTTAACTTAAGTCTTTTTGTTCTTGAGAACATTCATCTCACTTGTCCATTCAAATAACTTTTCATTTCTCCTGTCCCTTAAAAAGGGCATATTAATTCAAGTAAAGCTTCACAGACTTGCAGTAATTTTTGAATTCTACTTGTTCCTTACTTTCTCCAAATTTCTCATTGCTTTGATTTCGGATTCGAAAGTCACATCAAAATTTGGCTTAATCTAATTGGAATCAATTTTCATCTAACTGACCATTAATTGGTAAAATTAACCAATTATCTTACCTAAAATTAACCAATTATCTTACCTAATTGATCAATTGCACCAAGTGATGACTAGCTAAATGAAATCAAAGACCAATTATATATAGTCAGATTGGCTATAACAATATCTTTCAAGAACCAAGATCACAAGTATTTGGAGTATTAACATGAATATCAATAATACACGGAAGTATACTTTCTATTTTTAAAAGTAGGGTATGTTCCGAAAAATTTGGGCAGCATCTCCATTATATTATTGACTACCAGTCGGGCTCAAGCCGACACCAACAATCAATCAAACAATCAACAATCAACCCTCAAATATACCAATCCACTTCCACTTTCTAAACACACCATTTCACCACCTCATGGAATGTTAATCAGTACAACCTATGTCTCTAGTTCAACTTAAGATTATAGCGAACAATTCTTATTATATCATACCTTTTTCTCATATTTTCTGATTATAACAGAATATCACTACTGAGTATAATTATAACTTAGTCTAGAATTCTTCTAGTTCGTGTTTCAATTCAAGCTTTCTAGTTAACAATTTATCTGTCACACCCCCAACTTAAATAGCAAAATAATTATAGCTATTACATCATTTTAATGAGTATTACACAACCAAAATCCAAGATCTTACAGTTTAGGGTTTGGAACAGCCCAACACTACCAACTATTACATCTGATTACAAATACCGAGTCCTCACACAACTATTATTACTTATTCTACCTGAGCTCGAACATAAGCATCAGCATCACAGGTCTTACGGGCAGTCTGCTTGAATCTAACCATAGCTGCTAGCTGTAATATAAGGGTAAAGCAAGAAGTGAGCCAAAAGCTCAACAAGTGCTAATAGTACAACGCAAAACATAAATCGAGATATACCTTTAGGAATGACAATGGAAAGACATAATCAATGATAACGAGAGATAATACTTATGTGAGTTGGCATCATTTTGCTTGCATCAAAACAAATTTTTAAAAATCATTCTTAATCAAAATCATTTTATGACGCTACGGATTACAGCCGGTGATCAGCCGCGAAGTAATCCCGAACCTCGCTGGGTTCTAAAACATTATTGGGAATCCCTAGGCAACTTTTAAGCCTAATATAAGTGTGGAAAGGACTCGCGTCTCAGTCCAGATCCACCATTCAAGAAAACATTTGTCCCCCTTTGGGACTGAAAAATCCACCTTTTATTCATTTTGAAAACTGATGCCGATTTATGACAAAATCTCTTTTGACTGAAATCATTTTTTTATCAGGGGATTATAGGTCAACTTGAAACACTGGAAATATGACACTAAATCTCAGGGCCATGATCTACTAGACTTTACTATATTAGGGTAATCGAGAGATTTCCATAAACAAGAATTTTGACAAGGAAATTAAGCAAGGCTATTGGATAATATGAAAGAGTAATGCCAAACTAGGCTTAAAGCAATGGTTGTAGACAAGGTATAGGTATTAGAACATCAAGAAGATAAGCATCACTGGTTCCAATAGGATAGAGGTGTTAAAATATAAAGAAAGTGATCATCAGCTCAAGATATAACAGGGTATCAAGCTTTTAGGGTAAGGATAGGGTTATCAAACAATCATGAAATGAATTTAAGAAATGATTGGCTTTTAGGTATCAAGATAAAGTTTCTATCGAGGTTATTTCAAGAGTTGAATCAAAGCATCAGGGTGCAATATCAAGATTTCTCAGGGATCAATAGCATGATAATCAAAAGGATCAATAAGGTATTATAACAAATCTCTATTTTATCATGGCATTAAACTATCATGAAAGACTTTTGAACTACTTGCAATACGTACTCGAGGGTTCATGGCATCTCTATGTAACTCAAAGATAAACAAAAGATACCCTTGATTTAAATATATCAAAATGACTCAGGATAATTGCATCGATATATATATGAACTGTTTACAGTAAATACGAAGGTCAAGTTGAATCACTTGCCTTGAGATAGACTGGTCTGGTCTGACTGGTAGGAGCAACAACTGGAGCTTCACTCGACTTTTATGGCAAGTTTTCCCTCGTCTCGAGATCCTACATAAATAATAATAATCCTCATTATAATATATTCTTTCCATCTTAACCTATTTACAACCCGAAATTAAACATGGATGGCACTTAGGCCTATACACACTTAATTCATATCCACCATTTATATTTTCAAATGTACACACGTAGCCACATAATCACATATCGTATATTAATACCAAATAACATCATATACACCATAATGCCACACTAGGCTTGGATGATCTCGACTCACCACTTAAGTTACTTGGTCGCTAACTAAACGAAGTCTTCGAATTTGGGCTTCCTAACTCAATGCGCCTTTCCTAAATTATCCAAAACCTATTGACCCTCACTTGTGCCTTTTGTTCTACTGACCTTATACTATCTTACAACTATGGTGGTCGACCTAATACTCACTTCTAAGTGTCCTAAAACTATGTGATAAGTGAAAGTGCTCACTGGTGTAAATTTCAGAATGGTAACTAAGGTTTCTTGAGTGCATTAGACACTCTTAAACTACAAGTTTTTCTTCAAAATTTTTACACAAGACTCTCCTGACCTAAGGGCATCTCACAAGCTTGATGTGGCTCAAAGGCCTGGCTTGGGCCTTCTTGGGCCTAAGCTAAAAGTCCAAGGTACCCCTGTTTTTCTGGGCAGAAAATGCCCTGACTTGAATTAACTTGTGACACATGGTTCTAGCTCATATCCTCTGAACTATGGTTGGAAAAACTTCTCTGACATACCCTCTAACTAAGGCCCAATTGGGCCTAATGAGGGCCTACCCATGACATGGCCAAATCTCCCTATTTCTAAGTTGCAACAAAACTGTCCCCTGCTGGACAGATTTTGTTATTCTACTTGTGCACCTAACCAAATGACATGCAAACCTCCAACCAACTCCTAAAACCTATTATATACTCCCCATACTAACTTCTGGTGGCTTGGGCCTCAAAGTGCACATCAATGACATGGTCAAAACTCACTCTAAACCTCAGGGTACTAAACTGATTTTTCTGCAGAAACTATAACTTCTCATTTTCCAAGATTTTAACTTGACAAACCCAACTAACAACAACTAAATACTTAAACCAAGACCTATACTTGGTATTCTACTGAACTAACTCCCTTTTTCTTAAAATACCCTTGGTGAGATCATCCTTACCTAAGGTGCAACTATGGCAAAACAAAAGAGACTACTCTTAACAAATCGCAAATCTTCATGCCTTTGAAACAACAAGATATATATTTTTATAAAAGATAACCACAAATTATTACCATGCAACAAGAAGCATAAATCAATATTATCATATTATTCCTACTGAAATTAAGGCTCACTAACAAAATCTTTCCAAATAATCAAAATTTCACAACAAACTAAGAGAATTCCACATGCATGCATGCCTTCGGGTTTTTCAAACCAAAACAACATGATTTCCAAATAAATTTTTATCATAATTCAACATGCAAGCCTAACATGGATTACAACTAAATGATCAACTAGCATGCAAAAGGATTTTATCAAGATTTTACTACAAAATTCATGTTATCATCACAAAATACACAAAAATGTTAACAAGGCAACAAAACACCATCCATTCGGCTCCTATCAAGTCATGGCCGAATGGATTAGGGTAAAAACAGCATTCGCATAAGTGTAACACTCTTATGTCTAGCCATTCTTGACCCTATGATACTATAACTCATGGTGAAAGCCTTAGATTCACAAGAATCAAGGAGGTTCACTTTGAGTTTAACAAAAACATCACCATGCAAGGTCAAAACATAGGTTTTTCACTCTATACTTTTGAAATATATAAGAATAACATATAGGGAGTAAAATTACTTGAATATAAGATGATTGTTTGGGTGAAAGAATGAAGAAATGAAGGGGATGGAGGGCCTCGGCTATGGGATGGCCGAGAGGGAGGGTTGAGCCGAGAGGGAGGGAGGAGAAAAGGGGAGGGTGGAGTGAAAATGGAGTGATCATCACTTTAGTTTTGTTTTTATGTCTTTGACTAGACTAAATGTGAGTGGATTTAGGAAATGACAAGAGTAACCCTCTAGCTAAAGTTAGGCAAGTTTGCATGCAAGGTCAAGGAGGTAATTTGGCTAGCAAAATGTGAGTTAGTGGGGTGGAGAATGTCTTCTTTGCCCTTTGGTTAAATAGAAGAGAGTTTGCATGCAAGGTTATTCATGTAATTTAATAATTATGACAACTAAAATTTATAATGATTTATTTTTATAAAATAAAATACAAGTTCAAAAATTATAAAATTTCTACCATAAATTAACTTGTATTTTTAGAGACTTTATAAAATCATTTTCAAAATTTGTGTACAAAATGTCTTTTAAAAGAAAATTTTTCCAAAGCTTAGAATATTCCTTATAAATCAAAAATAAAGAAATTAAATAAATTCTTGCTTTGAAAAAAATCATATACTACCCAAAGCAAATTTATAATGCATAAATTTTCACTCACACAAACGTACAAGCATTGAATATATTTTTATTTAACTTAATATTATTCACAAATAATATTACATAAAATGCCGGTCGTAACATCCTCTCCCCCTTAAGGGATTCTGTCCCCAGAATCTAAGAGAACAGATGAGGATACCGGGAACGCATATCAGACTCTAACTCCCAAGTCGACTCTTCGACCTTAGGGTTCCTCCAAAGTACTTTCACTAACTTTACTGATTTATTTCTAAGACTCTTTACTTGCCAGTCGAGTACTTTAACCGGTTGCTCCACAAATGACAGGTCTGCCTGAATTTCTACAGGTTCATATTCTATCACATGGCTAGCGTCAGGATTGTACTTCTTAAGCAACGACACATGGAACACATTATGCACATGCTGATACTGAGGTGGTAAGGCCAACTCGTAGGCCACCTTTCCTACTTGACTCAAAATCTCAAAAGGACCTACGTATCTAGGTGCTAACTTTCCTTTCTTGCCAAATCTTATCAACCCTTTCCTAGGTGACACTTTTAGCAACACAGCTTCGCCAATTTGGAATTGAACATCCTTACGCGCTGGATCCGCATACTTCCTCTGTCTATCTTGAGCAGCAAGCAACCTTTTCTGAATTAACTTGACTGAGTCATGCAACTGTTGTACCAATTCTGAGCCGAGAATTCTTCCTTCTCCTACTTCATCCCAACTTGTTGGTGATCTACATTTTCGCCCGTACAAAGCTTCATATGGTGGCATGCCGATACTGGAATGATAGCTGTTGTTATATGAAAATTCAATTAATGGCAGGTGGTCGTCCCAACTTCCAGCAAAATCGATTGCACAACTGCGCAACATGTCTTCAATTGTTTGAATTGTTCTTTCACTCTGGCCATCAGTCTGCGGGTGATACGCCGTGCTCATATTCAACTTCGTGCCAAGACATTCCTGGAATTGCTTCCAGAATCTTGAGTTAAATCGGGGATCTCTGTCTGAAACTATTGATACAGGTACTCCATGCCTTAATACGATTTCGTGCACATACAGATGAACCAACTTGTCCAGTGACGACTTCTCATTTATTGGAAGGAAATGCGCCGACTTCGTAAGACGATCAATTATAACCCATATTGCATCATGTCCGGACTTTGTTCGTGGTAGTCCTATTATAAAGTCCATAGCGATATTTTCCCATTTCCATTCTGGAATCTTCAGGGGCTGAATTAATCCGCTTGGTCGTTGATGTTCTGCCTTTACTTTCTGACAGGTATAGCACTTCGCAACCCATTCTGCCACGTCTCTTTTCATATTTGGCCACCAAAAGTTCTTCTTTAAGTCTTGATACATCTTGGTGCTTCCCGGGTGGATTGAAAATTTCGAATGGTGGGCTTCATGGAGGATCTCATTCTTTAATTCAGATACATGGGGAATCCATATTCTGGATGAAAACCTTAGTATTCCTTGCTCATCCCTTTTAGTATTAATCTCTTCTCCAGATAACTGATTTTTCTCTTTTTCCATTACTTCCTCTTGATACTTCTTTATCTTTTCCAGTAGTGTTGGCTGAAAGGTCATTGCATGACAAACTTCTTTGACTTTCCCATAAGCACAAAGTTCCAATTCAAATTTTCCGATTTCTTCGGATAACTCTTTTGATGTTATCATTATATTCAATCTTTCCTTCCGACTCAGCGCATCGGCCACTACGTTCGCCTTTCCAGGATGGTAATTTATCGAACAGTCATAGTCCTTAATCAATTCCAGCCATCTCCTCTGCCTCATATTGAGCTCTTTCTGAGTAAAAATGTACTTTAAACTCTTGTGATCCGTGTAGATTTCACACTTTTCTCCATAGAGATAGTGTCTCCAAATCTTGAGTGCGAACACTATGGCGGCTAGTTCCAAGTCATGCGTCGGATACTTTAACTCGTGCGGCTTCAACTGTCTTGACGCATATGCTATTACCTTACTGTGTTGCATCAACACACAACCCAAACCCTTATGTGAAGCGTCGCTGAATATTACAAAATTCCCTTGATCATCGGGAAGTACCAACACCGGAGCTGTTATCAATTTCTGTTTTAACCCTTGAAAGCTATTTTCACACTCTGCACTCCATTCAAACTTTTGATTCTTTCTGGTTAACTTGGTCAATGGTGTGGCGATCTTCGAGAAATCCTTGACGAATCTTCTATAGTATCCGGCCAATCCTAGAAAACTTCGCACTTCCGTAGGAGTCCTTGGCCTCTCCCAACTCATAACTGCCTCAATCTTCGCCGGATCCACTTTAATTCCATCATTTCCAATAACATGCCCCAAAAATTGAACTTCCTTTAACCAAAACTCACATTTGGTAAACTTGGCATACAACTTCTCTTGTCGGAGTATCTCCAATGCTATCCAGAGGTGCTGCATATGTTCTTCTTCCGATTTAGAATAAATAAGGATGTCATCAATAAATACCACGACAAATTTATCCAAATACTTCTTAAATACTCGATTCATCAGATCCATGAATGCGGCCGGAGCGTTGGTCAATCCAAACGGCATTACTAGGAATTCATAATGCCCATATCTGGTCCTAAATGCGGTCTTGGGAATATCTTCTTCCTTGATCTTTAGTTGATGGTATCCCGATCTCAAGTCAATCTTCGAAAAACATTTTGCTCCCTTTAACTGATCAAAAAGGTCATCTATCCTTGGTAGCGGGTAGCGGTTCTTGATCGTTACTTTATTCAACTCCCGGTAATCTATGCATAGACGCATACTCCCATCTTTCTTCTTCACAAAGAGAACAGGTGCTCCCCATGGCGACGTACTTGGTCGTATCACTCCCTTATCCAATAATTCTTGTAGCTGGCTCGCCAACTCTTTCATTTCTGCTGGTGCCATCCTATACGGAGCCTTTGAAACTGGTTCCGTGCCTGGAGCAAGGTTGATCTCGAACTCAATTTGTCGATCTGGTGGTAAGCCTGGTAGTTCGTCGGGAAACACATCGGGGAACTCATTAACTACAGGAATATCTTCCATGCTGGGGCTGCCTCTCTCTGAATCCATTACATATGCTAGGAACGACTCACAGCCTTTTCTAAGTAACTTCTTAGCCTGAATAATTGTAAGAAATAGTCGCTCTTGCCTCTGTCCCTTAAATACTACCTTCTCTCCACTCTTCGTCTTTAAATTCACTCTCTTGGTCTTACAATTTATCTGCGCGCTATTCTCTCCTAACCAATCCATTCCTAAAATTATATCAAACTCTCCCAGCTTGAAGAGTATCAAGTCGGCCGAGAACTTATATCCCGAAATATCAATCTCACATTTTGGACAAAATTGATTCACAGGAATCTTCTCTTGGTTCGCAATTACCACATTTACTACCTCACTCATAACCGTTTTATCACATTGGATCTTATCAACAAAAGATTCTGATATGAAAGATCTTGTGGCTCCCGAATCAATCAATACTTTGGCTTTGACATTATTGAGTAAAAGTGTACCTGCTATCACCTCAGAATTCTGAACAGCATCTTTCATCTTTAGATCAAATGTCCTTGCTGTTGCTTGCGGGGTTGGTGCGGGTGGTGGAGGTAATGCCAATACCTCAGCTGGCACGCTTGCACTGGTACTTGCCACGTTCATCAGAGCTCTGACTGGTCCTGTTGCCTTACACTCCCTAGCCATGTGTCCAGTCTTCCCACACTTGTAACATGTAACTCCTGGCTTCGGCATCTTGCACTCGTTTGCCAAATGTCCCTTCTGATTGCACCTATAACAGGTCATACTCAGCTTATTGCATACTCTGGGGTGCCTTCTTCCACAGTGCTTGCATTCTGGCCTCTGGAACCTGTTTTCTCCAACTTGCCCTTGGCTTGCCTGATTGTTCCCTTTTGATTCTTGCCTTTTGCCCAAATTTCCCTTCCTTTGAAAATTTCCGCCCTTCTGGAAACCAATCCTCTTTACATTCCGATCTTGCGAACTTCCAGCTTCAGACTTTTCTCCATAAAATGGAACCTTCCTCTTCTTGTTATCCCTCTCTTTCCTTGACTGCATCCCATTATTCTCAATCAGAGCAGCTTTCTGTACTACTCCCGCATAAGTTTCAAGCTCAAACATAGCCACCCTATCTCTGATCCAAGGCTCCAATCCTTGCTGAAATTTCTTTGCTTTTTCTTCCTCAGTGCTAGTATACTTTGTCACAAACCTTGACAACTCAGTGAACTTCTTCTCATACTCCAATACAGTCATGTTCCCTTGCTTCAACTCAAGAAATTTTAGCTCCATCTGATTCTGCATGTACTTAGGGTAATACTTGTCCAGAAATAACTTTTTAAATCTCTCCCAAGAAACCTGCTGAGTGACTTCCATAGCTTTTACTGATTCCCACCAATAAATGACTTCTCCCTTCAAGAAGTAAGTGGCATACAGCGTTTTCTGATCGTCCCCTAACTGTACCAACTCAAAAGCCCTTTCCATCTCCTTGATCCATGTGTTTGCTATCACTGGATCAGTGGTATCATGAAATACAGGTGGATTCACATTCTGAAAAGCTTTGAAAGTGACAATTTGTCTAGGTGGTACTGGTGGTTCAGGTGGTTGGTGTGGCTCACGGTTATCTTGGTTTTCAATTCGTTGTTGAAGGGTTAGTTGTTGAGCTATAGCATTGGTTTGCTGTTGCAAGGTTTCCAGTAGTCGAAGAATATTTGGGTCTGTGGTGAAGGTGGTTGTTGGGTTCTTCTTTTTGGGAGGCATGATCCTGAAATAAGAGTTGTGTCATAACAAATATGAATGATAAAATGATTCGAGGGTATCGCATGGCATTCTTGTTTACATATGGGGTCAAGTTTCCAGATATGATGACAAAACATAAAATAACAGTTGAGAGCAGATGGAACAATAGCACATAATTATTGAAATTTTAAAGGTCACAGTATATAGGATTGGGACATAGTCTGATTCTAGAAATAACAGGCTTATTTAAAGGAAAGACGGAAACAACTGGGGATTCCATAGAGTCTGATAGTACAACAACATGAAAGGTAAATGGAAAGAACTAAGGCTCCACTCCATCTGAACGGGGCTTGGTAGTCTTTTCCTCTCGAAGCGTCTTCACAATGCTCTGGAGCTCATCCGCCACCATCTGAATGACATACTGGCTGGTACGGTCTCGGTGTGCTGGTATCTCCTCAAGCTTAGTGTTGACGTACCGAACCAAGGTCTCAAGTCTCGCAATCATCTGCTCCCTGGGCTTCCCTTCGTAGTTTCGGCTGTCCGGATACACGTTCTTCAGTCGGTCTATCAGTCGGTCGTACTTGCCCTGAAGCATGTCGAACTCGCGCCTCAACTCAGCATACACGGAGAAAGCAATAGTGTCGTCCGACCCAGAGGATGACGAGGAATGCGCCCTTTGCTGACAACCAATAAGAGGAGTATTAATAATAATTTACTTTACCTACTCTCTCGCATAATATCTATAACCTACTCACAAGTCCTATAACCTATTTGGGCTGTTCAGGGACTCTAAACCGTAGCTCTGATACCAAAACCTGTCACACCCCCAACTTAAATAGCAAAATAATTATAGCTATTACATCATTTTAATGAGTATTACACAACCAAAATCCAAGATCTTACAGTTTAGGGTTTGGAACAGCCCAACACTACCAACTATTACATCTGATTACAAATACCGAGTCCTCACACAACTATTATTACTTATTCTACCTGAGCTCGAACATAAGCATCAGCATCACAGGTCTTACGGGCAGTCTGCTTGAATCTAACCATAGCTGCTAGCTGTAATATAAGGGTAAAGCAAGAAGTGAGCCAAAAGCTCAACAAGTGCTAATAGTACAACGCAAAACATAAATCGAGATATACCTTTAGGAATGACAATGGAAAGACATAATCAATGATAACGAGAGATAATACTTATGTGAGTTGGCATCATTTTGCTTGCATCAAAACAAATTTTTAAAAATCATTCTTAATCAAAATCATTTTATGACGCTACGGATTACAGCCGGTGATCAGCCGCGAAGTAATCCCGAACCTCGCTGGGTTCTAAAACATTATTGGGAATCCCTAGGCAACTTTTAAGCCTAATATAAGTGTGGAAAGGACTCGCGTCTCAGTCCAGATCCACCATTCAAGAAAACATTTGTCCCCCTTTGGGACTGAAAAATCCACCTTTTATTCATTTTGAAAACTGATGCCGATTTATGACAAAATCTCTTTTGACTGAAATCATTTTTTTATCAGGGGATTATAGGTCAACTTGAAACACTGGAAATATGACACTAAATCTCAGGGCCATGATCTACTAGACTTTACTATATTAGGGTAATCGAGAGATTTCCATAAACAAGAATTTTGACAAGGAAATTAAGCAAGGCTATTGGATAATATGAAAGAGTAATGCCAAACTAGGCTTAAAGCAATGGTTGTAGACAAGGTATAGGTATTAGAACATCAAGAAGATAAGCATCACTGGTTCCAATAGGATAGAGGTGTTAAAATATAAAGAAAGTGATCATCAGCTCAAGATATAACAGGGTATCAAGCTTTTAG
The DNA here is from genome assembly GCF_009905375.1 of Apium graveolens. Taxonomy (NCBI): domain Eukaryota; kingdom Viridiplantae; phylum Streptophyta; class Magnoliopsida; order Apiales; family Apiaceae; genus Apium; species Apium graveolens. The sequence continues at coordinate 25,867,471 of NC_133656.1, read as the reverse complement.
GGTAAGGATAGGGTTATCAAACAATCATGAAATGAATTTAAGAAATGATTGGCTTTTAGGTATCAAGATAAAGTTTCTATCGAGGTTATTTCAAGAGTTGAATCAAAGCATCAGGGTGCAATATCAAGATTTCTCAGGGATCAATAGCATGATAATCAAAAGGATCAATAAGGTATTATAACAAATCTCTATTTTATCATGGCATTAAACTATCATGAAAGACTTTTGAACTACTTGCAATACGTACTCGAGGGTTCATGGCATCTCTATGTAACTCAAAGATAAACAAAAGATACTCTTGATTTAAATATATCAAAATGACTCAGGATAATTGCATCGATATATATATGAACTGTTTACAGTAAATACGAAGGTCAAGTTGAATCACTTGCCTTGAGATAGACTGGTCTGGTCTGACTGGTAGGAGCAACAACTGGAGCTTCACTCGACTTTTATGGCAAGTTTTCCCTCGTCTCGAGATCCTACATAAATAATAATAATCCTCATTATAATATATTCTTTCCATCTTAACCTATTTACAACCCGAAATTAAACATGGATGGCACTTAGGCCTATACACACTTAATTCATATCCACCATTTATATTTTCAAATGTACACACGTAGCCACATAATCACATATCGTATATTAATACCAAATAACATCATATACACCATAATGCCACACTAGGCTTGGATGATCTCGACTCACCACTTAAGTTACTTGGTCGCTAACTAAACGAAGTCTTCGAATTTGGGCTTCCTAACTCAATGCGCCTTTCCTAAATTATCCAAAACCTATTGACCCTCACTTGTGCCTTTTGTTCTACTGACCTTATACTATCTTACAACTATGGTGGTCGACCTAATACTCACTTCTAAGTGTCCTAAAACTATGTGATAAGTGAAAGTGCTCACTGGTGTAAATTTCAGAATGGTAACTAAGGTTTCTTGAGTGCATTAGACACTCTTAAACTACAAGTTTTTCTTCAAAATTTTTACACAAGACTCTCCTGACCTAAGGGCATCTCACAAGCTTGATGTGGCTCAAAGGCCTGGCTTGGGCCTTCTTGGGCCTAAGCTAAAAGTCCAAGGTACCCCTGTTTTTCTGGGCAGAAAATGCCCTGACTTGAATTAACTTGTGACACATGGTTCTAGCTCATATCCTCTGAACTATGGTTGGAAAAACTTCTCTGACATACCCTCTAACTAAGGCCCAATTGGGCCTAATGAGGGCCTACCCATGACATGGCCAAATCTCCCTATTTCTAAGTTGCAACAAAACTGTCCCCTGCTGGACAGATTTTGTTATTCTACTTGTGCACCTAACCAAATGACATGCAAACCTCCAACCAACTCCTAAAACCTATTATATACTCCCCATACTAACTTCTGGTGGCTTGGGCCTCAAAGTGCACATCAATGACATGGTCAAAACTCACTCTAAACCTCAGGGTACTAAACTGATTTTTCTGCAGAAACTATAACTTCTCATTTTCCAAGATTTTAACTTGACAAACCCAACTAACAACAACTAAATACTTAAACCAAGACCTATACTTGGTATTCTACTGAACTAACTCCCTTTTTCTTAAAATACCCTTGGTGAGATCATCCTTACCTAAGGTGCAACTATGGCAAAACAAAAGAGACTACTCTTAACAAATCGCAAATCTTCATGCCTTTGAAACAACAAGATATATATTTTTATAAAAGATAACCACAAATTATTACCATGCAACAAGAAGCATAAATCAATATTATCATATTATTCCTACTGAAATTAAGGCTCACTAACAAAATCTTTCCAAATAATCAAAATTTCACAACAAACTAAGAGAATTCCACATGCATGCATGCCTTCGGGTTTTTCAAACCAAAACAACATGATTTCCAAATAAATTTTTATCATAATTCAACATGCAAGCCTAACATGGATTACAACTAAATGATCAACTAGCATGCAAAAGGATTTTATCAAGATTTTACTACAAAATTCATGTTATCATCACAAAATACACAAAAATGTTAACAAGGCAACAAAACACCATCCATTCGGCTCCTATCAAGTCATGGCCGAATGGATTAGGGTAAAAACAGCATTCACATAAGTGTAACACTCTTATGTCTAGCCATTCTTGACCCTATGATACTATAACTCATGGTGAAAGCCTTAGATTCACAAGAATCAAGGAGGTTCACTTTGAGTTTAACAAAAACATCACCATGCAAGGTCAAAACATAGGTTTTTCACTCTATACTTTTGAAATATATAAGAATAACATATAGGGAGTAAAATTACTTGAATATAAGATGATTGTTTGGGTGAAAGAATGAAGAAATGAAGGGGATGGAGGGCCTCGGCTATGGGATGGCCGAGAGGGAGGGTTGAGCCGAGAGGGAGGGAGGAGAAAAGGGGAGGGTGGAGTGAAAATGGAGTGATCATCACTTTAGTTTTGTTTTTATGTCTTTGACTAGACTAAATGTGAGTGGATTTAGGAAATGACAAGAGTAACCCTCTAGCTAAAGTTAGGCAAGTTTGCATGCAAGGTCAAGGAGGTAATTTGGCTAGCAAAATGTGAGTTAGTGGGGTGGAGAATGTCTTCTTTGCCCTTTGGTTAAATAGAAGAGAGTTTGCATGCAAGGTTATTCATGTAATTTAATAATTATGACAACTAAAATTTATAATGATTTATTTTTATAAAATAAAATACAAGTTCAAAAATTATAAAATTTCTACCATAAATTAACTTGTATTTTTAGAGACTTTATAAAATCATTTTCAAAATTTGTGTACAAAATGTCTTTTAAAAAAAAATTTTTCCAAAGCTTAGAATATTCCTTATAAATCAAAAATAAAGAAATTAAATAAATTCTTGCTTTGAAAAAAATCATATACTACCCAAAGCAAATTTATAATGCATAAATTTTCACTCACACAAACGTACAAGCATTGAATATATTTTTATTTAACTTAATATTATTCACAAATAATATTACATAAAATGCCGGTCGTAACATTATCCATCCTTGAAAACATACTCTTATTCTTATTAGTTAACTTGTTCAACTTTTGATAACCCGTACATGGTCTTAACCAACACTATTATAATCTTTTGAAAGAATTCATTTGGTTTTAAAGCATCACTTCTTAAAATTTGTTGCAGGCAAACCACCATACCTTCACCTCCCCTTATGTCTTTCCACACTGAACCTTCTTTGCTAACCTAGTTATAAGCATCAAATTTACCATAACTCACTTACTTGAGTAGGGAAAGCCCAACCATTCCTTGATGAACATATTCAGAGTTTGTTCGTAACTAGCATTTCTTTGATCTTGAATCTTCATGACAAATATCTCCCACATGATTGAGGTATGATTCATCTTCACAATATATTAATCGATTATCTGGTTATTATTAAGAATTTCTTCACCTCGCTTCTGTTGTCCAATCAATCATTTGCCTTATCCGATATACGCAGCTTTGTTTTCCTATTTTTTTTTTCTAGTTAATTCACCATATACGGTTTGCTAACAACTTCAATTTATGCCAAAATCTCAGACTTGGAATGTATCATGTATACAGATTTCCGCTTCCGATTTGATGTCGTCGCGACAACCACATTATTGGCATAATGATTCTTCTTTGCACATAAATGTCCACCATTTATTGGCTTGCAATTATCCATACTCATCATATAACTCCATCTGCTACACGGGTTCATTTCACGTCTTTTTTTCAAAATATTCAAAGGATAGACCTTACACAAGAAGGAATTTGTGTATATAATTATGATTGGAAACCTTTTATAAGGAATAAGAGTACAAGAAAACAATTGGAAAGATCCATGAATAAAAAAAAATCATAATTGAAGAGGGAAAAATGAATGATGATTTGGATATGAGTGAGACAACCATATTTGTACTCAAGATGGCTAGTCTTTCATACTATATGGCATACAGCACATGATTAGGTGGCGTCCCACCAGACTCTTTGTCATTTCGACAAAGAGTCACGATAACACTGTTTGTCTCAATCAGAAGATAAGACTTGAGGGAAAAAATGATTTTGAAAGGAATACAACAATTTTCTTATCACCTCATAGAGCTGATTATGAACGAGGTTCATACTTTATTCAAGATTCATAAGAACGAATGGTATTATAGAAAAGAATCATATCATTGGTCGCCATCCACATTTCATCTATTTACAACTTCAATGCTGATTCAATCAATATATTCCAATCTGAGTCATATATTAACTTTAGAAAGTTCTCAGAAATGCTTTCTTAAATCGGTCATTAGAATGAATTCCCATTTACTAAGTCTTGTATCTTTAGCATCGCGCTTCCGCGTTCAATATTTTATAATTCGACCCTAATCGCACGCTTACAAGATTTACAATCTTCCCTTCAAATTTTGTTTATGCTACGGATCATTCAACATATCGACTCTTTTGCTAATAATCTTCTTCCTTTAGAAAAGTTTGGAGATTTCCTCAATCTTCTTTGCTCGTATCCGGATTCTTGTGAATCTATATATTCTTCGAACTCTAATCATCTCAGAAATTGGATGAACAGTTTTTCCGTACATTGGTTCTGTTGTTGAATTTATCAAAGAAGATTTGCACTCTTCTGTTAGGAACAAACAAATCTTCTCTGTAATAGCGGGTCCACTTGGCCTTCTAAACGAACCATACTAACTTTTAGAACAAGTATTCTTCTGGATAATCTGAATCTTATAACAAACAAGAAACTCAAGTAGTAGTTTGACAACCACGTTTTTAAAACTTGTTTTGTTCCAAGGAATTTTAGAAAAATTTTCTGAAGAAAATATCTTTTGAAAACTACTTAAAATTTTAAAAATCATACACCTGGTCGTCATTACTATATAAGTTGGTTGTTGTCCTTTTCAACCACTACAAGGTATCGAATTAAAGAAACCATCAAATAAAAACTCATTCAGTTTCGTATATCTTCTACCCCTTATTGGGTCCATTTTGCCTTCCTTGGTCAACAAAAATTCCAATTAGCGTTGCGTATTATTTTATTCATAACTTCACTTTTAGTCTTTCATACCGTAACACTCCCATCATCATTTCTTACGATTACTCGGTATAACAAGTCTATCCAGTTATCATTAAATCTATTTTATAAAACAAGGTCGACTAGTATCACATCACATTATGTTATATATATTTGATAATGTCATGGCTAATATGTTTTATGTTTAGCTTTCAGATCTTACTTGAACATGATAAATCAGTACTTAACTGTTGATCAGTACTTATACTGGAAGTCAGGACTTAAGGATATCAGTACGTATGTTATCAGGAGATAATCATCAGAAGATAGATATCAGAACTTAAGTGCTGAAGGACGATCATATAAGGACAGTAGCTGATTAAAGGAAAGAAGATCAAGATAAACATAAGAAGAGATATGCATGAAGAAGGAATTCTGTAAAGAATGGAATACTTGGAAGAAAATATATATGATTGATATATTTTAGGAAGTAAAATTATATTCCATATCAATTAGCGATTATCTTGTAACTGTGTAGTATATAAACACAGACATAGGGTTTACACTATAAGTGTTATCATATTAGAGAAGATTATTCATTGTAACCCTAGCAGCTCTCATGATATTTGTTCATCACTGAGAGGTAACAGTTCCATACTGTAACAGAGTTTATTGTTTCAATAAAGTTTGTTTTCTGTTACTTAAGTTCTTAAAGTTCGATTTGAGAGTACTATACACTGTATTCACCCCCTCTACAGTGTGTGTGTGTGACCTAACAATTGGTATCAGAGCCTATCTGTTAACATACATACAGTTAAAGATCCAAACACAATCATGTGGGACACAGAAACTCCAACTAAGCCTACCAAAACTGAGGAATCACCAAAGACACAAATTCAGAGTCGGTATGAGACCATCAGAGTTCCCATACTGAGACCATCTGAATATCCCATATGGAAGGTAAGGATGACCATGTTCCTGGAAGCAACAGATCCAGAATACCTTGATAGAATCAAGGAAGGCCCTCACAAACCAACCAAGCTCGCTGTTGCAGTTGCAGGTGAAGCAGCAAAGACCGTACCAAAAGAGAAGAGTGATTATATTGCTGAAGACATAGCATCAATTGCTAAGGATGCTAAGGTACGACACTTACTGCATAGTGCCATTGATAATGTAATGTCAAACAGGGTAATCAACTGCAAGACTGCTAAGGAGATATGGGATGCTCTAGAAACAAGGTGTCAGGGAACTGACACAATTAAGAAGAACAGGAAGACAATACTCACTCAAGAGTATGAACACTTTGACTTAAAGACTAATGAGTCATTGAATGATTTATATGATAGATTTGTCAAACTTTTGAATGATTTGTCATTGGTTGATAAAGAGTATTATCTTGAAGATTCAAACCTTAAGTTCCGGTTAGCTCTTCCTGAATGCTGGGATTTGAAGGCAACGACAATAAGAGACAACTACAATCTTGATGAAACAACTCTTGACGAAATCTATGGAATGCTCAAGACTCATGAGCTGGAGATGGAACAAAGAAGCAAGAGGAAAGGAGGAAAGTCAAGGACAGTTGCTCTTAAGGCTGAAGAAGAATTCCCCAAAGCAGCTTCCTCAAAGAAAGACAAGGGTAAAGCTCTTTTCATAAAGTCTGATACTGAGTCATCAAGTTCTGAGAGTGATGATGACTCAGATTCTGAAAGCTTGCCTGAGACTGATGCTGATGAGGAGATGATGAAGCTGTGTGCTCTTATGGTGAAAGGAATCACAAAGATTGCATACAAGAAGTTCAGGAAGGGAAAGAAGTTTTCCAGGAAAGGCATAAGTTCTGATAAGAAGAATTTCAGAAGATCTGAAAGCAGAGGAGGAAAGTCTGACAGAGGAGATTACACCAATGTTAAATGCTATAAATGTAGTGAGAAAGGCCACATATCTCCTGACTGCAAGAAGGTAAAGGGTGACAAAGGAAAGGCTCTTGTCACAAAGCAGAAAAGATGGACAGACACCTCAGACTCTGAAAGTGAGGAAATCTTTGCATTGATGGCAAATGCTGATAAAGAAAGTGTTGAGAGCAGTTCTGAAGCTGCTGAAACAAAGGTACCTCAGACTACTTATGCTTTTCATACTGATGATATTAATGAGTTGAGAAGATATCTTAAAACCATGTTTGTTAGTTATAGAGATCAAACTTTAACATGTGAAAGATTAACTTCTGAAAATCTTGCATTTAAGAAAAGAAATGATTTCTTAGAAAAAGAGTTAGTTATGTTCCATCAAACTCAGAAGGATAGAGATGATGCTTTTTATGTTAGGAATGAAGTGCTAAAATTAAATGAATCTCTAAAAACTGAGTTAGAAAAGGAAAGAGAGATTATCAGGACTTGGACTAACTCTGGCAAAATAACTCAAAATTTGCTAAGTAGTGGAAACTGGAAAGAGGGCTTAGGTTATGGAGAAGATAAGAAAGATAAAGGAACTGAAGAAATTAAGTCTGTTGATAAGCAAAAGCCAAGGCTAAAACCTGTTAAGTTTGTAACTGTAAATTCTGAAAATGAAAAATCAGAAGTTACAAAGAAATTAACTTCTGACAAACTAAAACAGGAAAAGACAACTGAAGTGAACATAGGCTTAATGACAAAGAAGCAGCTTAAGCATAAGCTGAAAGATGTTAAGAATGCAAACAAGGTAAAATCATCTAGGAAAAATAGGAATGGAAAGAAAGGTGTGAATAAAAGCAATAATTATAAACCTGTTCCTGATGCTTCTAGGAAAACATGTCATAACTGTGGAAGTTCTAACCATCTGGCTTCTTTTTGCAGGAAGAATAAGAATATTAACTCCTTACCTTCAAAGTCAGGAGTTAAGAGTCAGTCTGTTAGATACAAACCACAAAATCCTTGTTTTCATTGTGGTAGTTTATGGCATTCCATTTATACTTCTAAGGAATATCATAGCTTGTACTATGATTATTATCAAATAAAACCTTCTTTGAAGAAATTTTCCATCGTTCCTTCTAGTGTAAATTCTGATACAAAGTCTGATAGTGTAAGTTCTGATAAGAAAAATGTTAACATAAACTCTGATGCTAAATCCGTTGCAAATGTTAATAAACTTAATAAGGCCAAAGGATCCAAGCAAGTCTGGGTCCTTAAAACTAATAATTAGTGGTCTTTGTGATTGCAGGGCAACAGGAAAAATATTCTAGTTCTGGACAGTGGATGTTCAGGACATATGACTGGAAATAAGGCCCTGCTATCAGACTTTGTGGAGAAAGCTGGCCCAAGTGTTTCTTATGGAGATGGCAACATTGGAAAAACATTGGGATATAGCAATATCAATCTTGGAAATGTCATAATTAAACAAGTAGCTCTGGTCTCAGGACTTAAACACAACCTACTGAGTATAAGTCAAATCTGTGACAGAGGTTATCATGTTGATTTCTTTGAAGAACACTGTGAAATTGTGAGTAAATCTACAGGCAAAGTTGTTCTGAAAGGATACAGGCGTGGTAACATTTATGAAGCTAAGCTTTCAACAAGTACTGATGGTTCTGCAATCTGTCTGATGAGTAGAGCATCAATTGAAGAAAGCTGGAATTGGCATAAGAAACTCTCTCATTTAAATTTCAACAATATAAATGAACTGGTCAAGAAAGATCTTGTGAGAGGATTGCCAAACACAGTATTTGCTCCTGATGGTCTTTGTGATTCATGTCAGAAAGCCAAACAAAGGAAATCTTCATTCAAGAGCAAGACTGAATCATCAATTCTTGAGCCTTATCATCTACTACATGTTGATCTATTTGGTCCAGTAAATGTCATGTCTATTGCAAAGAAGAAGTATGCGTTGGTCATAGTGGATGAGTTCACCAGATACACATGGGTGTATTTCTTGCATATAAAAAGTGAAACTGCATCAACCTTGATTGATCATATCAAACATCTGGATAAAATGGTCAAAGATTCTATGAAAGTTTTAAGGAGTGATAATGGCACTGAGTTCAAGAATTTGATAATGGAAGAGTTCTGCAAAAGCCATGGAATAAAGCAGGAATTTTCTGCTCCTGGAACTCCATAGCAAAATGGAGTTGTTGAAAGGAAGAATAGAACTCTCGTTGAAGCTGCACGTACAATGCTTGAAGAAGCAAAGCTTCCAACCTATTTCTGGGTTGAAGCTGTGCAGACTGCTTGTTTTACTCAAAATGCAACACTCATTAACAAGCATGGAAAAACACCATATGAGATGGTGAAAAAAAGAAGCCAAATCTGAAATATTTTCATGTATTTGGATGCAAGTGTTTTGTTCTCAAGACTCATCCTGAACAGCTATCAAAGTTTGATCTAAGAGCTGATGAAGGAATCTTTGTTGGATATCCACTTTCCACAAAAGCCTTCAGAGTCTATAATTTGAGAACAAAAGTGGTCATGGAATCTATCAATGTCTCTTTTGATGACAAAAAGATTACTGGTCTTGAAGATTTCATTGACCATGATCAGCTGAGATTTGAAAATGAAGACTCAAATTCTGATACTGAAAATCCTGACAGTCTAAGTCCTGATACTGTAAACTCTGATGGATTAAACTCTGATGTTATTGAAACTGTGGTGACTACGTCAAAGCAAGATGCACCTATGCAGGGGGAGCATATTCAAGATCCTACCACATCTCAAGAGACATCAGAACATGCATCTGGCTCTTCAAGTTCTGATTCGTCAAGTTCTGATAAGCCAAGTTCTGATAGTGCTGAAAATCTAAATACTGAAGAATCCAACTCAGAGAGCATAGTTTCAGGGGGAGCATCAGAAAATGAAAATGAAGATAGCATGGATCATGAGGGAGCATCCAGTTCTAGAGAAAACCTTCCATCTGCAAGGAAGTGGACAAAATCATATACACCTGATTTGATAGTTGGAAATCCTGATGCAGGTGTCAGAACTAGAACAGGTACTTCAAATGAATGTCTTTACAATTCTTTTCTCTCTCAGACTGAGCCAAAGAAAGTGGAAGAAGCTCTTCACGATGCTGATTGGGTGCAAGCAATGCAGGAAGAGTTGAATGAATTTGAAAGAAACAAAGTCTGGACCCTAGTGCCAAGACCAAAGAATAGATCTGTTATTGGTACAAAGTGGGTATTCAGAAACAAAACTGACAGTGATGGCATAATTACAAGGAATAAGGCAAGGCTGGTTGCAAAAGGATATTCTCAACAGGAGGGAATTGATTATGATGAAATATTTGCACCAGTTGCTAGGTTAGAAGCCATAAGGATATTCTTGGCTTAAACTGTTCACAAAAAGTTTACTGTCTTTCAAATGGATGTGAAAAGTGTTTTTCTCAATGGAGAATTGGAGGAGGAGGTATATGTTGAACAACCTCCAGGTTTTGTAGATACCAAACATCCAGATTATGTCTACAGGCTTGATAAAGCACTTTATGGACTTAAGCAAGCTCCTAGAGCATGGTATGAGACTTTAGCTCAGTTTCTTCTGGAAAGTGGATTCAACAGAGGGACAATAGACAAAACACTGTTCTACCTCAACCATGGAAAGGACTTACTTCTGGTCCAGATTTATGTTGATGATATCATTTTTGGATCTACAAATGACAAACTTTGCAAGAAGTTTGCCAAACTAATGCAGTCAAGATATCAGATGAGTATGATGGGGGAACTTAGCTATTTTCTGGGCCTTCAAGTCAAGCAGAATGAGGAAGGCACTTTTATTTGTCAAACCAAGTACACCAGAAACTTGCTGAAGAAATTTGGAATGCAAGATTGTTCAAGTGCATCCACTCTAATGGCCACTGCAAACAAAACTGGATAAGGATACCGGTAAATCAGTAGATATTACTGACTACAGAGGTATGATTGGCTCTCTACTCTATCTAACTGCTAGTAGACCTGATATCATGTATGCTACCTGTCTTTGTGCAAGATTTCAAGCAGATCCAAGAGAACCTCACTTAACAGCTGTAAAAAGAATCTTTAAGTATCTTAAAGGAACAGCTGCTCTGGGATTATGGTATCCTAGAGAATCAGATTTTAAACTAATAGGTTACTCAGATGCAGATTTTGCAGGTTGCAAAATTGACAGGAAAAGCACAAGTGGAAGCTGCCAATTTCTTGGAGGCAGATTGGTTTCTTGGTACAGCAAGAAACAAAAGTCAATTTCCACATCAACTGCAGAAGCAGAGTATATTGCTGCAGGAAGCTGTTGTGCACAGATTCTTTGGATGAAGAATCAGTTACTAGATTATGGGTTAACATATTTCAAAATCCCTATTTACTGTGATAATCAAAGTGCTATTGCTATGACAGGTAATCCAGTTCAACACTCTATGACAAAGCACATCAGCATCAGGTACCACTTCATCAGGGAACATGTGGATGAAGGTACAGTGGAATTGCATTTTATTCCCACAGATCAACAACTAGCAGATATCTTCACAAAACCACTGTGTGAAGATACTTTTACAAGATTGGTAAATGAAATTGGAATGGTTTCAGGTTCTTTCTCTAAATCTGCTTAGTCTTGTTCTGTGTTATCAGACTTTATGCTCAATATTTACAGAATTAATCTCATTGTGTATTCTGTGCTTAATTAATAAATGTCTTTAAGTACTGACTGTTGTCTGATATATGTTTCTAAACTCTGATAAGTGATATGTCTGTTCTAGTACCTATTCGATCCTATGAGGATAACTGTGCTAGATACTGACCTAGTAGTCTTCAATAAACAAATGATTCCATGTAAGAAGTAATTATTTCAGTGGAAATCTTATGACACTAGCAAATTCTGATAATTGAGCTTAGTTAAGTTTACTTTGTATATCTTATTACTAAGTCACAAATTAGAATAATGCTACTCATCTGTTAAGTTCTGATACTAGTAAAATTGCTGAATGTACTAAGTGCTGATAAACCTCACTTATCAAAAGAAAAAGCAAAAAGATCAAAGAATAAAATCAGGTACTCCTTTGAGATCTAGAGTAAAAATGTGGAAGGGATGACCCAAGTGCATTGCTGGTATTAAGTAAATATGCATTAGAAAAGCAAAATATTTTCTTGGTGACTTTTCACACTCTATGATTACTGGAGAAATACTCTGATAATAGCATAAATTCTGATAAGCAGTCGTGACTCACTTACACTGAGAAGCCACTGTAAAATAAAATTTCAAAAGATGCATAAAATTAGCACAAAACAGTTGAGGTGAACTCAAGCATGAACTCATTCATCAGTAGGTTTCAGGACAATGATAGCTCTTTAGCAAAATTTTAGTTATGCCTTATTTCTAAGATGTACTGAAGTGACTCAGACTTTACTCTTTGTCTGTTATTTAGCTTAATGCACACACTAATCACTCCATCTGAATGATGAAAATTTCTGTAGAGGTCTATGTTATTTTAGATAAACAGTCATTGTATCATTTTGCACAAACTCTGAGGACAAGCTCTGGTTGCATATTCTGATGATTAAGTTCTGAAGTCTATAACTCAGAACTTGTATGAGGATTTACTAAGATGGGCATTCCTTTTTCGAGTTAAGAAATTATGTTCTGATGACTGTTAAGTTCTGATATAAGTCTAAGTTCTTTATCAAATAGGAACAAGTTTGGAAAATTGATAAGAAAAAGTTCTTTCAACCTACCATTGACAGGATTGCTTATATTGAGCAAACTCAAGAGAAACAACAAGCTCAGATTGATGAAATTCTGACAAATCAAGCTTCTCAGCAATCTCAACTTACTGAAATCCAATCCTCAGTGGAATTACTTATCTCTCTTTTACTACCTGCTGATGCCAAAAAGCGGGAGAAGGTAATTAAGTCCAAATGCAAAACTAACAAGATACTGCAAGGAAAGGATGATGGAAATGATGATCAAGGGTACTCTGGAATGGGTAGCGGTCATAGTCAAGGTAGAAGGTTTACATCAAGACAAGCTAGTCACTAGACAAGTTCTGATACTGGGAAAAGAATAAGTTCTGCTGCTGGTAAAAGGATAAGTTCTGATGAACTTCTAGATCTTGATGAGGAAATGTCAAGACAGTTATTTCTTCAAGAAAATCCAAGAATGGACTTGGAAAGTTTAAAGGAAGAAGAAGCCAGACTTAAATCAGAGAAAGTCACATCTAAATCTGAAGCTTCTGGTAAAAAAATCACTTCCAAAACTCAAAGGCATTGTGATCAAAGAAAGGACACATACTGAAGCAACATTGGCTATATCACAACCACAGATAGATCCAAGATCCGAGGGTAAAGAAAAGGTTGGTGAACCTATCAAGGTTTATGTACCTCCTGAGGAAGAAGATATTACTGATGAAAAGGATGATCTTGCTCTGACTACAAGAAAAGTTCTTAAAACAACCTCTGACATGGCTCAAGTTGTTCAGAGTCAAGAAATTGTAAGTTCTGATATTCAGAAGAAGCAAGTAACCTCGAACATAGCTCAAGTTAACTTGATATCAGAAAATAGACCAAAGACACTCTTACCAGGATTCACTAAAGCAAAACAGACTCAATCTTTGAAGACTACTGCAAGTGGTTTTGAAGCAAGAGTAGTCACTGGAAAGGAAGCTAGAGATAAAACTGGATTGGGAAGTGCTGATGAAAGAAGAGTACACAACACTACCAATGATCCAACTTCCTTGAGTGAACCAGGTATTGGAGCAACTCCTGAGAGATTGAATCAACTGGAATCTGTACAGATGGTTTACCATACCTACTTGAAAGAATACATCATGTTGTATTTCATGACAGATGGTAGGGTTTATCATATAAGACAAAATGCCATTCCATTGAAGTATTTTGAAGAATTGGAACATGTACTTTTCTTACTTCAAGTGGATGACAGAATAACAGGGACTGCTGCAAACTACTTAAAAGAACAGATTCAGAGACAGAAAAGGCTTTATTCTGTTAAGTCTGACAGCATATATGTTCCAAAGTACAGAGATCACAATGGTGATATTGTTGATATGAAGCCTAATACTGCACAGATCAGAACATATCTTGGTATTAAGAGACTTGAATTCAATCTAGAGTCTGAAAAAGCTTATGTCATAAGACTAGATCAGGAGTTGAGAAAAGCAAAGATCAATGATCTCAGAGCTGCAATCTTTCAAACTGGTGAAGATACTGTAGAGCTTAAAGATGTCAAAAGGAGAATGATTGATGAACTCAGATATGCTGAGAAATGTTTGTTGAAGAACTATCTCAGAACAACTCCTGACATCAGAGAGATCAGAAAATGATGAAGCCAAGTCGAAGATCTACAACTGCTTAAATTCTGATATTTATACAGACTCAAGTTGTTATCAGAAGTTAAATTGGTAAAAGCTTTAAGGACTGTAAGTTGTAGTTATCTAGTCTAATTCTCATGCATTTGTACTTAATGTTTTTGACATCATCAAATATCTGCTAAACTTGTATATTATGTTAATTTACAAGTTGGGGGAGATTGTTAGATATATTTGATAATGTCATGGCTAATATGTTTTATGTTTAGCTTTCAGATCTTACTTGAACAGGATAAATCAGTACTTAACTGTTGATCAGTACTTATACTGGAAGCCAGGACTTAAGGATATCAGTACGTATATTATCAGGAGATAATCATCAGAAGATAGATATCAGAACTTAAGTGCTGAAGGACGATCAGATAAGGACAGTAGCTGATTAAAGGAAAGAAGATCAAGATAAACATAAAAGAATGGAATACTTGGAAGAAAAGATATTTGATTGATATATTTTAGGAAGCAGAATTATATTCCATATCAATTAGCGATTATCTTGTAACTGTGTAGTATATAAACACATACATTGGGTTTACACTATAAGTGTTATCATATTAGAGAAGATTATTCATTGTAACCCTAGCAGCTCTCGTGATATTTGTTCATCACTGAGAGGTAACAGTTCCATACTGTAACAGAGTTTATTGTTTCAATAAAGTTTGTTTTCTGTTACTTAAGTTCTTAAAGTTCGATTTGAGAGTACTATACACTGTATTCACCCCCTCTACAGTGTGTGTGTGACCTAACACATTACTACTATACGTATCAGGATTGATCATAACATCATCATTAGTTCTAAGAAACTCTTGATATCCAATCTTCTTAAATTCCTTTAAAACCCATCTAGCTCACTTCACAAAATAATCATGGGTGTCATACTTACTAGTTGTTACTTCATAAGCCGAGTTTTAAACGGATGTTATAGAACAAGGTGTAGAGTAGACAGAAAAGATGCACTCACAATTGAGTATCCAGTAGAACTAGAATCAACATGTGAGGGATTCTCGAATAGGTAGTCTCGCATCCGGAGATGAGATAATAATATGAAAAGGTGCAAACACAGCAACATGATGTGATATGGCTAACACCGGTGGAAGAGCAGGGCGTGAATCAGATGATAGTCTTCCGACTGAAGGCTCCGAATGATCAGACGATCCAGGGATAAAAGAATCTTCCATCTCCGCCATCTGGAAATCATTTCGCTAGATAAGGATCTCGAATCTTATCAGGGATCGCACTAAAATATACTATTTGGTTGCAATTAAGGTTAGATGGATCAAACCCCTCATCTGCCAAGAACATCGTCGGAGCTGCTTGATTTTCAACCGGAATCTAGAAAATTACCCGAAACCGGCGACATTCCGGTACACTTCCGCCAGGCCGAACGGGTTCAAATCGGTACAGTTTTGATTCATTTTTGTTGCAAAATCAGTCAGAAACGCGTCCTTATTCTAAAAACAACAATAAACACACCATATCATTACCAGAATCTGTTCTCCGACCAAAATCAAAGCTATTGCCGGCAGTTTTTCCGGCGAACAACGATAACACGAATTAATAACCCAAACACAACGGTCTATACCTCAAAATAATGCTATAATCACATAGAATTGATTCACCTAATCAAAAATCAATCACAAACTTAAGAACTATTCAAGAATTCTTTCTAAAAATTGAACAAAAACCCAAATCTCATTTTAATCAAAATAGTATCAAAATCGTGAAATTTTGATACCAAAATGATCCTTGCAACCTCAGGAATATTAATCAATCAACAAATTAATCAAACAATCACACCAAATTAAAAACTGAATTTAAATCAAAATAATTAAAAACAGAAAAATACGAAATTGGAAAATAAATACCCTTATTCGAAGATTTTTATGCGGATACGATCGTCTCGTCGAGAGCTTCGATTTGACTATTCTTACGCCTTCATCGGATTCCAATAACGTCTTCAAATTCCCGTTTGATTGCGAAGAACACATTTCGTTTCTCTGGATAATTATCTATTTTTACCGTATAATGATGTCTATCTGTACAAAATACAATACTGTATTGGCTATTTATATTTATGTAATATTGGTACGCATTGGATCATTTTGGATCGATAAATTAGTTGCTTAGCCGAAAATGATGTAATAATATCCCGTCTTTTGAGAATACGGATTTCGTTGATTCACCGAAATGATTATCGTACCGAAAATCTTGCGCCGGGCCGCGCACGGGTCAAACCGTAATCCGGATTGAAAAAGTCAAAACACGGAAAATGTCTGGAATTACCAAATTAGGTTAGGAAGGAGTTTTTGGAAGAGTTTCGGGCTGTAAAAATGTAAAAATGGTTGAAGTTGGACGATTCATGGCTTTATAAAATAGATTTGTAATTATTCAGAAAATAATTATTAAATCTGTAAATCATTATAAAATCATATAACGATCCAAAAATTACCAGAAAAATATTACAATTATCTATATTTTATTCTGGACATATTAAAATTAACATACTAATATCTTATCACATATAAACATCTATATATCAATACCAGTCAACACATAATTCACCATAAATCACATAATAATCATATAATAATCATTTACTGATAAAATAATTGTACGTGATATCCCGGATATTATATAAATTCTGCCACAAGGGACACACGGGTAACTGCAATAAGGCTGACATCTTCTGTCACATGTCGAGGGATTGCAAGACCCCCGAAAACAACAAGTTGATGCAATTGACGACCGCTCCTTACAATCAAGCAATGACATCTTCTGTTCCAATTCTTCAACTTCCTTCAAATCAACCTTCTGAATCTGCAACTCCAGTGTTCCCTCCCTCCTATCCTGTTCAGGCCCGGACATTCAACATAAATATCAAGGATGTTGTTCAGAGTTCCGAAGTTGTGGAAGGTACGGTTTCTGTCAACAACATCAATGCTAAAGTGTTATTTGATTCCGGAGCTACTAGATCTTTCATATCTGAATCTTTTGTTGGCAAGTTGAATTGTGAAATTGAACTGTTAGTTGAACCCAATGTATCATTTTGGCTAATCAAGAGCAAGTATCTGTTAAAAGTATTTGCCCTCGGTATAAAGTAGAGATTTCAGGCTATAGTTTCCTGCTTCCCTTATACCTTTTCAACTAGGAGAATTTGACGTTATATCAGGAATGGATTGGTTAGCAGAGCATGGTGCTCAGATAGATTGTAAGAAGAAGAAAGTGATTCTTAAGTCTCCTCAAGGAAAGAAAGTAGAGTTTAAAGCGATAATCAAGTTAGAGCATTTCTGACAATGATTCAAACTAAAAGATTGTTAATGCAAGGGTGTGAAGGGTATTTCGCTCATATAATGGATAGATCTAAGGAGACGCCGAATATAGAAAGTATTCCGATAGTTAGCGAATTTCCCGACATATTTCCGGAAGAACTTCCTAGATTACCGCCTGACCGTTAAATCGAGTTTTCTATCGACTTAGCCCCCGACGTGGAACTTGTATCGAAGGCACCCTATTGTATGGAATCAGCAAAAATGAAGGAATTGGCCAAACAACTACAAGAATTATTGGATAAAGGAGTTATAAGGTTGAGTGTATCTCCATGGGGTGCTCCAGTTCTGTTTGTGAAAAAGAAGGACGAAATTATGAGATTGTGCATCGACTATAGAGAGTTGAACAAATTGACCATCAAGAATAGGTACCCGTTACCTCGTATTGATGACTTGTTTGATCAACTTAAGCGAGCACCTTACTTCTTGAAGATTGACTTACGATCGGGATATCATTAGTTGAAGATTAAGTCGGATGACATACCAAAGACTACTTTTAGTACCAGATAGGGACATTACGAGTTTCTAGTTATGGCATTCGGATTGACAAATGTGCCAGCCACCTTTATGGATTTGATGAACCGAGTATTCAAGGAGTATTTGGATAAGTTTGTCATTGTGTTTATCAACGACATTCTAATATACTCAAAGACCGAGGAAGATCATGTTGAACATCTGAGAATAGCATTGGAGGGTTTAAGAAAGGAGAAGTTATATGCAAAGTTTTCGAAGTTTGAATTTTGGCTGCGAGAAGTTCAATTTTTAGGGCATATTATCGGAAGTGAAGGTATTCGAGTTGATCCAGCAAAGATAGAAGCTGTAATGAATTGGGAAATGCCTAAGACCCCAACTGAAGTTAGGAGTTTCATGGGATTGGCCGGATATTATCGAAGATTTGTGAAGGATTTATCGAAGATTGCAGTTCCATTGACAAAATTGACCCAAAAGAATGAGAAGTTTGAATGGATGGAGAGTTGTGAAAAGAGTTTTCAAGAGTAGAAGCAGAAATTAGTCACCGCTCCAGTATTATCCCTGCCAGATGATCAAGGAGACTTTTTAATATTCAATGATGCGTCACACAAAGGATTGGGTTGTGTTTTAATGCAACAAGGGAAGGTGATATCCTATGCTTCAAGACAACTTAAGCCTCACGAACAAAGGTAACCAACTCATGACTTGGAATTGGCTGCAATTGTATTTGCTTTGAAGCTATAGAGACATTACCTATATGGAGAGAAATACGAGATATATATGGATCACAAGAGCCTAAAGTACATTTTCACTCAGAAAGAATTAAATACGAGGCAATGAAGATGGTTGGAGTTGATTAAGGACTACGATTGCTCAATCAATTATCATCCCGGGATAGCGAACGTGGTAACAGATGCTTTAAGTCACAAGGAGAGACTGAATATGTTGACTATGGCCCAAGAGTTATCAAAGGAATTTGAGAAGATGGGAATTAAGATTCGAGCTCCAAGTGCGCCTTCAGAAATGATTTGTACGATGACTTTTCAACCAGAATTATTAGGAAAGATTAAAAAGTGCCAAGAAGAACTGATGAATCAAAGGATGAATGAGTTGACCAGAGAAGAGATTTGCACTCAAAAAGACAACCAAGGAATTCTAAAATTCTCATCAAGAATCTGGATACCGAATATGGAAGAATTGAAGAATGAGATTTTGAAGGATGCTCATAATTCAGAATTTTCTATTCACCCGAGAAGCACAAAAATGTACCAAGATTTGAAACAGAACTTTTGGTGGCCGGATATGAAGAAGGAGATTGCTCAATGGATTAGTAGATGCTACACTTGTCAAAGGGTAAAAGCCGAACATCAGAAACTGAGTGGACTAATTCAACCCTTAGAAATACCTGAATGGAAGTGGGAGCATATTGCAATGGACTTCATAGTTGGATTACCGAGGACAAAATCTAATCACGGCGCTATTTGGGTAATAATTGATCGATTGACTAAGTCGGTTCATTTTCTACCGATCAATGAGAGATTCTCAATGGGCAAGCTGATTCATATGTATCTAAAGGAAATAGTTACTCGCCATGGAGTTCCAGTATCTATTGTATCAGATAGAGACCCTCGTTTCAACTCTAGATTTTGGAAGCAATTCCAAGAACATTTGGGAACTCGGCTTAAGATGAACATTGCCTATCACCCACAGACGGATGGACAAAGTGAGCGCACGATTCAGACCATAGAAGACATGATGAGATCTTGTGCTTTGGACTTCAAAGGAAATTGGGATGAACATTTGTCTTTGGTAGAGTTTCCGTATAACAATAGCTTTCATGCCAGTATTGGAATGTCCCTGTACGAAGCTCTTTATGGAAGGAAGTGTATATCACCCATATATTGGGATGAAGTTGGAGAGCCATAGGTAATTGGCCCCGAACTTATTCAACAAATGGAAGAAGCGGTAGATTTGATTCGAAATCGATTGATCGCAGCTCAAGATAGACAATGAAAGTATGCTGATCCGCCCAGAAAGAACGTAGAGTATGAAATAGGATAAACCGTTCTGTTGAAAGTGTCACCCTAGAAAGGGATAGCTAGATTTGGAAATAAAGGAAAGTTGAGTCCAAGATTTGTCGGACCTTTTGAGATTTTGGGTAAAGTTGGAAAAATGGCGTACGAGTTGGACTTACCTCCTCAAATGTTGCACATTCACAATGTTTTTCACGTATCATTGCTTAAAAAGTTCAACCCCGACACCAAATGTATCATAGAGAATGAACCAGTAGAGATTGAGCCAGATTTGTCTTATGTCAAGAAACCGGTTAGCATTCTAGATAGAAAGGATAAAGTGTTAAGGAATAAGATAGTTCCTTTAGTTAAAGTTTTGTGGAGGAATCCCAAAGTTGAAGAGTCAACATGGGAATTAGAAAGTGATATGTTAGATAAGTATCCTCGTCTGTTTGCTTAGATTCTGGGGACGAAATCCTTTAGGGTGGGGGAAGGTTGTAACGCCTGTAAATATTTGATATGAATGTAATATAATATTCTGTTTTGTGCTCTATAATTTTTTTGTGTATTAAATGCCAGAAATTATGTGAATTCAATGTGTTTGTATATATTCTTCGTTGTATGGTATTGGGAATATCGTTAGATTATTTATAAGCGTATAACTAAATGAACGCAAGCAAATTTCGTTACGCGATTAAATAACATTTGAGTTATTGCAGTTGCTATTAGACGATAGATTATCATTCAGCTTAGAATCAAATTATTTGCATTTTCTTATGTGGCTTAGAATTTTTTTATTATATTTATTATGGCTTTTTAATAGGGTGTTGATCTTAGAAAGATTCTTTAAAAAATATTTTTGTTCAAAAATTTTGAAATCAATTTTATAAAACTTCTAAAATTTCATAGTATTTATGATATTTATTTTATGATTTATGAAGTTGTATTTTATTTATTAAAAACATTTCTTTTTAATCATACTTTTATTAGTTAATAGATTACTAGTATACCCTTGCATGCATTTTGGGTTATAAAAGAGTCCAAGTCTAAGATCGTCAAATCCAACCCCACTAACTTGCAAGTTTACCCCTTTAACCTTGCATGCAATTTTGTTACAACTAGCAAGAAGGGCATTCATGTACATTCCTCATTCCACTATTTTTTTAATCAAATTATAGAGACAAAAACCAAGTGAGTGCCTCATTTTCATCAGACACACCCACTCAAACTCCCTGTCCTCCTCTCTCCCTCTCGGCCGAACTCCCTCCCCACCCCCATTCTTGCCATTTTCTTCACTTTTTTTCATCTTCTTTCACTTCTCAAGTTAGTAAATCCAATATCTTCAACATTTAGTGGGGTAGCATCATTTTAATGTGAGTTTTGTGTGTGCATGTTGATAAAGCCGAGGTTGAGGCCTTAGTTCTTACGAACTCAAGGTTGTAACTATGGTGGCTTATAGAATTGAGGAAAATATGATCTTGGAGAGGTGTTAAACTTCTATTTTTTCCAAGTCATAATCTTGTTCATATATTTAATACACAATCAAAGGATTTCCCCCCAAAAAAATAGAATAATTCCCCTTGCTTTGTTTTCATTTGGCAATGATTTCTTAAGAGCCGAATGTTTAGAGTGTTGATCTTGGATAGTTCTTATAAAGAATGATCATGCATGTTGATTTTGAAAATATTGTTCTTTAAAAATGTTGTTTTATTAAGTTTAAACTATTGCATGCTATTTTTACTTCAATATACCTTAATTTTAGTACTTCCATGTCAATTTTAGTACTTGCATGTTGGATATAGTACTTGCATGTCGATTTATAAGTGATTTTCAAAGTAGAAACCATACTTGTTGATTTTGTGCTTTGATACTTGACTTGTGTGAGATGCATGCTATGGTTTTTGGTTATAAAATGGTAGATGAAGTACTCCATGATGATAATTAATTATATTCAGTAGATACCAAGTGATTATTTTGAATATATAGTTCGAATTTTTGCTTTAAAATGTTAAGTGATGGCTTGTCTTGTGATGTGTTACTTTGCTTGTCCTTATAATTGATTGCATGCTAAATAAATTGTAAATGAACCTTATATGTTGTTATTCGGTAGGTATTATTGTATGTTAGGACTTTCCTTGGTTGGTTATTGTTTGGTTTTGGTGTAATGAAGGGCGTTAAGGTGGAAGAGTTGCATTGGTTATAGTTGGACATATTTTTGTACTAGAAGTTTGGGTCATTTTAGGTGAGTTTTAGCAAGGCCTTGGTAGGCCTGAGCTCAAGGGAGTTTGGACTTGGTTCATACTTGAGTCCAGTAGCTTTAGATTGAGTAAAAACTTGCATTTGGTTAGGCACACACACACACAAACCCGAGAGCAACTCAAGACATAGCAGTTTTGAGTAAGCTTGACTTTTGGTTGATTATCATCATGTCATAGGTTAGGAATTTATGGGGAATTGGTCTAAATAGATAGAATGAATTCTTATGAAGCTAAAAAAGTCATTAAAACCAATAATTGAACTAGATAAATGAGTTTTAAGTTGGTAAATCAAGGATGTTTGGAAATCAGGGAAGACAGTTTTATGTCAACTTCCACTTGAGGCCTAGGGAGGCCTGAGTGAGACCTTTGAGTCATTCCAACTTTGAGAGTTAGTTTAGAGTCTTAATATCCTTTGAGAGTTAGTTTGGAATGAAGTCCCAAGGTGGAGATACCATATTTCCACCAAAACACCCAAGAGTCATCATTAGGGTTACCTTTGGGAACATTGGAGAAGTGCATTGCATTTGTGAGTCTTGTGAGGTGAGGCACAAGTGTGCCTTACTAAATCTAGGTTTTGTTGAGGTCTGTAATGGAGGATTAGGAGTATTAGTCTTGATAATTAATTGTTAAATTGATAATTTCTTGAGTGATTAGGATCTAAGTGTACTATTGTCATGCCATTTCTTGCTATGTGTTATGTGGATTATGTAAAACATATATTACTTGAAATTAAGTGTGTATATGTGTATATATATATTTATAGTACACGCTAAAGGGTAGTTAGCTAGAGTTGTAATGAGGATATTATTCATCATAGGTTCAAGTAGGAAGCCAGGAAAGGAACCCATAAACGATTCCATTCAAGTACTCAGTAAGTGTAGCTCAGGAAAGTGAACTCTCAACTTACTTCAATAATTCTATTTCTTGTGATTGATTACCCTGTAAATGCATAACTACAGTTTCAATAAGATTGATTAGTCCCTGACATCACTTAATGTTAGATCTTGAATTTAGTTAATCGCTTTCATACTTTAATTGATCCTTTTTCATCACATATCACCTTGTATCCCTGTGAATACCCTACAATAGTTCCTTAATATATTAAGTGAAACCTATAACCCTCAGACATTAGAATCATTTCCTTTGGAAACCCAAACACTAATAACATCCTCTCATTTGAACTCTGACAATACCAACCCTTGTTATCTTATCCTTGATCAAGAACCCCTTTTAAATTAAAATGTGTTATTAAAAGGAATCGAATGATATATTTTGATAAGATTGAGGCGCCAGTCAATGTTATAGTTTAAAACCTCAGTAGCGGGGAGCCTGATGGTTTTATATGGCCAATGTGTGCCGAGGATCCTCAATAGTTATGAATTACTTGTTATGTGGTTCGGAGCTTTGATGTGGGCTGATCACCCCTCCTTGCTCATAGCGTTGTGAGATTTCAATTCCATTCACTTATTAAAATCTTGAACTTTTACTTGAAATTTCATATTATTGATTTACCTTCTTTTACTGTTTTATTGAGCATATGTTGAACTGTTACACCCTATTATTCACTTGGTGAGCGTTTTGCTCATTAATATTGTTATTGATGTTATCCCTTCTGTGAAACCCGAAGATGGTTCGTCTCAAGCAAACCACGCGTAATACTTCTGGGGACTCGGTGTATGCCTACCGTCAGATGTTGGAGCAAGTAGGGAACTAGTAGTTCCCTAAAGATTATAAACTTTGGGTTTAAAATTTGGTAGTAATTTGGCTCAAGATATTTTTGGTCTGTAATGATCACGATGTTAGATGTTTTTCAAACTCATTCCTATGGATTCAGGGATTGTGGTTAAGGGTTATAGCTTTAATATTCTATCTTTTGTAGTACTTTACTGTTTAATCAATATTATGCATATTTTCGTTAGTTAGTAGTGTGGGTCCATCACAAGTACCGCTTATCATCTGAAAACAGACGGACATAGTGAAAAAATGATTCAAATAATTGAAGATATGTTACGTGTATGTGCGATAGATTTTGAAGGCAGTTAGGATGAACATTTACCGCTAGTGGAATTTTCGTACAACAACAGTTATCATGCAAGCATTGGAATGCCACCTTATGAAGCTTTATATGGAAGGAAATGCAGATCACCTGTGTATTGGGATGAAGTTGGTGAACGCAAAATCTTAGGTCCAGAATTGATTCAGCAGACCAAGGAAAAAAGTAGAGCTTATCTGAAAATGACTCGAAGCAGCGCAAAATTGACAACGCAAATATGTAGACCAAACTATAAAGGATAAGGACTGCCAAGAAGGGGAACATGTATTATTAAAAGTATCACCATGGAAAGGTTTAACCAGATTTGGTAACAATGGTAAACTAAAGCCGCGATATGTTGGGCCATTTGAAATCTTGAAGTAAGTCGGGAAAGTTACGTATGAGTTAGCTTTACCACCTCATATGCAGCATATCCATAACATGTTTTATGTGTCAATGCTTAAGAAATATAATCCTGATTCTAGACATGTAATAGAATATGAGCCGATAGAGATTCAACCTGATTTATCTTATGTAGAGCAACCAATAAGAATTCTAGATCGGCAGGATAGAGTGTTGAGAAATAAATCTGTACCTTTAGTACGAGTTTTATGGAGAAACCCTTTGATTGAAAAGTCAACCTGGGAACTTAAGAGTGAAATGTTAGAAAAGTATGCCCAATTATTTTCTTAGCGAGATTCTGAGGACAGAATCATACTTAAGGGGAAAGGATGTAACGACTGGGAAATTACGCTTGTATTATATAGTAATAAAGATAAATTATGTGTTTCATTGTGTCATTTATGTGTACCTAGTCATAAAACCCTACCTGCTATGTGCTACGTGTGTTCTGTATCGTCAAGGTATTTTATGGATATTTATCGGATATTTTATTTCGTATTAAAAGTTTTTGTATCAAAAGTTGTATGACCCGAACTATATTTTAATAGCTGATATTTCAAGTAAAATAATTGGCCTTATTTTTCTTAGAATTGCTTGTACCATCGCGTTATTCTGAACATTTAGGTATTTTATAAATTTTATCGTTTCTTGAAAAATGACTTTTTTGGGCCCCTTCGCGTAGTAAAAACCCCACAAAAATCACATTTTTATTTTTATAAAATTAAAGGACTTTCAAATATACCATTTCTTTGTATTTTTGAATTATTCACAATTTTTGGGAATTTTTGGCATATATATAGTGTATATTAAATATTTAAAAATTAAAAATTAATACTCAAAATTTATAAAATTAGGGGCCAATTAATTTTATTTGATGTATAATTAGGGCCTTAATTTTAATTAGGAGTATTATTTTACCTATTATAAACAGCCTAATTTTTATTAATTAATTTTATTTAAATTATTAAAAATTCTGAAAAATCTGAAAATTCTCTGTTTTCCGGGTCGGGTTTTGAATTCGGGTCGTGCAATCAAACCTTGATTTTGATCTGATTTCTGTACCAAATCAAGTCGTTCAAGTACTCAAATCAAAGGTTTTGATCTGTTCTTTCTGTTTCTGATATCAATTTCATATTTTGATTCGTTATTTTTTAATTTCGATTTCTAGGGTTTATGTTCGAATTGGAACTTTTTGATTCTGGGGTTATCTTTTGAAATTGATGTTATGAATAGCTTTATATGATTGTTTCTGATCGATTTGCATCAATTAATTTAACGAACGATTGCTTGAAATCATAGTTCGATTTCTATGGTTTATACTCAATTTTGATTTGATCGTTTTTGAGTTTTAGTGATTTTTGTTTACTGAGATGTTAGGGCTTAGATTGTAGAGGTTTCTAATCTTTGATTTGAGCTATTAAAATCAAAGTTTTATGTACAAACGAAGAAAATCGGGTGTTGGCCGGAGATTTTGTCGGTTTGATCGGAGGTTGGGATTCAGGGATGATTCCGGTGATTGAACGATGTGTTTGTGATGTTGAAGTGATTTGCAATTGATTCCAGTCAAAAACAGACCAAATGATGTCGAATTTGGCCTGAAAATGAGCCACCGGAATCTGTTCCGGTCACCGGTTTCTGGGCAAAATCCGGCGTGTTCTTCACGACCCGGATTTTGACCCGTTTGACCCGTGTTTAATCCAATTTTTCAGAAGTTTCATTTCTGACAAGTGTTTCTGAATTTTTATTTTTATTAATTATAAAAAAAATCAGTTTTATTTATTCTATAAATTGATTAATTAATTATGTAATTAATTGATTAACTGATTTATATTATAAATATATCTGAAATATTTTCTAAAATTCGAAATTAATTATTTCTTTAATTATTTATTATTTAATAATTATTTAAAAATGTTTATTATTTTGATAATTAATCAAATTATTTTCAATAAGTCATAATAAATTCATTTTAATTCGAAAAATTATGTAAAAATCATTTTTAATTCTGTTTTTTCTTAAATAATTATTTAAAAATATTTTTGAGGTTCAATAATTTTGATTAAATAATTATATTGAATAATAAATTGATTTATTGTTATTTATCGAATAATAATTAAACCGTTTATCCGATTTAAGCGAAACGAAAGCCCTTCGACTCAGAAAAATGATTTGTTTTCATTAAAAATAGTTTTAAATCCTAATTTACTTTAGAAGCAAGTCGACTTTCGATATTTATTTGTTTATATGCCCTATAACTTATAGAGACGAGTCCAATGAATTCCGAAAATTAAGAAACGAGCCAGATATTGTTCAGTATTGCGAATAGCGAGTCGATTTTGATTCTAAAAATTATTTTAAACCTACAATGACTATGTGACTTATGTGCTATGTGAATTATGTGGTCAATTGAGTCTTATATATTAATAACTATTATACGAGTCAATTTTAAGTGTACAGGTAGACGATATGGGCTACACGAAGTCGGTTTCGGACGCAATTAAGATACGAGTTGACTAAATAAGCCTATTTCTTTGATAGAGGGCAAGTCGACAAGGCGGACCGAACCAGGGTTAGAGAACGATGAATTTCTTGTGGTAGATCGCTTGAAAGACAAGTTTTTCCCCTATTCTAAATTCAGAATAGTGAATTGCTTTCAGATTCTTATCGTAGTTACACACTGATAATTCCTGTTCACAAACACTAATACACAATTATTATTCCTTTGTTCATATTTCATTTTGATTCCTGATTTCTCCTAATTCGTTGAATCCTCTATTCATATTCCAATAGTTTATATATATATACATATATCTTGATATATTCCGATGTTGGGATACATCGAAGCATACCGATCATTCTGGTTGCTCATCTATGGACTGGATGGTGACAATTAGGATCAGGTATACACTAGATCCTAAGTACCGAAAATTAACCGGATCCTTGTGTTGGGCCTTAGAGCCTAGGTACCCGAATATATCTATATATTGAGGTATGGATCTGCACTATATCCTGGCTGATCAGCAGGATATAGGTGCGAAATTGTGTCCAGTTTAGTTTATTGATACTCGCCGATAATGGCCTTTGTTATTTTCTTGCGAGGTTATATCTTTGCAGATGTAACTAAATTACTGGTTAATTTAACTTTATTATAATACTGCTTATATATTATAGACTTGTTGAGCAACTTATGGCTCGCCCCCTTTTTGATGTTATTCACCTTATTATTTTCAGTTAAAAAGGAAAATAAACCTATCCGGACTCGCATGGTAAAGAAACGAGTCAAGCAGTGGGACCCTCTATGTAACACCCCCAAATCCGGGGTCGGGGATCCGGGTTGTCACGAGTTCCATTTCCCTTAATAACACCCAATCTTAATAATTACTCAACTACTCTGTACTGTGACCCCACAATAAACACACACACCACACGTTATAGTCTCAGAGATGAACATCCAAAAATAACCACAAATCATTTTATTCCACAATTATCTGCCAATACACCTTAAAAGGTTTTCTAAATAAATTTATATTTCTTTGCCATTATTACAATTCATAAATATACATAAATCTGGTACATCAGAAGTTGAAAGCCTAGCCTATTGGTAGTTCCTACCTCAGCTACGGCGGCATCAATGCTTCTAGTAAACTGCGGAACGTCTCCCAATCACTTGCGAATCGGGAGCTTGGTCTTGTTCATCTTTTCTATCTGTTGTTGTGTGATGAAAGAAGAAAGCAAGGGTGAGCAGCAAGCCCACCAAAATAATATGTATAATGATTAATAGTATATGAGCCTTCTCATAGTACTCATGAAAGTCTTGGTCAAAAGAAATGAACCAAGTTTGATATCTTAATGCGATGAAGTCGCAAAATATTTAGTATATATACATATATACTTTTCAAAATATTGGAAGTCCTCTTCCATGCATAATACACACAGAGTTCCAGTGTATAACTGTATAAAAAATATCGTTGCAAGGTGATCTCATATATCTAACCTTGTCTCAACGTTTTTCTGAAAATCTTTGTCATTCATAAGATAATTATTAACTAGATATATGTTTAAAAGAGGAAGTTACCAAATACTTCACTACACTTATATCATTTATAAAGCTACTTGAACTACCATTGTTCAAAGTATAATGAGCTTTCAACAGTCCATCACATTGATGAGACTGCAAGACAAGATTTGAATAGATTAAATCTTTAAAATATTATTAAAGGAAATGAAGTTATGATATACTTCATTAAGTTCTGATATATATATATATATATATATATATCCACATATACATCTTCCTTTATACATTTCCTGAAAACTTCTGTCATGTTAAGTATGAACAGGGTTTGAAACATCCAATAAATTTGGAAAGGAAAAGAATTTTGGCATAAACCAGATATCTTGCTGATCACGCAAAGATACCCATAAGTAACCTTTTCTACTAGTAGATGGACAAATTCCCCACTGGTCATCACCCTTGTCGTAATAGGACCTTATGCTGGACTGCCACTCAGCCACTTATGCATTTGATGGACTCCCACTGAGCCACTTACACTATCATTGACGCCCACTGAGCCCATGTTGCTTATGCCGACTCAATAGATGGACTTACTTCCCGAACGTTGGGTAAGTAATCAATTCATTTACCAAAACTGCAACCTTGTTGCGAATATAAAATACACCACAGAGCCGGATCCCTTAGATTTTTGAGCGAGTATTCAAGTCCCCTTAAAATGGAAGATCTTGAATTTGAAAACAAGTTTTGGGATCCGCTCTACCCTTTTTAAATTCATTTTGAAGACTCCAAAATATTTTTAAGAATGTTTGGAGTAATGCTGATTTATGAAATAAATCAGTCCCAATTATGAAAGAAATATCTGAATATTATTATTTAAATAATATTCCCATAAAGAATAATGGAGGTAGAAGTTAGAAAACTTATACTCGAAATGAATAGCAAATAATCAAAGATATACTTATACGAAAGTAATATCTTTATTTGAATAATCAAAAATAAGTTTGATTATCGACACCTTATTCTTTAATAAAATAAAGAATATATTTCAGTAATAAGCGGAGTCATATTACCTCGAATGAATATTATAAATAATATTCATTAAATAAAATAAAGGAGTCATACATCCTCAAATGAATATTCAAATAATATTCAATAATAAAATTAAAGGAGTCATAAGTCCTCGGATGAATATTTGAAATAATATTCAATACTAAAATAAAGGAGTCATAAGTCCTCGGATGAATATTTGAATAATATTCATTTAATAAAATAAAGAAGTCATAAACCCTCGAATGAATATTCATAATAATATTCATTAAATAAAATAAAGTTATCGAATAAACCTTATTCGATTAATAGTTTTGAAAACTATAACCATATATATATATATAAATATATATGTATATATATACATATATACAAAATCTACTCGGGATCCTCGACTCCCGGTTTAGAAAATATTTCCACCTTTTGGGTCCCTATATGCAAGTTACCGCTATTCTCTAGCATAGGTATTATCAACTGAATCAACAGATATATATAGCAAGAATACGAAACAGGCATGCATATATATATATATCATAGCAGCATGCTTCAATATATTGCAACATTTGCTAATTAACCAACATGCATCTATCGCAAGATAATGCAAATACATATATACATCACAACAACAGTATAACGGGTAGAAAACTTGCTTGAGCAACTTGGGGTGAAAAAGGCTCGGGACAAGTCTGGTAACCTATAAACAACAAGTAAGTTGGAATTAAACCAAAGTCACTTGTAAATCTATACTCTAACCAACTCAGACTCTAAAGCTCGTTTTGTGCTTACTGATTCTCTTAAGTCACTCGAGTACCCTCGGCTCCACCATTTTTAATAATTTAACCTTTACGAGTTTTAAGGCGATTCCTTCGCGAGTGTCTTACCAACTGCCTAACACACTTACCATAAATGTTTCATACATTAATTAACCCTTTTTGGTCTTTAACCTATGTTTCAAAGTAAGGCGAGGGGAAAAGTTTCGTTCGCGAAATGCCGTTACTTAAAACGATCGTTTCTCCTAAACCGTGCATCGGAATCGAACGAACCACATATCAAAACGAAGCTCGTAACATGAGCTATCTAGACATGGCAATGGTCATAATCTAGCATGGGGTTCTAGGGTCCTAATGTTATTCACAAAAACAGTCTAAAGAAAATCGGACGTTACGACGGCTATATTTACGTGATTTTCCAAATTTAAACCATTCAAAACCAACCACAATTCAACCCCAAATCAATCATACAACCAACATCCATCCAAAACACACTCCAATAGCCCCATCAAATCAATGTTACCAATTCATACTTATTTCTCAATTATGAACTAAGAGTTTTACTTAAGTTCATTGACTAATTAACCAAGATTTCCAACTCCAAAAATATCACAAAATCAACCAATCTCTAAACACACAATAATCATGCCTCTCACCAACTAAAATACTCATAACAAGCTTTAACATGATTACACACCCATTACCCTAACCCTTCATCTAAACATTAGGAAATCTAAACAACAAAACTTAAAGCTAAGATCATGAAGAGTTATACCTTCCTTGAAGCTTTTAATCCATGAAAGATCCTTGGAATGCCCATGGAAGCCTTAATCTAACCTCCTACAAGCTTGTTCTTTCAAAGAAATCAAGAATACAAAAATTAATTTCAAGAAAGTACTATTCACCATCTTCTTTCTTGATTTATAGAAAAAGATTGGCTTGGAATTAGAAGCTTAAACTTATAGGAAGTATGTAACTTAACTAGGAGAAGCTAGGATAATTACCTTGCTAAATAGTAAGTGGAGGAGCTTGGACTTTCATTTTTTAAGAAAAGAGGCCGAGAGCTTGAAGAAGAAAATGGGGGTTTTGTGTTTTTTGATTAAAATGAAATGTTTTGGCTTGGTTGGTTGCTTTTTATCTTGTTTTTGGTTAATTACTTTTCTAGCCTTGACTTTGTGTGGTTTTAAATCAACCACATCTCCTTCCCCTTATGTCATGCTTATGTTACATTGCTATGTCATCATCCCTTCTAATCTCTTTGATTAGCTTCTAATTGTTTGCCTAATGACCGCTGATCACGGTTCGCTTAACTTTCGCTCGTTTATCGTTTGAGGGATCATACCCGGGATCTTATTACTTAGGTTCCCTTAACCTTTCTCAATACATTATATTCCTTTTTATGATCCTCTATTATAATACTTTAATTTAAATCCTTTTTATCCTGTTACCTTATACTCAATTCTCTCCGTATCTAGTGTATTTCCGGGAAAAATCAAAGTGTTCGGAATTGGATTCTGACGATCTTTGCATACACTTATATACCATATAGAGTACTAATAAAACCTCAGAATATCCATATCAGAACCCCTACATAGTGTGGCATGAAAAATTTTCTCAATCAGCAAAAACACTATTCATAAGGGTTTCAAAAAAAATTTCCCAAAAATTGGGGTTATTACAGTCTCCCCTCCTTAAAAGGATTCCGTCCCGGAATCAGATAGAAATGAATAGGGATACTTTCTTAGTATTGCACTTTCTAACTCTCAAGTCAATTTTCCCACATTGTGGTTCTACCATCAAACTCTTACTAGTTTGATAACCCTTCTCCTAAGCACTCGTTCCTTCTTAATCTATACCCTTCCTGGTTGCTCCATTTAGGTTACGTCTGGTTGCATGTCTATGCGCTCCTATGCCCGTATTTATCTGGCATCCGAATTACACTTCCTTAACATTGATACGTGAAACACGTTATGACTTGCTACATGTTCTGGGGTAAGGCTAGCTCATATGCTAACTTCCCAATACTTCTTAATATATCCAAGGGTCCAACAATTGGTGGACTTAGCTTTCCTTTCTTTCCGAATCTCATTAATTCTTTTCAAGGGAATACTTTTAACAATACAAGGTTGCCTCCTTCCTATTCTTTGTCCTTTCGTGTCAAATCGACATACTTCTTATGTCCTTCCTGGCTACTACCAGTCGTCCTCTGATTAGATCTATTATATCCCTGGTCCTTTGGACTACTGCGGGTCCGAGCATCTTGCGCTCTACAACTTCATCCTAACATAAGGGAGATCGACATTGTCTTCCCTCAAGGATCTCATAAGGCGATACCTCAATACTGACATATGATCTATTGTCGTAAGAAAACTCAACCCGTGTTAAGTGATCATTCCAATTTCTTTCAAGTCTATTGCACAGACTCTCATTATAGCTTTTAGCATTAGAGCTTTTGCTTCTCACTACCCATCCTTTTCCAGTTCGTAGTTGCTACTACCTTCCGTTCCTAATATTATACTAGTTATACTTTTGCTCATTAGCGTTCTATAACCTTTTAATAACCACGTCAACCTTAGTATCACGAATGTGTTTCCATTCCGAATACTACCACAACTTTATTACTCCTTTTTCAGCTGTTTCTATTTCCCAAAGTTTGATCAATCATATAGAAGTAAAGGAATTTGTTGAGAGATCACTATGATCATGAACACTTGTTATATCGCATAGTTAGTACAGAAGGTGGCCAGCCTTTAGTACTTGACAAGCAATTAAACAATAGATGGTATCCTACTAGGCTTCTATCACACAGATAGATAGTCATTCGGCAATACCTCCCCTTTCTGGAAGGGTTGTTCTTCTCAGCTTACATGAAATGAAAAGAAGAGAAAAGAACGAATTGAAGAGAATTATATATATGAAAAAAAAATATACTGCCACAAAATATCTGGCTTGGAACCTACCTCTGAACTATAGAGGTTTGTCATAGGAGAACAAAATATATGTATTTATATCAACATCAAGTATTATCGCATCGCATTTTGCATGCTTAAATATTTTTTGCTATTCCGTCCATCATTCTATGGACCCATGCTCTTCCTCGAGCTTATACACAATCACCTTTGAAACTCCCTCGACATCGAAAATCGAATCTGGGTTTTCATTCCAGACATTACCATTACTAAAATTCTATGCTTGCACTACAACCTTCCTCGTATAGTAATACGACTCTCTATTGATAAGTAGAATAAATATACAATAGGTTGATACTCTACTTAATTAGTCTATCAATGATAACTTATACACTACCACGACCCGATTAGTGGTACTCAATCTCAACACCCATTCCAATACAACTCTCACGGTTGTAATCAGCTCAATACTCGCAGAATCATTGCTGCCTTACCATGGTCCACCACTGACCTACTGTAGTCATTCATTTTCCATGAAGTCTTAATAGCTAACCATACGGAGTCCATACATGTCGTATCAAATCCTTCTAAGGAGGTAACATAATCACCATTCATGATTCATGGAGTACACTCCTGATTCTGACATACATACATGACATGAAGCAGATAAAATTTGCAGAAGAGTTTCGCTCAAAGCAACGATAGCAGGTTAATACCATTCTTAATTATATGCCTTCAATAGAAGACTTAACTCAAAGGTTTGTTTAGTCCTTTTTGAAATATGGTCCTGGCTTATCTCAAGATAGTATCTTCTGAGATAGATAGCCCGCTCATGGCGATTACACGAATTAAACCTTTACCAACTACTATTACGGTTGGGTATTGCACAGTCATCAGAAGGAATGACAATCTTCCAACCCAAAATACAACCATCACAGCTTTAACCATCATCACTGTATCCCTCTCGCACGAGCGCCTATAATTATCCTCTTACATTTAAAGTGTCGGCCACCTCTTTGGCCTTTCCTGATAGTAATATTTCCTTACAATCAATGTCGTCTTAACCACTTTCACTAATTTTCTACCCTATTTCCGATCACTGCTTGAGTGAAGATGTTTTCCTTAAAATCAGATGGGAAAAAAAATATCACCATTTTTCCATAAGTTATTGCCTCAGTCTTTAGAGGCTAATCACTGTCAAGACTGACTCTCAATCATACTTAGAACATCTTTTATCCTAGGCCCTAATTGCCCTGAACAATTTCGACCTTTACTGGTTCGATTCATACTTTTTTATGGTTTAACACGTGCCCCACTTGGCATCATTATAATTACGTCATATTTCCTTTATCCACATTTCTATTCTTGAGAATTTTGAATATTACCTTTTTCCTTGTAAAACCTCTAAGGTTATCCTTAAATCCTTCATCAGGTACACCCTAGGCACATGGCATATCAAGATACCATTTATTAATACCAGGATCATAGTCTATATACTTCTGGAAAAAAAATTTCTCCATTGATCCTTAAAGGTTGTTATTACATTAATCCTTTCCAATTCATACTGTCAAAACTTATATTATCCCTTTTAAGGGTGAAATGCCAACCTTTATGCATTCCCCTAGGATTCATTTTAAGTTACCGCTATTCTATCCTTAAATCCACCTTTAAAAGGTACCTGCATCCTTCCATGGATAAATCAAGTCATATATCCCTGATAAGGGTGTCTTATTCAATCATTCCCACCTCGATAGTATATGTCTAATTTCACAATAACATCTGTATTCAAAATGGGGTCAATCAATATGGCCTCCATAAGATAACAATGGTTATCCGCTTGTCTTACCTAATTTGGTAACAATAACAAGGATGTTCTGGAAGATATTGGTCGTGTTCAACGTGAACTTCTTCTTAATAATTCCTTAGTTACTTTTGTTGTTTATCTCAACAGTCACCTCAATGTTGGGATATCTTTCATACCTGGCGTCTCCCTTTCTGGGTATCATGCCACCGGTCTTACACTTCCCATTCTTGAAGGTCACTTCCTTCATCCAATTTTCTTAATTTCTTACTTCCTTGTCTCCTTAGTCTATCCGCGTCTCATTATTTACCCTTCGAATTATCTCAAGGTTTCATTGAATTCTCCCAACTTACAGGGGATAATTATATATGTATCTCTTATGCCTTCAACCATCTATTTTAACTCATGGTGAATCACCCTCATCCTGACGATTACATACTTTTCTATGTCTATTGCTACGAGTCTTTAGGGTTTCCTCATACCCAACTCCCTTATCATGCCTCAAACTCTATTGCCTTTATATTCCTTTCCACTTCAGTTTCTTTTTTATTTTCCTTTCTCTTATCATTATTTCATGAACTAACACAACATAAGTATTGATTCCAAACATCCCGTCATTCTGGATTCGTGTCCTCAGAACGAATCTTGATAACTTTTACAACTTAGATTCATAATTCATCATACTCATCCACTTTTGTTCTAGCTCCAAAGCTTTTACACTATCTCCTTATCTTTGGGAATTACTTTCCCGAAAACAATTGACTGAATTGAAATCAGTTTATTCTAACCTCTGGCTCCGTGCCTTTCTTGGTCTTTCACCAGCGGTGGTCTCTCTCTTAGGAGGGTAAGTGACAAAAACAGTCTTTTGTGGTTCGTCAATCATTTAGAATCTCAAATGATTCCTATATTTCCTTTAGCCAGGCTCTTGCCTCGACTGGGTCAGCTTGTTCCTTAGAACTCTAAGAGCTTAGCGACTTAAAGGTCATGAAAGAATTTCCTACCGCATTGTTTCCTCAAGGTGGTGGTTGGGGATAATAGTCTAAGTTCTTTTTAGACAGGTCCATGAATTGCCGTATAGGAGTACCGTCTCGGGTCTCCTTTCCTTACTCGACTTTCTGTTTCCTTAGTATGAAATGTTTCATCCTTCTCCCATACTTGGGGTTATCTTATACGTTAAAATCCTCATTTTCCACTTCATTATGTTATGGGTTCCTTTTATCTTGATGGCGTCCTCCCTGACTATCACATTCAGGGTTTGCCCTTAATCTTATTCCTTGAACTATGACTTTCATCTAAGATCTCATCTTTAACCTCTTGAACATTTGGAACCCAAATTCTATAGGAATACCTCATTATTCCCTTATCATTTTTCTCGGTATTAATCTCATATCTCTTTGTTGGCTCTCTGCCTTCATTCTTCACTTTTTTTTCGCACAATATGTTCTTTTCCGATAATTCGGACTGTATTGCAATCTCAAACAGCTTTTCGGTACCGGCTCCGGTTACCTTCACTACTATTTCCAAAATCTCTTATAATCTCTCCCAAAGACATTATCATCTTGAGTCTCTCCTTTTTACTAAGGGCATCAGCCACCACATTGGCTTTCCCCGAATGATAAAGAATCTCCCAATCATTATTCTTGATTAGCTCTAACTGCCTCCTCTGGCATATGTTGAGCTCTTTCTACATGAAAATGTACTAGAGCACTTATGGCTTAGGTAATTCTCGCACTTCTCTCCATACAAGTAGTGCCTCCAATCTTTAGGGTATAACTATTGCCACGAGCCTAAGCTCATGGGCGGGGATATCGAATTTTATATTCCCTTAATTGTCTTAACGCGTACGCGATTACCTTACCATGCTGCATAAGCACGCACCCTAAGCCCTTGTGCGAAGCGTCACTATACTTCATAAAATCTCCTTTTCCATCCGGCAATGCCAGCATAGGGGCCGTCACCAACCTTTGCTTCAGTTCTTGAAAGCTGTTCTCGCATTTCTCTGTCCATTCAAACTTCTCAGTCTTACGAGTAAGCCGCGTTAAAGGGGGCTACTATCTTTACAAACTTGAACGAACCTCCGGTAGTGATTGACCAATCCTACCTCTGGTAGTCGACCTAACCATGGTCATCAATTCATCAGTGGTCCTTTATTCATTCTTGTCAGGATCCTCCATGGGATCCTCCTCAGCAACTATCCCTTCTAGGACAACATCCTCAATATCAACATCATCCGGTCCTGCGTTAGGATGCTCTATCGGATCCACAATCCGATCTCCAATTAGTAATAAAACATCATCGCGATGTTGCTCCTCAACCTCAGGGTTCGGATTCCCGCTACCATATACGATAACGAACTACGCTTCTATCACGATATTTATAAGGGTTCCCATAAGGGTTTTAACTATCAGTACTACGTTAGGTAGCCCGACTATGAACTTGGCAAGAGTTCTTATCATCTTAGTGAACTTATTATCTTAACGTCACATCATCTCTGAGGTTTATAACGCTTAGCTCTGATACCACTTCTGTAACACCCCCAAATCCGGGGTCGGGGATCCGGGTTGTCACGAGTTCCATTTCCCTTAATAACACCCAATCTTAATAATTACTCAACTACTCTGTACCGTGACCCCATAATAAACACACACACCACACGTTATAGTCTCAGAGATGAACATCCAAAAATAACCACAAATCATTTTATTCCACAATTATCTGCCATTACACCTTAAAAGATTTTATGAATAAATTTATATTTCTTTGCCATTATTATAATTCATAAATATACATAAATCTGGTACATCAGAAGTTGAAAGCCTAGCCTATTGGTAGTTCCTACCTCAGCTACGGCGGCATCAATGCTTCTAGTAAACTGCGGAACGTCTCCCAATCGCTTGCGAATCAGGAGCTTGGTCCTGTTCATCTTTTCTATCTGTTGTTGTGTGATGAAAGAAGAAAGCAAGGGTGAGCAGCAAGCCCACCAAAATAATATGTATAATGATTAATAGTATATGAGCCTTCTCATAGTACTCATGAAAGTCTTGGTCAAAAGAAATGAACCAAGTTTGATATCTTAATGCGATGAAGTCGCAAAATATTTAGTATATATACATATATACTTTTCAAAATATTGGAAGTCCTCTTCCATGCATAATACACACAGAGTTCCAGTGTATAACTGTATAAAAAAATATCGTTGCAAGGTGATCTCATACATCTAACCTTGTCTCAACGTTTTTCTGAAAATCTTTGTCATTCATAAGATAATTATTAACTAGATATAAGTTTAAAAGAGGAAGTTACCAAATACTTCACTACACTTATATCATTTATAAAGCTACTTGAACTACCATTGTTCAAAGTATAATGAGCTTTCAACAGTCCATCACATTGATGAGACTGCAAGACAAGATTTGAATAGATTAAATCTTTAAAATATTATTAAAGGAAATGAAGTTATGATATACTTCATTAAGTTCTGATATATATATATATCCACATATACATCTTCCTTTATACATTTCCTGAAAACTTCTGTCATGTTAAGTATGAACAGGGTTTGAAACATCCAATAAATTTGGAAAGGAAAAGAATTTTGGCATAAACCAGATATCTTGCTGATCAGGCAAAGATACCCATAAGTAACCTTTTCTACTAGTAGATGGACGAATTCCCCACTGGTCATCACCCTGGTCGTAATAGGACCTTATGCTGGACTGCCACTCAGCCACTTATGCATTTGATGGACTCCCACTGAGCCACTTACACTATCATGGACGCCCACTGAGCCCATGTTGCTTATGCCGACTCAATAGATGGACTTACTTCCCGAACGTTGGGTAAGTAATCAATTCATTTACCAAAACTGCAACCTTGTTGCGAATATAAAATACACCACAGAGCCGGATCCCTTAGATTTTTGAGCGAGTATTCAAGTCCCCTTAAAATGGAAGATCTTGAATTTGAAAACAAGTTTTGGGATCCGCTCTACCCTTTTTAAATTCATTTTGAAGACTCGAAAACATTTTTAAGAATGTTTGGAGTAATGCTGATTTATGAAATAAATCAGTCCCAATTATGAAAGAAATATCTGAATATTATTATTTAAATAATATTCCCATAAAGAATAATGGAGGTAGAAGTTGGAAAACTTATACTCGAAATGAATAGCAAATAATCAAAGATATACTTATACGAAAGTAATATCTTTATTTGAATAATCAAAAATAAGTTTGATTATCGACACCTTATTCTTTAATAAAATAAAGAATATATTTCAGTAATAAGCGGAGTCATAATACCTCGAATGAATATTATAAATAATATTCATTAAATAAAATAAAGGAGTCATACATCCTCAAAAGAATATTCAAATAATATTCAATAATAAAATAAAGGAGTCATAAGTCCTCGGATGAATATTTGAAATAATATTCAATAATAAAATAAAGGAGTCATAAGTCCTCGGATGAATATTTGAATAATATTCATTTAATAAAATAAAGAAGTCATAAACCCTCGAATGAATATTCATAATAATATTCATTAAATAAAATAAAGTTATCGAATAAACCTTATTCGATTAATAGTTTTGAAAACTATAACCATATATATATATAAATATATATGTATATATATACATATATACAAAATCTACTCGGGATCCTCGACTCCCGGTTTAGAAAATATTTCCACCTTTTGGGTCCCTATACTAAGGGTATATGCAAGTTACCGCTATCCTCTAGCATAGGTATTATCAACTGAATCAACAGATATATATAGCAAGAATACGAAATAGGCATGCATATATATATATATATATCATAGTAGCATGCTTCAATATATTGCAACATTTGCTAATTAATCAACATGCATCTATCGCAAGATAATGCAAATACATATATACATCACAACAACAGTATAACGGGTAGAAAACTTGCCTGAGCAACTTGGGGTGAAAAAGGCTCGGGACAAGTCTGGTAACCTATAAACAACAAGTAAGTTGGAATTAAACCAAAGTCACTTGTAAATCTATACTCTAACCAACTCAGACTCTAACGCTCGTTTTGTGCTTACTGATTCTCTTATGTCACTCGAGTACCCTCGGCTCCACCATTTTTAATAATTTAACCTTTACGAGTTTTAAGGCGATTCCTTCGCGAGTGTCTTACCAACTGCCTAACACACTTACCATAAATGTTTCTGATAGGGATAAATAAATTATGATTGTATAATTAAATACTGCATTAATTGTACAAGTTGTGGGCTGCTAGGCCCAATAAAAAGATATATGAAACTCAGACCAGAAAGGTTAAGCCTGATGGACCAGATCAGGCCTGATGGAATAAAAAAGGCCCAAAAGCCCTAATTATTAATTAATTTCGTAATTAATTAATAAGGGAAAAATCAGCTATTGAGAAGAGTCCCGATAAGGATATAAATCCTTATAGATTAGCCTCAAGGGGACCTAAAAGGATAAGGAATCAGCTTCCTACTTCCTAGGACTCCTAAGTCTATCCTAATTCAGAGGCTTGTCCACCAAGTCTCCTATACCAAGTCCAATTCAAGGACTCCCACATCTATATGAGGGGTCTCACCCCCACCAATCAGAACTACGTTTTTTGGCTTGATTCTCTAATTCACAGAGATACGTAGGCATCTCGTAAAGGCAGATTGAGTCACGAAATACGAGAGCATCCATTAAAGGCCTTGAGCTCCCGAATCTTAGTATTAAATACAACAAGTAATACCTTGGTTTTTTATCCATAACATTTGGCGCCGTCTGTGGGAAAAACGCAACAACAACCATGGCGAGAACACGGAGAACAACCAGCACTCTGGAGGAGGGAACACCATCAGGGACAACCCAGGTGATTTCATCAACCGTGGAGGTTCCTCCCCATTCAACTTATGCATCTACTCAGGGGGAAGCCCAGACAGGGGCAACTCATCCTCAGCCACAAGGGACAACTCCCCCGATTATTCAAGGTACGAATCCTCAAGTTCAACAAATACATATACCTGTGAATTCTCGACCCGTCGGGTATGAATATTCAACTATTGTTACTACTAACCCCCCTTATGGGATGCCCCTTCACCCTGAGGTTGGAGGAAGTGGATATGCTGGGCGAAGCGAAGCACGAGGGCGGTCGCCCCCCTATGTACGAGGTTTGGATCCTATCCCTGAGGATCGGGAATTTTCTGGTCCATACACTGAGAGAGACTCCGAATCTTCGGATGATGAAGTGGCCCCGAGAAGGAGGCGTCCTGGAAAAGAGCCAATGGCCGATGGAAGGCAACGCCCCCAAAGCACCCCAGGGGCGAATCCCCAAGAAGTGCAGGAAAAGATC
Source organism: Apium graveolens (assembly GCF_009905375.1). NCBI lineage: Eukaryota > Viridiplantae > Streptophyta > Magnoliopsida > Apiales > Apiaceae > Apium > Apium graveolens. Next base: position 25,825,754 of record NC_133656.1, on the reverse strand, counting down.
AGGGCTCATGAGGCCGAAATCCAAAGGCTGAGGCGTGACTTGGAGGCTCACCAAGCCACCAGAACCCACATACCACCTAGGGGGAGAAATCCTCCTCCTATCATAGACCTGGATGGTCCGGTAAGAAGAAGGGCTGCTGTCCCAAGAACTGATCCAAGCAATCTCCTTCCCCTTGGAGATCCTGATGATCCAACTCCACCCTTCACAGAAGAGATAATGAATGCCCATATCTCAAGGAAATTCAAGATGCCCACTATCAAAGCCTATGATGGCACGGGAGACCCCGCTAATCATGTTAGGACATTCTCTAATGCACTGCTGCTGCAACCCGTGAATGATGCTATAAAATGTCAGGCCTTTCCTCAAACCCTGTCGGGTATGGCTCAAAGATGGTACAGTCGCCTACCCCCAAATTCTATTGGATCATTCAGAGAACTAAGTCAGGCTTTTATTAAGCAATTCATCAGTGGAAGAGTCCATGAGAAAAGTTCAGCATCTCTTATGAGTCTTGTGCAGGGAGCTAAGGAATCCTTAAGAGATTACCTGAATCGTTTTACAAAGGAGGCTTTAAAAGTCCCAGATCTTGATGATAAGGTAGCCATGATAGCATTGCAACAAGGAACTAGGGATGAGTTTTTTAAGATGTCTTTGGCCAAACGACCCCCTGAGAGCATGTTGCAGCTCCAAGAGAGGGCAGGGAAGTATATCAAGGTTGAAGAAAGTATGAGGAAGACCGTAGTAAGTAATGAGCCCACTGGAGGCAAGAAACGAAAAACTGATTTGGAGTATATCGCTAAGGACAAATATCCTAGAACCGAACAAAACCCTGATTCAACCCCCAAGAAGGGAGGACCTGGGCAAAAGTTCACTGAATACGCTAAGCTGAATGCTCCCAGAAGTCAGATTTTGATGGAGATTGAGAAAGATAGAGATATTCGCTGGCCTAAGCCCTTGAAGGCTGATCCCGCCAAGCTAGATAAGGGCAAGTATTGCAGGTTTCACAAAGATGTTGGCCATGACACCGATGAGTGTAGGCAGTTGAAAGATGAAATTGAGTTTTTGATTCGAAAAGGAAGATTGAATAAGTATACTGGAGATGGAGGGGACAGAAATAATAATGGAAGGAAGAACTTTGAAGATCGTAGGAGGGACCAAGATGATCAGGGGCGGAATCCCCAACCTAGAGGACCAGTTATAAACACCATTTATGGAGGCCCGAGACCTCAAGGGCCTGTGATAAACACGATCTTTGGAGGTCCAACTGCTGCTGGATTGTCCAAAAATTCCAGAAAGGCATATACTAGAGAGGTTATGCATATTGTTGGAGAAGCCCCGAAGAGGGCCAGGACAGAAGTAACATTGGCTTTTGATGATTCCGACCTAGAGGGTGTGAAGTTTCCCCATGACGACCCGCTGGTCATAACACCAATAATAGGAAATAGCCCGGTTAAGAGGGTCCTTGTGGATAATGGTGCTTCTGTGGATATCTTGCTCCACGACACCTTTCTAAGGATGGGGTATAACGACTCCCAGTTAACACCAACCGACATGCCGATATATGGATTTGCTGGAGTAGAATGTCCTGTGGAAGGGATAATCAAGTTGCCAACCACCATAGGTACGGAGCCAAGGCAAGCAACGCAGATGCTGGATTTCGTAGTGGTAAAGGCTAGTTCAACTTATAATGCTATCATGGGGAGAACAGGGATACATGCCTTCAAGGCAGTCCCCTCTTCCTACCATTCAGTCATGAAGTTTCCCACCCGAAACGGGATTGGAGAAGAGAGAGGAGATCAAAAAATGGCTAGAAGCTGTTATGTGGCCTCTTTGAGGGCAGATGGAGTCGGGGGGCAGGTTCTTCCTATTGAAGATATGGATGTTCGAGAAAATGATGAGAATAGAGGAAGGCCAGCAGAAGAATTGGTTTCGGTTCCTTTAGATCCCAAGAATCCTGAGAGGATGACTTTCATTGGAGCCACATTAGAGGAGCCCCTTAGAGGGAAGTTAGTGAAATTTTTGCAAGAAAATAGTGATGTGTTTGCATGGTCAGCAGCTGATATGCCAGGCATAGACCCGGAGTTAATTACTCACAAGCTAAACGTGGATCCAAGTCGGAAGACAGTGAAACAAAAGAAAAGAAATTTTGCCCCGGAAAGACAAGAGGCTATAAAGCAGGAAGTGGAAAAGCTCTTAGAGGCTGGTTTCATTGAGGAGATTCAATTTCCGGAGTGGTTAGCAAACCCTGTAATGGTGAAGAAGGCTAATGGAAAGTGGAGGATGTGTATAGACTTCACCGATCTGAATGATGCATGCCCCAAAGACTGTTTTCCGCTGCCTAGAATTGATACTTTGATTGATGCCACCGCTGGACATGAGATGCTGAGTTTCATGGATGGGTTTAGCGGATACAACCAGATCAAAATGCATAAGGATGACATTCCAAAGAATGCAGGAGCCACCTATCAAAGGTTGGTGAATAAAATTTTTAAGGATCTTATTGGGAAGACTATGGAAGTCTATGTTGATGACATGCTAGTCAAGAGTCTAGTAAAGACTGATCATATAACCCATTTGAGGGAAGCTTTTGAGGTCCTGAGGTACCACAAGATGATGTTGAATCCCACGAAGTGTGCTTTCGGAGTAGGATCTGGAAAATTCTTGGGATTGATGGTCTCAAAGAGGGGAATTGAGGCTAACCCCGATAAAATAAAGGCAATCCTGGACATGGAACCCCCAAAAACTGTCAAGGATGTTCAGAAACTCACAGGAAGGGTTGCTGCGCTAGGACGATTCATCTCCAAGTCAGGAGACAAGTGCTTGTCATTCTTCAAGTCATTAAAGAACGTTAAAGACTTTGTATGGAGTGAGGAAAATCAGAAGGCATTTGAAGAGTTAAAGAAGTATATGGGCCAGGCCCCGTTGTTGGCCAAGCCAGTTCTGGGTGAAGTTTTATTCTTGTACTTGGCTGTTTCAGAAAGCGCCTTGAGCGCGGTGTTGGTTAAGGAGGAACTAAAAGTCCAGAAACCCGTATACTATGTCAGCAAAATTTTGCATGGTGCTGAGTTGAATTATTCAGCCATTGAGAAATTCGCTTTAGCCTTGATAATGGCTTCAAGAAAGCTGCGTCCTTATTTTCAAGCTCACCAAATTGAAGTGCTAACAAATCAGCCACTGAGAAATATCATTCACAGTCCCAAGGCAAGTGGGAGACTGATTAAGTGGGCAATAGAATTGGGAGAGTTCGATCTCAAGTATAAGCCACGTATGGCCATAAAAGCCCAGGCACTAGCTGACTTCGTGGTGGAATGTACCATACCCAACCAAGAAGTCGGGGGGCAGGAAGATACCACACCTCAAGACAAGGGAGTCGACAATGGGGACAAGGAGAAAGAATATTGGGTTCTCTATTTTGATGGAGCATCAAAAACAAATTCCAGTGGAGCAGGGTTGGTTTTGCAAAGCCCAGATGGATTCTTAATTGAGTATGCCATGAAGCTAGACTTCCCAACAACAAATAATGAGGCAGAGCATGAAGCCCTGATTGCTGGCCTTGGCCTAGCTGGGACACTTAGAGTCAAAAACTTAAAGGTCCGTGGAGACTCGAAGCTGATCATATCCCAGGTAAAGGGAGAATTTGAGGCAAGAGATGATACGATGGCTAAGTATGTTCGCCTAGTAAGGGCTGTGATGCCCCAATTTAATGAATGCCATGTTGAACACATTCCAAGGGAAGAAAATGCTAAGGCAGATGCGCTATCAAAGTTTGCTTCATCTGAGATTGAAGAAAGTTCAGGGAGTGTGTACTTCCGTGTTTTGAAGACACGAAGCATAGATGTTAAGCTTGTGGCTCCCGTAGATTTGGGGACGTCATGGATTGATCCCATCAAGGCTCACATTCAGACCGGTTGGTTGCCAAGCGATGCAATTAAGGCACGGAAGTTAACTATTCGAGCACTAAGGTACTCTTTGATAGATGGGATTCTATATAAAAGATCTTTCGTGGTTCCTTACTTGAGGTGTCTCAGGCCCGATGAGGCACGCTTAGCTCTTGAGGAAGTGCATGGAGGTATTTGTGGGCAACACTTGGGGGGCAGGGCCTTGGCTCATAAGATAACTCGTTTAGGCTTCTATTGGCCAGAAATGATGGCTGATGCCAAAGAATATGTAAAGAAGTGTGATCGTTGTCAGAAGCATGCACCAGTCGCCAGACAACCCCCCGAGATGCTGACCTCTATCAACTCACCTATTCCCTTTGCTATGTGGGGGATGGATATTCTAGGGCCTTTTCCTATGGCCACAGCACAAAGGAAGTTTCTGATTGTAGCCATTGATTATTTCACCAAGTGAATCGAAGCCAAACCTTTGGCCAAAATCACAACTAAGCAGGTTGCACAATTCCTGTGGGAAAACATTATGTGCCGATATGGAATTCCCCGTATCCTCGTCACTGACAATGGAACACAATTCAACAACGAGGAATTCAAGAAGTATTGCGAAGAAAATGAAATTGAGTTACGGTTCACCTCTGTGGCTCACCCGCAAGCCAATGGGCAAGCGGAGGTAGCAAATCGGATAATCCTGGATGGACTAAAGAAGAGGATCGAGAAGTCAAGAAATAATTGGGTAGATGAGATACTTCCAATATTATGGGCCTACAGGACTACTTGTAGAGTCACGACAGATGCAACTCCTTTCATGTTGGCATATGGGGCGGAAGCAGTAGTTCCCGTGGAGATATCACATTCCTCTCCAAGGATTCAGGCCTTCGATGAGAAAGAAAATGAGGAAGGGCAGAGATTAGCCCTGGATTTAATTGATGAAGTGCGAGATAAAGCACACGCAAAGATAGTAGAATATCAGAAAAAGGCTTCATTCTACTACAACCTAAGGGTTAAAGAGAGGTTTTTCAAACAAGGTGACCTAGTCTTGGGAAAAATAGAGGCTTCTGGTGTCGGACAGAAAGGAAAGCTTGCCCCAAATTGGGAAGGGCCGTATAGAGTCAGGAGCGTTCAGGGTAGAGGAACCTACAAGCTGGAGACTATGGATGGTTTTGAAGTCCCGAGAACCCGGCACGCACAAAACCTGAAGGTTTACTACGTGTAAGATGGTCGAAGTACGATTCTCACTTGTCATTATGACAAGTAGGTTTAAAAGCACCTTGAAGCTTTGTTAGCTATTATAGATCAGGGTCGAACCCATATTATGTAAGGTTTTGGAAAATCAAACTTGAAATTGAAGAGTTCGAAATTATTTCAACCTATGGATGTTTGAGTTGTGATAATACTCGTGTGGCCCATTAAGCCAAGTTTGAATATTAAAGTATCGGAAAAATGAAGGAGAGAATGCAAATAAGGAAAGTAGCATAGCCCCGCAGGGTAATAAGTTTTAATACAAACAAAAGTCCAGACATAAATTAAGGATAAAATTACAAAATAGAAAAACTACTCCTCCATGTGGGAGCCTTCATTCTCTTCCTCCTTATCAGCGCCTTCAGCGTCCTTCGCAGGAGAAGCGGGAGGAGAAGCAGTGTTAGGATCCAAGATGCGATCATCTAGCTGAGGAGAGTCGAAGAGGGCGTCTATGCTGTCCTCTGACTCAGCCTGCTCAGGACTTATAAAGTCCTTAGGGTCGACTAAGCCCTGGTACTTCTCAGAAACAGCCTTCACAGCCGCATCCCATCCCTGAGTGAACTGTAGGGAGTAAAGACCCTCATCATGAATCTCCATGAGATTCTTAAACTTGTCAGAATCCATGTAGTCATCAATGAGCTTATCCTTATCGCTCCTGAGTTTCACCAGCTCGGAATGAGCCTTAGCCAGCTCCTCTTTCTTCGTGTCCAGCTTCTTCTCCAGGACCTTGGCTCTCTCCTCCCACTTCTTCATCTCCTTCTCAAAAACATCAGAGTTACCCTTCCAAGATCTAGCCTGATATAGGGCCGCCTGGAAATAGGTATTACTCTGCAAAGAAATATGTATGAGTTGGCGCAAATTCATTGGGATACAAGAAAAGTTGAAATTCACAAAAGGAAGAGAAGAAAAAAGAAAATTACCGCAGCTTGGGCTTGAGAACCCAGAAGCTCAATAGTCTCGACATCACTCCCCGTAACAATGTCAGTGAAATCATGGGGAGTGATGGAATGGTACGACCAATCCTTGGCATGTTTGGTGGATCCAACCACCGTATCGCTCCTCCTGAAGCCCCAGTTAGGCCTGAAGGAATGTGCCTTAAGTGGAGGATCCACGTCGTCCCCTAGCTCGACCACCGGGACGTGGGGCTTAAGGAAAGTAGGACCGTCAGGTTTGCTCCTGGGGTCCCTGTTTAACTTGGCCCTCTTCTGGCGGCCAGATTCCCCCTCCTTGGGCCTATTGACATTATTAATAGCCTCACAAGCTGAAAGGAAAAGCAGAAGGAATATTAAAATCCAGAAAAAAGAAAAAGTGCGATTAAAGAGAAGGAAAAATAATTACGCAGGTATAAATTTACCCTTATCACTGGCCTGGGAGAGACCAACTTTCTTCAAGGAAAACTCCTCTAAAAGGGTCCAGGTATCCGTTTTCCCATCATCTGAAATTAAGGCCTGGTAGGCCACCTCCTCCTCATCAGTCAATCTGATACTACCAGGACTACCATCTGATACCTTGCAAAATGGCCTACGGAAGAGTGTGGCCCAATCACCCCCAGCCCAGGTCAGCCTCACAAACTCATCCCTCCATTTAGGGTTGTTCTCGACTATAGAGTTACTATCAAAGATATGGGGAACTTTGGGTCGTTGGCGAATTAAAACCCATCCCGGTTGACTCATGGAGCTATTATAGAATTGGAAAACTTTCCTAAAGACAGCTACGGAAAGAGGGAAGTTATTCCTGAGACAAAGGACCATAAAACAGATAATATTCCTCCAGGCGTTGGGAGGGAGTTGACAAGGGTTGATTTGTACATCGGCTAATAAACGAGGAATAAATTCGTGGAATGGGAACCTAAGACCTGCGGTCAGGGCTCCTCGATAAATGAACAGGGTATCCCCCTCCCAATTACAAGTCCTATCCCCAGGGGCGGCTGGAGTGATCCTAAGGTGGGGTGGAAGTCTGTACAGGGTGTTCATAGACTCTATTCTACCATCTAACTCATGAAAAGTGTTACCATGATTATACGAATCTAACTCAGATAGAGAAGGATATTCATCACCTCTCGAGTTAATCATGTCAATGAGAGAAGTATATGGAGATTGAATTTGAATGTTTGTACCTCTCTTAGAGACATTCATCTTCTGCAAACGAGCCAAGTCGCGGTCCGCCATTGATATACTTCGTTTAAAAGCTTGAAACCCAGAAATACTTGAGAATGGTGGAGCTACGGTGGTTGTGTGCTCGCCGGAAATCGCCTACTCAAAGGGAGAACTCTAGAGAAGTTTGTAGAAGAAAATGAGAAATGAGAAGTGAAGTGAGGATTCTCACTTCACACTACACTTATATAGGCGAAAAGCTCGGAATACGAGGCGTTTCTAGGCCCATTTAGCCAGGCCCAACCTAAAAGCCCGTCTACTAGAAATATCAGGAATAATCTAGAAGCTCATATGGAAAATGAATGGTCAAAAATCGACCAGAGTTTTAAACTGGATCTATCGGAGTCCTGATCGATACAAAAGAGAATCCTGATCGATATATTATTCGAACAGAAGGGAAGAAATCCCCTAAGATCGATCAGAGTCCTGATCGATACAAAAGAGAATCCTGGTCGATATATTATTCGAACAGAAGGGAAGAAATCCCCTAAGATCGATCAGAGTCCTGATCGATACCAAAGAGAATCCTGGTCGATATATTATTCGAACAGGAGGGAAGAAATCCCCTAAGATCGATCAGAGTCCTGATCGACACAGAAGAAAATCCTGATCGATATTCCATTCGATCAGAATGATAGAAAATCACTTAATTCGATCAGAGTCCTGATCGAAATCGATCAGGAATCCTGATCGATTAAGCACGTGTAACAGTCGACTAGGGTGTCACTTTGAAGATCAATTCGATCAGAGCCCTGATCGAAATCGATCAGGAATCCTGTCGACCAGAGTGTAAGATCCTGAGTTAATTCGATCAGGATCCTGATCGAAATCGAGCAGGAATTCTGATCGATTTGGCTGAATCCTGATCAATTTCTTCTGCATCCTAATCAATTTTGTATGCATTTTAAACCAGAAATTACGGATAAATCCAGAAAATTGCGGATAAATCCAGAAAATTAAGGATAAATCCAGAAAATTACGGATAAATCCAGAAAATTGCGGATAAATTCCAGAAATTAAGGATAAATCCCAGAAATTAAGGGAAAAATCCAGAAATTAAGGGAAAAATCCAGAAATTAAGGATAAATCCCAGAAATTAAGGGATAAATCCCAGAAATTAAGGGAAAATTCCAGAAATTAAGGATAAATCCCAGAAATTAAGGGAAAAATCCAGAAATTAAGGGGAAAATCCAGAAATTAAAGATAAATCCCAGAAATTAAGGGATAAATCCCAGAAATTAAGGGGAAAATCCAGAAATTAAGGGAAAATTCTAGAAATTAAGGATAAATCCCAGAAATTAAGGGAAAAATCCAGAAATTAAGGGAAAAATCCAGAAATTAAGGATAAATCCCAGAAATTAAGGGAAAAATCCAGAAATTAAGGGAAAAATCCAGAAATTAAGGATAAATCCCAGAAATTAAGGGAAAATTCCAGAAATTAAGGATAAATCCCAGAAATTAAGGGAAAAATCCAGAAAATAAGGGAAAATCCAGAAATTAAGGATAAATCCCAGAAAAATAAGGAAAAATCCCAGAAAAATTAGGGAAAATCCCAGAAAAATTAGGGAAAAATCCAGAAATTAGGGAAAAATCCCGGAAATAAGGGAAAAATTCCTGGAAATCAAAATAATTCCTAAATAAAAGGAAAAATTCATTGTAAACGTGTAGGTCGCTCCACACTTTACGGAAAAACGAAACCCTGTAAGGGAACAAATAGACTTAACTTCTGCGAAACCTATTCAATGTTTCCCAAAAGTTGGGGGGCAAATGATAGGGATAAATAAATTATGATTGTATAATTAAATACTGCATTAATTGTACAAGTTGTGGGCTGCTAGGCCCAATAAAAAGATATATGAAACTCAGACCAGAAAGGTTAAGCCTGATGGACCAGATCAGGCCTGATGGAATAAAAAAGGCCCAAAAGCCCTAATTATTAATTAATTTCGTAATTAATTAATAAGGGAAAAATCAGCTATTGAGAAGAGTCCCGATAAGGATATAAATCCTTATAGATTAGCCTCAAGGGGACCTAAAAGGATAAGGAATCAGCTTCCTACTTCCTAGGACTCCTAAGTCTATCCTAATTCAGAGGCTTGTCCACCAAGTCTCCTATACCAAGTCCAATTCAAGGACTCCCACATCTATATGAGGGGTCTCACCCCCACCAATCAGAACTACGTTTTTTGGCTTGATTCTCTAATTCACAGAGATACGTAGGCATCTCGTAAAGGCAGATTGAGTCACGAAACACGAGAGCAGCCATTAAAGGCCTTGAGCTCCCGAATCTTAGTATTAAATACAGCAAGTAATACCTTGGTTTTTTATCCATAACAGTTTCATACATTAATTAACCCTTTTTGGTCTTTAACCTATGTTTCAAAGTAAGGCGAGGGGAAAAGTTTCGTTCGCGAAATGTCGTTACTTAAAACGGTCGTTTCTCCTAAACCGTGCATCGGAATCGAACGAACCACATATCAAAACGAAGCTCGTAACACGAGCTATCTAGACATGGAAATGGTCATAATCTAGCCGGGGGTTCTCGGGTCCTAATGTTATGCACAAAAACAGTCTAAAGAAAATTGGACGTTACGACGGCTATGTTTACGTGATTTCCCAAATTTAAACCATTCAAAACCAACCACAATTCAACCCCAAATCAATCATACAACCAACATCCATCCAAAACACACTCCAACAGCCCCATCAAATCAATGTTACCAATTCATACTTATTTCTCAATTATGAACTAAGAGTTTTACTTAAGTTCATTGACTAATTAACCAAGATTTCCAACTCCAAAAATATCACAAAATCAACCAATCTCTAAACACACAATAATCATGTCTCTCACCAACTAAAATACTCATAACAAGCTTTAACATGATTACACACCCATTACCACTACTAGAAAAAGTAGAATAGACATCGGCTAAAAATCGATGTCTATGAACAAAAAAATCCGATGTCTTCGTGGGTGATGTTAAAGACCCCCCATTTAACATTGGTTTTAAACTGATGTTAAAGAAGACATATAACATCAGTTTTTAAAGATGTTAAATTTTTAATGCATATCTAATCTTCATATATTATCATAATATGATATTTTTATCTATTTAAACATACGTGAGATAAGCAAAATATTTGCATTTACCCATTAAACTGATGTTACTAATACCAGTAACAACGGTTTTCAAGATAAACCGATGTAAACATAACTTTTAGCATCGGTTCTTTATTTCAAACTGATATCTATTAAGTTAAGTGTCACCACTAAACGGTTCAATTGAATTCTTTTACCAAGAGAAAGTAACTGATTATGATAAAATTACATATTAGCATTCCCTTTAAAATTACTTCAGGATTTATATAAAAAATTGAAATATAGATAACAGATCTTCTTGCCTTAACAATAAATTATTTCTATATACATTTTAACTATATTAGAAAGATAGAAGAATCATGGCATTAGAAGTATGTAACACCAATAAAAAATATTGGCACCAGGAAACTAATACCTTATCAGATAAAATAATTGAACAAATCCTGGTGATGATTGACAAATGAAGAGAAGTTTTAAGTTACATTTAGATATATAGACACATAAAAATTAAAAGAAGGCAAGACATAGGATAAAACTTACTCTGTGTAAATATATATGTATATACATCTACATTAAAGCTACCATAGTATAGACTGCAAAAGATAGAACATGTACTTATTATCTGGGGAAATAGCTTAAATAATGCTGAGTTTGGCATTGCCTCCAAGCGATTCCCTTAGTATATGTGTTAAACAGGAACTTTCATATGGAATGGCTTTAGTTTTGCTGGATTGAGTTGATTCAGAAAGAATATTTACCAAGTTTTTGTAAATTCAAGAAAGAAGTTATTTAGTGTGCTAGTTACTTATAATTGTGCACGAGTACAACATGAAAGCAAGAGCTATAAGAGATACATATCATTGCTGGATATATATTGAATTATAAGTGCAAGAAAACGTCAATGAAGAAGTGATTTGAGTTTTGTTTTCTCAAAGGACATAAGTACAAACCAATTCATTAATGAATCTGTGGCAGCTTACAAGTTCAAATTTTATTAACAAAAACAACAACAATATAGGACACACAAGAATCACAAAAGCTGCCTTAAAGTAACTGAGTAAAGCTTGATTGTTTTCATTTGGAATATAAAAGATATGTATGGGTAAAATTATGGTATCATAGCCAAGCTGTGATATAGACTTTTTTACATATTTTCCTTCCTTCATGCACTGATATAAACTATTTGATGAAAAAGCACAAGAACACATGAACGTGTCATGCTAATGTATACAAGCTTTGAAGATACAGAGGTTGAAGACTTACGCTATACGACCCTTGATATCCTGGTAGTGGAGGTCAGACCAAATATAAGCAACTGATAATAATAAAACAGAACAAAAACTGGCTAATCAGAATCTCAGTTTAATTAAGAAATATACTAAACCTGTAGTATTATTCCTGTCACTTGAGGATCTAAGAACAAAAACTCGGAAACAAAAGAAGTATTACCTTTTGTTCAAAAAGAACAAGAGCAAGCTTTGATTCAATGAACACCCACAGCGGAATTAGTCAATCCACCTTTGACTCCAACCCATCTCTCCAAATCAGATGATCTAGATTCCTGTGATTCTGGAAATCTGAGGTAATCGGTAAACTCAGACTTCGTCGAGTACATATTATCATCACCGAGCTCATCCTCATCTTTCTCACCAACATCCTTGTCCAAATTTCCACTCACATTAGTGCTTTGTTCACCTTGAGAGCCAACTCTTTCATCCTCCCCCTCACTTGCTCCAACATCAAAACTATCCACAACACTCAGAGTTGTAGGTTTGGCAGTGCATCCTCCTAATTTCTCAAAATGATATACAAATCATCAATCAAAACACAAAATAAATACCCACATATACATCAATCCACAAGCATGTACATCAATACACATTCACATACATCAAAATTGACAGCCACATAAATAATTCAAACAATTACCCAACTAAATAAAAATTTAACATGCTCAATTAATATAATTACTCAACTAATTAAAAATTAGGGTTTCAAATTAACTATTTAGAACAAATTAGAATTACCTAATTAAAAATTAGGGTTTTAAATTGAAACCCCTATTTAAGAATTAGGGTTTAAAGCTTAGTCAACTCAAGCTTTGACCTCCAACTTGAGTTATAAAATCCAACTTAAGCTTGAAGTTATTACCTTTTTAAGTGTTAAACTGACTTGACAAAAATCGAGTAAAATTGGGCAGAGAGCAATAGAGAGTAGGGTTGAGTGTACATAGAGCAGAGAGAGCCTTCAGTCAAGAAAGAACTAAGAGAGAGAGAGAGTTGTTCTTCAGTCAAGAGAGTTGTTTGGATTTTTTGATTTTTTGTTTTGTGTTTTTTGATATGTATATTTTGAGGGTAAAGTTGAAAAGAGGGGGGAGTGTTGAAAAAATCTAAGGCAAAACGGGGGGAAATTTAAGGGGGAATGAAATATTTGGCTAAGGGGGGAAATGGGAGGAGCGCTGAATCATTTTTTTAAAATATACTTACACATACAACATCGGTTGGGATAAAAAACTGATATCATTTTACACAAAGACATCGGTTGGGTATAAACCGATGTAAAAAGTACTTTCTACATCGGTGCCCACAGCAACCGATGTCTAAGAGGCGATGTCTATTCTACTTTTTCTAGTATTGTACCCTAACCCTTCATCTAAACATTAGGAAATCTAAACAACAAAACTTAAAGCTAAGATCATGAAGAGTTATACCTTCCTTGAAGCTTTTAATCTATGAAAGATCCTTGGAATGCCCATGGAAGCCTTAATCTAACCTCCTACAAGCTTGTTCTTTCAAAGAAATCAAGAACACAAAAATTAATTTCAAGAAAGTACTATTCACCATCTTCTTTCTTGATTTATAGAAAAAGATTGGCTTGGAATTAGAAGCTTAAACTTATAGGAAGTATGTAACTTAACTAGGAGAAGCTAGGATAATTACCTTGCTAAATAGTAAGTGGAGGAGCTTGGACTTTCATTTTTTAAGAAAAGAGGCCGAGAGCTTGAAGAAGAAAATGGGGGTTTTGTGTTTTTTGATGAAAATGAAATGTTTTGGCTTGGTTGGTTGCTTTTTGTCTTGTTTTTGGTTAATTACTTTTCTAGCCTTGACTTTGTGTGGTTTTAAATCAACCACATCTCCTTCCCCTTATGTCATGCTTATGTTACATTGCTATGTCATCATCCCTTCTAATCTCTTTGATTAGCTTCTAACTGTTTGCCTAATGACCGCTGATCTGTTATACGGTTCGCTTAACTTTCGTTTTCGTTAATCGTTTGAGGGATCATACCCGGGATCTTATTACTTAGGTTCCCTTAACCTTTCTCAATACATTATATTCCTTTTTATGATCCTCTATTATAATCCTTTAATTTAAATCCTTTTTATCCTGTTACCTTATACTCAATTCTCTCTGTATCTAGTGTATTTCCGAGAAAAATCAAAGTGTTCGGAATTGGATTCTGACGATCTTTGCATACACTTATATACCATATAGAGTACTAATAAAACCTCAGAATATCCATATCAGAACCCCTACATAGTGTGGCATGAAAAATTTTCTCAATCAGCAAAAACACTAATCATAAGGGTTTCAAAAAACAAATTCCCAAAAATTGGGGTTATTACACTCTAATACCAAAAATGTTGATCCTGATTCAGGAAGAAAGCTTTCAATTACTCGAGCATGTGTAGTATAGATAGATGTGGTGTGTGTTTGAATATAAATGAAGTTAGTTTAAAATTTGTTTAGACAATGGTTTTTAATAAAGAGAGCTTTGTGAGATTTTGAATTTGGTTTTTAATAAAAGTAGAGTGTTGTTCTTGTTTTCATACTTTAACCTAAAAAGATCCTAGTTACTGTAAAAAGCGGTTAGATATATGTTGCATAACTATTGCACATGTTTAAATTATTTTGGTAATTAGCAAGTAACCTCCAGATCTATATCTCGGGTTTGGAGGGCGTTACAATTTGCATACTTTCTTTGTCTGTCTTGAGCAGTAATTAGTCTCTTCCGAATTAAGGCGACTGTTTCCTTCCTTTGTTGAACTAATTCAGGGTTGAGAACTTTTCCTTCTCCTACCTCGTCCCAATTTGTCGGAGATCTACATTTTCTTCCGTATAAAGCTTCATATGGAGGCATTCCGATGCTGGAGTGGTAACTGTTGATGTATGAGAATTCTACAAGTGGTAAGTGATCATCCAGCTTCCTGTAAAATCTATTACACAGTTGCACAACATGTCTTCAATTGTTTGTATAGTTTGCTCGCTTTGACTGTCCAGTTGTGGATGATATGCGGTGCTCATATTTATCTTTTTACCCAAACTTTCTTGAAACTGTCTCCAAAATCTTGAATTGAATCATGAATCTCGATCTGAAACTATCGATACCGGTACGCCGTCTCGTAATACAATTTAGCGCACCTACATATGAACCAACCTATCCAATGAAGTCTTCTCATTGATTATTCTCTCGACTTATCACTTCTTCTTGACATTTCCTTATCTTCTGTAACAGCTCTGGCTGAAAAGTCATGGCACAACAAATCTGTTTCAATGTCCCGTAAACACAAAGTTCTAACTCAAATATTTCAATCTCTTATGATAATTCCCTTGGCATGGTTATCATATTTAACCTTTCTTTCCTACTCAAGGCATCGATTACTACATTCGCCTTTCCTGGATGGTAATATATCGAACAGTCGTAATCCTTGATAAGCTCCAACCATCTCCGTTGTCTCATGTTGAGTTCCTTCTTAGTAAATATATACTTTAATCTTTTATGATCCGTGTAAATTTCACACCTCTCTCCGAACATATAATATTTCCATATCTTGAGTGCGAACATTATGACTTCCAATTCCAAATCATAGGTTGGATATTTCAATTCATGAGGTTTAAGTTGTCCTGAGGCATATGCAATCACCTTGTTATGTTGCATTAGCATGCATCCTAGGCCCTTATGTGAAGCGTCGCTATATATCAAAAAATCTACTTTGTGATCGGGTAGAACCAATACTGGCGCAATAAGCAATTTCTATTTTAACTCTTGAAAACTTTCTTCACATTTCGCAGTCCGTTCGAACTTGTGATTCTTCCTTGTTAGCTTGGTCAGTGGCATAGAGATCTTGGAGAAATCATTTACCAACCTTCTGTAGTACCCGACCAATCCTAAAAAGCTTCTTACTTCAGTAGGAGTCTTTGGTCTCTCCCAACTCATAACTGCTTCAATCTTTGCAGGGTCCACTCTAATTCCTTCGCTCCCAATTATATGCCCTAAAAATTGAACTTCTTTTAAACAAAACTCGCACTTTGAAAATTTTGCATACAACCTCTCTTGTCTAAGAATCTCCAAAACTATCCACAATTATTGCTCGTGCTCTTCTTCCATCTTCGAATATATTCGAATATCATCAATAAATATCACAATAAACTGGTCCAAGTATTTCTTGAAAACTCGATTCATTAAGTCCATAAAAACTGTGGGGGCATTTGTTAATCTGAATGGCATTACTAAAAACTCATATGTCTGTATCTTGTCCTAAATGCCATATTTAGGACATCTTCTGGTTTGATCTTTAACTGATGGTATCCAGACCTTAAGTCAATCTTCGAAAAAAACTTTGCTCCTCTTAGTTGATTAAATAAATCATCTATTCTTGGAAACAGATATCGATTCTTAATCATCATCTTGTTCAGCTCCCGATAATCTATACAACGTCTCATGCTTCCATCTTTCTTCTTTACGAAAGGAACTAGCGCTCCCCATGGGACGTACATGGCCTTATGACTCCTTTGTCCAAAAGTTCTTATAATTGATTCGCTAACTCTTTCATCTCTTCTGGTGCCATCCTATAAGGTGCCTTCGAAATGGGTTCAGTGCCTGGAGCAAGGTTAATCTCAAACTGAATCTGTCGATTTGGCGGTAGTCCTGGTAATACCTCTGGAAATACATCTGGGAACTCTTTCACTATTGAAATCTCTTCTATTATATGAACATCTTTCTGAAAATCTACTACATAGGCTAAACATGTTTCACATCCTTTCCTAAGTTGCTTGTTGGCTTACATAGCGGTGAGAAATAGTCACTCTTGCTTCTGACCTTTAAATATCACCTTATTCCCATTCTTTGCTCTTAAATAGACCTTCTTAGATCTAAAATCTATCTGAGAATAATTGTTTCCTAACCAATCCATTCCTAATATTATATCAAACTCCCCTAACTTGAAAAGTATGAAGTCGACTGAAAACTTATGCCTGGAGATGTTATTAATAAATTTTAAATTTGATCTTATTAAATTCATAAAATTTTAATATATTTTACATTTCCACTCTTGTGATTTATAGACTTATAGTTTTATTTATAAAACTTGTTCATTATATTTTATTAGATTAATAGTTAGTAGATTACCAATAAAACCTTGCATGCAACTTCCACTCAATAGAAGCAAAGGGCATTGTTGACATTTCCAACCCCACTAACACTACTTTTACTAAACTAATTACCCTTATAACCTTATATGCAATTCTTGCTAGCTAAGGGAGAGGGACAAAGAGGTAATTACCCACTCCACTACCCAATTTCACAACAAACAGAATGATCAAAAGTGTGATCATTCTCCACTTGCACACACTACCCTCACTCTACTCCCCCCTCTGTCCTTTCTCTCTCGGCCGAAGCCCCAACCCCACCCCTTGTCCATTTTTTTCATTCATTCTTCAAGTTACCTATAAAAATCACTCCCGTGAACCTTAAACCTTTGGTTAATGAGTAAATTATATGATTTAAGTGTTGGATCTATCAAATCTTGGCCCTGTGTTTTATAATATTAATTAAAAAAGTACGAATAGAACATTAACCTTAATCGCTACGGCGCAAGCGATTCAAATCCACGTCTTCTACTGTATTCCCTGATTCTTCTTGGACGAAGTGTGGGCTTCGATCTCCCAAGGTGTACCTCTCCCAAAGCTCTGAAATTCCAAAACCCTAGCTGGCTCCTTGAGAAAAACGGCTGCCTCTCTCAAACCCTAGGATGTGATTTCGGTTTTTGTGTGTTAACCCTAGCTTTAGGAGAATGAGAATATTTTTAGGCTACAGTAGGGATCATGGACCATTAGGTCAGGCCTTCTAATGACATTCCGGGCCAAGCCCAATGTCATTAAATATTAATTCAATACACTAAAGAATTAATATTTGTACTACCTTTCCTAATTCCGTAAATTGATTATTTAATTCGGCTCCTATATTAATTGTTTATAAATTCCCCATATTTAAGATGTCGCATGTCCATTAAATAAATTAATTTCTGACAATTAATTTAATCAATATCTTTTATCCTTGATCATCCACTCAATCTTATAATTATGCAAGAACAAATCTGCCTGCAGGACTAAAGCATAATTATCTTTATGAGCTTTCAAGAGGACATCATCACCCGAATATATTTTTCGGACACGGTTTCCTTTTATAGTTAATATCCCACTCTATATAATGTCATTGCCCAATACATAAATTCGTAATTTAAAATAAATTACTTAATGTATGAATCAAGGCATGTGCATTAAATACAAGTGTCAATTACTACATCCGGATTAAGAACCTAAGCAATAATAATATCGTAGAATCTTTGTTCTTCTTTATTGTCAGAATAAAAGAAACAATTATTCTACTATTTTGATCCTGTTTAATATACACAAAGTATACAAGTATTATTCAATAGTCAAGATAAACTATTCTTAAATAATACTTTAGCCGTTCCAGTGGTTTGTCTAATACCACTTAGACTGTGAACCTTTATTATATTATATAAGGAGTTTGACAATCTACTCTTCTGCTATCCCATTTGATACTAGATTGTCTACAATATATAATATACAGAATATGTGAAAACATGCATTCAAGATTCTCAAATAATTTATTAATAAAGTATATACTTCAAATGAATATTTCAGTATAAACCCTAACAATCTCCCACTTATGCTCAAGATATTCTTTGAGTATATCAGTGTTTATTACAAGCAATCCACTACCAACTATATAACTATATGACCAAGTATCTGACTCCTATCGCTTCCACGTGCTCCTGAAAAGCCTTAGCTGGTAAGCTCTTCATGAAAGGATCTGCCCGATTATCCTTTGATGCTATATCAGCCACAATGATATCTCCTCGCTTAACGAACTGCCGTATGAGGTGATACTTACGCTTTATGTGTTTTGCTGCCTTATGGGCCCGTGTTTCCTTGGTATTTGCCACAGCACCAGTATTATCACAATAAATCATGATTTGATGTGGCAAATTAGGAACCACATCCAAATCCGGCAGAAAGTTTCAGAACCAAATAGCCTCTTTGGCTGCCTCAGAGGCTACCACATATTCGGCTTCCATAGTTGAGTCTATAATGCATTTCTGCTTCACACTCCTCCATATTACGGCTCCACCTCCCAAAGTGAAAACACATCCCGAGGTGGATTTTCTCTTATCCTTATCTGTCTGGAAATCTGAATCAGTATATCCCAGAGGCAATAAATCAGAGAACTTGTAAACTAACATATACTCTTTAGTCCTTCGCAAGTACTTGAGTATTGTTTTTACTGCACTCCAATGTTCCTGTCCTGGGTTTGACTGGTATTGGCTAACCATGCCCACGACAAAGCAGATATCAGGCCTCGTACATAATATAGCATACATTAGGCTTCCACATGCCGAAGTATAAGGAACTGCCTTCATGTTCTCTATCTCCTTAGAAGTTGAAGGGCACTGACTCTTTGATAGAGAAATTCCATGTCTGAAAGGTAAATTACCCTTCTTGGAGTCCTGCATGTTAAAACGAGCTAATACGTCATCTATGTAGGGCTCTGAGATAAAGCCAACATCCTTTTCTTGCGATCCCTTATAACTTTGATCCCAAGGATGTATGCTGCTTCACCTAAGTCCTTCATTTCAAATTGTTTGAACAACCATGCCTTTATTGAAGATAACATCTTAACATTGTTTCCAATGAGTAAAATGTCATCAACATATAGTACTAGAAAAACCACTGCATTTCCCTCACATCTCTTATACACGCATGCTTCGCTTGGACTTTGATCAAATCCATACGACTGGACTGCCTGATCAAAATGAATGTTCCAATACCTAGAAGCTTGTTTAAGTCCGTAAATAGACCTCTTAAGCTTACATACAAGATGCTCTTGGCCTTCTTTAATGAATCCATCTGGTTGCTGCATATAGATGGTTTCTTCAAGACTTCCATTAAGGAAAGCTGTCTTGACATCCATTTGCCAAATCTCATAATCAAGATGAGCTGCAATAGATAAAAGAATACGGATTGACTTAAGCATGACTACCGGGGAAAAGGTTTCCTCATAATCGATACCTTCTTTCTGCGTATACCCTTTCGCAACAAGTCTTGCTTTCTAGGCTTTCAGCTTTTTATCTAATCCCCTCTTTTTCTGGTAGATCCACTTACATCCAATAGGTTTTATACCTTTGGGTGGTTCCACGAGATCTCATACCTGATTAGAATACATTAATTCCATCTTAGATTCCATCGCCTTTTGCCAAAGATCTGCATCTTTGTCTTTTACTGCCTCTTCGTATGTACAGGGATCATCATCATGTTCACCAGAGACCAGGTCTGAAGACTCTCCCAAAAACATGAATCTATCAGGCTGTTGAACAACCCTCCCACCATGACGAGGCACTGGTGCGGTATTAGTGACAGGTTGTACATTTTGTTGTGGTTGTTCTACTTGTACTACAGCTTCATGGGTATTATTTGTCCCTCCCACTAGTTCCTCTAAAATGACATTACTCATGGGTTTGTGATTCATTATATAGTCCTCCTCTAAGAATCTTGCATTGGTGCTAACAATGACATCCCGATTCTTCGGACTATAAAATAAATAACCTTTCGTTCCCATGGGGTAGCCTACAAACAACTTTACTTCTGTACGAGATTCTAACTTAGTCGCGTTCTTGTTCAACACATGTGCTGGATAACCCAATATCTGAATATGTCTTAGACTCGGTTTATCCCCGGTCCACAATTCTAAGGGGGTTTTAGGAACCGACTTAGAAGGTACTAAGTTCAGAAGATAAGCTGATGTCTCTAAGGCATGTCCCCAAAACGACTTGGGTAAATCTGAATAACTCATCATCGATCTAACACTCTCTAAAAGAGTCCAGTTCCTTCTCTCTGCTACACCGTTCTGCTGGGGTGTGCCTGGTGCAGTTAACTGGGATTCTATCCAATTTTCTGATAGGTATTCCCTAAATTCTCCAAGCAAGTATCTGCCACCATGATCTGATCTTAATGACTTGATACTTTTGCTAAATCGCTTCTCCGTTTTAGCTTTATACTCTTTAAACTTATCAAAGCACTCAGACTTACGGCGCAACAAATAAACGTACCCATATCTAGAATAATCATCAATGAAAGTGACGAAATACTCATAACCACCTCTTGCTTGGATATTCATGGGTCCACATAAATCAGAGTGAACCAGTTCTAACACTTGTTTGGCTCTATTTCCCTTTGCCTTGAAAGGCCTATTGGTCATTTTTCCTTCCAAGCAGGATTCACAAACTAGAAATGGCTCCACTGCCAATGAGCTTAAAGGCCCATCTACTACCAGTCTTTGAATCCTCCTCAAGTTAATATGACCTAATCTCAAATGCTAAAGATGTGTTTGGTTCAAACTAGAGGGTTCCTTTGTTTTAGTAGAGTTAGAAGATGTGTTGTTCAATTCCCTATATTGCAGTTGTAGTGCAGGTTGACTAGGATTAATTATATACAAATTGTCTTGCAATGTACCAGAACATATAATTCATTTATTCATCATAATAGAAACATTACGATCCAAACAAACATTATAACCATCCAAAACAAGTTTAGAAACCGAAATTAAATTCCTTCTAAAAGAAGGTACATAAAGACAATTTTTCAAAACCAAAATCCTATCAGAACCAAAAGATAAATGAATAACTCCTACTGTAACTACTGCTACTTTTGTAGCATCTCCCATGAACATGTATATCTCACCATCTCTAAGCATTCTGGATAGCTGGAACCCCTGCATAGAATTACAAACATGATCAGTGGCTCCTGTATCTACACACCAAGTGCTCGTAGATATAGCCGCTATAAATGTTTCTGTTACTAGAGAAAGAGACATACCAGTATTGTTTGTCTCCATAGGAAGAGGACAATCATGTTTCCAGTGACCTGACTGTTTGCACCTGAAGCACTTTCCCTTAGGCTTTTTCACACCACCTTGAACTCCCACTACCTTCACAACTTTCTGTGTCGGAGCCTCTTTCTTCTTCTTAATACCTTTCGGCTTAGAGGAAGAACTTTTCTCAGCCACATTCACTTAAATACTCTGCCGAAATAATCCTTCAGCTGCCTAAAGTTCTGTCAGCAGTCCCGCGAGACTATAAATTACATGCCACGATGGGTGAGGTATATATAATTTATATCCGTCTTTATGTTAAATTACATAAAAACAATAATGGAGACCATGAGATTTAATTTCATATTAATTCCCTCTCCCACTTAGTATTTACTTTGAGGATTTTAATCTAGATGCATCGTCCTATGTTATTTCTTCGAAGTCCACATGTATTATAACAACACAAAGAACACATAATATAGAAGCATACTATCATGATTAAAGCATTAATAAAAACATCCCTATGTCCATGTCATTCTATCATGCAAAGGGCTAATATCACATGGCATAACAACAAAAATTATGTAAAACATACTAAAACACATCCACTATTATGGCCCCAGAAAAATAGCTTCGAATTCATCCTTCGAAAAATTCTGGAAATCTTCGAGAGCCCGGTTGGAGGCCTAAACAGCCTCAAAATGCCTTGAAATAATGGGTCAAGGATCTTTGGACCATTTGATCCCTGATCGTCTCGTTCTTCCATTCCGAAAAGGTATCGTACGCCCAAATTGGACATCGTATGCAAAATCTGCAGCCAAAACAGCGAAGCACCACGAAAACAGAATGCAGCAGCGAAAAATCTCTATTTCTTGCAGCTCCGTTGATCAAACAATTACATATAAAATAATACATATGAACCAGCCTATTTGTGGCGCCCTCCAAACCCGGGTCAGAGGTTTGGGGTCCACAACATATACTCAATATATAAACCTGTATAGAAAATATTATTTACAATGACCCTGCTTTACATAACCACGGATCGCAACAGGTTAAAGTATGAAAATAAGCCACAACATTAACTTTTATTACAATGCACCAAATTCCCAACTAATTAAATTTACAACTGATATGAAATTATTCTTACAACCTTACTATCTCACTACTGCAATAAGCTCCTGCTAGCGCGATCAATCATAATCTGGAATCCTAGCTCGAACATTGAACTGGGAAACCTCGCTATCAACCGTATCCTTCTTAACTGTAGAATACATAAAAAAATTCGCAAAAGTGAGCTAACTAGCTCAGCAAGTCATATTATCAATAACTGAGGTTAAACAATAATAAACGAGGTGATTCAAAGGAATCAAGTTTCTTGTTAAACAACCAATAGAATTGGATATTCATTTAAAGTTTTTAAAAACAAGGTTAGGCTGCTGATCAGTCACGCGCTAACCCCGAGCAAAGCACACAGCACTGCTCTAACTACTGGATCCAAGGCACACATTGGCCTAACTTGACCATCGATATGGTCTGACCACGAATTTGGTCCATACAAAGAAAACTATCCAATTCTAAAGCATTTCAATATGATCAACAATAAAGTTCAATAAAAACAGATCATAATTAATAACAATAAAATATTTGTAAAAGAGCATGGTAAAAATTCATGGTTACCGGAAGGGTATGTCAAAGTACATAAAAGAAGTGGCCTCCAGTCGGTAGGATAATCGGATATTAGATGAATAGTGTTTTTACAAGATTTTAGTACTTTGATATCACAAGGTATGGTTGAGTATAAAAGTTTCTGTATGTGTAAACAAATATGTTCCAGTGTTTGGTATATATGATGGATATATATTTGTGGAGTAGTATCTTATTTGTGTGGTTTACTATCTGGTAAATCAACAAGAAATGGTTTACAAAGAATAAGGTTTACGCTCAAAGATCAAATGATATGGCTCAGGATCAAGGCTGAAGGATTCAAAGTATTTACAGTATAAAACAGAGCTATTTTGGGTATTAACAGTATATCACAAGAGCATTTAGAAATATTTGCATTATATCTCGAGAAAGGTTTAGAAATACTTGCCTTATCATAATCGATTTCAACTTCACTTGTACTTGTCTAATGACTTCATTCAACAATCACTCGTCTGCTTCTCCTATGCCTCGCTTCTATCCTCTGATTACTTGCTGTATTTTTTACATGTCAATTCTTATTTTCTGATCACCTGATTCTCTTTCCTACGCCTTGCTTACTCTGCTAGGCATCATAAGTCTCTATCAATATTTAACTCATATGATTCTATTCGACATACACTTCTATCTACCCTTCGTTTTACCCAATTCCGATTAACGGATTGAAAGTTACGTTATAAACAAGTAAACACCGAACATATTGACCGACAGTCAACTAACAGGTCACATATAACACATAACGCGTTAAATAATCAATGACATATCATTTATAAAGGAGTCTCGGGTCGTAAACAGGCTTTCAGGTATTTAAAATGATTTTTAAAACATTTTTCGGAATTAAAACGGGTCGTTGGATTAATTTCGGAATATTAAACAGGGTTCGGTTGGCCAATTCTGGCTTCAAAACAATTTTATAATAATTATCGAGCCTTGAAAATAATTTAGAATAATATTTTAAAGCTCGAAACTATTTTTCAGAATTTTTAAATCATTTTTAAGTAATTAAATCTAATTAAATAATTAATTAAAATCAATTAATAATTAATTAAATCAATTAATCAATTAATTTTTGAATTAATTGACCAATTAATCAATTAAAAATTAACTGAAATTAATTAACTAATTAATTTAGATTTGTTTTTAAATTAAAAATAATTTTTGGAATTAATATAATAATTTTCAGAATTTTTAGAAATTAAAAACAAATTTTGGAAATGAATTTATAAAAGAAATCTTATTTTTAAAAGTTTTTAAAACAGAAATCCAATTTCTGCAAAGCTGGGAAACCTTGGGGGGCTAAACTGTAAAAACAGAAGTTAGAAATTCATTTTACAGAATTTTGGATCAAAACCGGGTCAAACTGGGTCGGAACTCCGGGTCACC
This sequence comes from Apium graveolens, assembly GCF_009905375.1. Taxonomy (NCBI): domain Eukaryota; kingdom Viridiplantae; phylum Streptophyta; class Magnoliopsida; order Apiales; family Apiaceae; genus Apium; species Apium graveolens. The sequence goes on along the minus strand of NC_133656.1, from coordinate 25,801,115 downwards.
AAGAACAGAAACGGGTCGCGAAGAACCCAGTTTCCGGTGACCGGAATACGGCTCCGGTGAGCCCCGATTCAGGTGAAAACAGAATGGTTTGACACGATTCAAGTGGGGTTTTCATTCTAAACCATCTCAGAAGTTCAAATCAGTTAACAAATGGACCAAACGACATCTGGAAACGAAAATCCGGCCAAAACACGAAGAACTCCGACGAGAACTTCAAAATACAACTCCGAGCTTATCAGAAATCGTTTGTGACATATGAATATATGATTCGATTGCAAATTTGATAAGGAACACGATGCACCCATCAAGATCGACTGAAAACCCCTAACCAAGATTCCCCCAAATCGAATTGAAAACATTCAAACCATATAAACCCTAATTCCTTCAATCAGAGAATTAAACTTAAAATTGAACATGTTATTGAACTCCAAATCAAGAGTACAATATACCAAAATCATCAGGAAGAAAAGATCTTTAATAGGCAAGCATCAAATCATACAAACAATCTTCCGTACAAAAATTCATCATTTAATTATCAAGAAATTCGAATATAAATAAATAAATAGAAAATCACCTGATGTTTCTGGGTTGAAATTGATGGAAGATTTGGATTCTAGATTTCAGTAGCTTCGTTTTGAGTATATGTACGCCAAAATCGGATATCGATAACGCCTCCGAATTTGTGTTTGATTACGAAGACCATAATATAATTATAGTATTTTCTCTGTAGAAATTCTGTAAATACTGTTTGCAAATGATTTCCGGTACAAAATAAAATAAGGTAGAGGCTATTTATAATTATGGGAAATTAGTATCCCGTTGGATCATTCCGGATATATTAACGGTACGTTTATTTATAAAAACTGATCCAAACGGTATCGGTTTTCGAGATAATTATCCAAATCAGTACAATTTGTAATGCGGTCTTGGTCTCAGCGCCTGGTTACACGTATTACGAGGTGATAATTGTGATAGTTTAATAAAAAGCTCCCGTTTCTCGAAAATACGAGTTTTATTGATTTACCGAAACGAATATTGTATCGAAAATGTTGCGCCGGGACCCGCGCAGGACAAACCGTACGCCAGATCGAAAAAGTCGAAACATGGAATATGCTCGGAATATTACAATTAGGTTAGGAAGGAGTTCTCGGAAAAGTTTCGGGTTCTAAAAACGTAACAACGGATGACGTCGGTTGGTTCCCGTTTTTATAAAATAGATTTTAAATACCCGGAAAAAGATTTTAGAAATTTCAGATGATTCTTATAAATCCATAAACCAACATAAAAATAATTAGGAAGATATGACAATTATCTATATTTTATTTTGGACATATAAAAATTAAAATACTCAATTAATATTATTTTTGAATATCCAAGTACAGATAACATTTAACAATTAACTCACAGAATAGATACTGTACACACATAATAATTGTATAATAGCAAAAATAATTACACGATATATCCCGGATATTACATCCTTCCCCCCTTAAAAGGATTCTGTCCTTAGAATCTCCTAAGAAAATAAATGAGGGTACTTTTCTCTCATATCACTTTCTAACTCCCAGGTTGACTCTTCAACTTTTGGGTTTCTCCACAATACTCTTACTAACTTTACCACTTTATTTCTCAATATTTTCTCTCTATTTTCTAGAATCTCTACCGGATTCTCTACATATGACAAATCTGCCTGAAGCTCTATTGGCTCATATTCTATTACATGCCTGGAGTCTGGATTATATTTCTTAAGCATTGATATGTGAAAAATATTATGAATGTGCTCCATGTGCGGAGGTAACGTTAACTCGAAAGCTATTTTGCCAACGTGCTTTAAGATTTCAAAAGGTCCGACATATCTTAGGCTTGGTTTTTCTTTCTTTCCAAACCTCGTTAATCCCTTCCACGGCGCTATTTTCAGTAGTACTAAGCTTCCTTCTTCGAATTCCATGTCTTTCCTTGATTGATCTATTTATTTCCTTTGACGGTCTGGTACGGCTATCAATCTCTTCTGGATAACTTCAATAACTTCCTTTGTCTGCTGTACTAATTCAGGTCCAAGTATTTTACGCTCTACTGCTCCGTCTTAATACACTAGAGATCTGTATTTGCGTCCATAAAGGGCTTCTTAGTGTGACATCCCGATACTAGCGTGATAACTGTTGTTGCAAGCAAATTCTATCAGAGGTAAATGCTCGCCCCAATTTCCTTTAAAATCAATAGCACAAATACGTAATAAGTCTTCTATTGTCTGGATTATTCTTTCACTTTGGCCATCCGTCTCTGGGTGATAATCTGTACTCATATTCAATCTTGTTCCTAAACATTCTTGAAAACTCTTCCAAAATCTCGAATTAAATCTTGGATCTTGATCAGATACGATAGACACAGAATTTCATGACGAACTACAATTTCCTTCAGGTACCTATGGATCAACTTATCGAGCAAAAATCTTTCATTTATAAGCAGAAAATGAGCTGGCTTGGTAAATCTATCCACTATAAGCCAAATGGCATCATGATTAGTTTTTGTGCTTGGTAACCCCAACTATGAAATCCATGGTGATATGCTCCCACTTCCACTCTGGAACTTCCAATGACTGTAACAATCCACTTGATCTCTGATGCTCTACTTTAACTCTGTTGACATATATAACATCTGCTAATTCATTCTACAATTCCCCGCTTCATATCTAACCACCTATAATTTCCTTTAAATCTCTATGCATCTTGGTACTCCCTGAATGGATTGAATACCTCGAATTATGAGCTGCCTGTAAAATTTCATCCTTTAATTCCATCACTGGTGGAATCCAAGTTCTAGAAGAAAACTTAAGAATACCTTGATCGTCCTTTTTGCGTGCACTATTCTTCCCATACTAAATGATTTATATCCTGCTTCATTACCTCTTCCTGACACTTCTTTATTTTTTTCTAACAATTCTGATTGAAAAGTTATACTTATACATTCTTACTCCTTTTTGGATTATGCACTCTGACTTCCAATTCCAAGTTCTAGAATTCCATAGATAATTCTTCTCGTACAGTCTCTATGTTCATTCTCTCTCCTTCTTGCTCATCTCTTGCCACTACATTTGCTTTTCCTCGAGAGTTCATACTTCAACTCTTGTGGTCCGTATATATCTCACATCTTTCTCTATACTTATAATATTTCCCAATCTTTCAAAACGAATATTATTGTTGCTTTTAATCCCCAGTTATGAGTAGGGTACTTCTGCTCATAAGGTTTCGGTTGTCTGGATGCATATGCAATAACTTTATTGTTTTGCGTCAACACACATCCTATTCCCTTATGAGAAGTATCACTATAAACTACCAAATCTCCCTGATACTTTCAAAGTGATAAAATAGGTGTTGTAACCATTCTTTCATTTATCTTCGCAAAACTTTCTTCACCCTTCTCCATTTCATATAACCTTCTTGCTTTTCCTGGTTAACTTCATTTCGAATATTACAACTTTCAAGAAATTTTGCACAAATTTCCAATAATAACCGGCCCATGATAAAACTTCTTACTTTTGTTGGTGCTTCTGGTCTTTCTTCATTCATACTATCTTTAAATTTTCTGTTGAATCTCCTTTTGTCTCCTCCTTACTGACTGTCTATACTAAGAATTATACCTCCTGCCATTAAAGTTTTCACCTGGTAAACTCTTTTTATACCGCTTCTTTCTTCTTTGACTCCTCAGCTATCATTGTATAGGTTGCATGGTTCTTCTTAATTAACACAAGTATATCTTATCCAAATTCTTCCTTCAAAATTCTACTCATCAAATTTAAATATCACTGGTATATCAGTTCATCCCACTAACATTTCAAGAATTTTATAACAACAGTACTGAGTTCTGAAAATTATCTTTGATACGTCCATAAGTTAAATTTTCACTTGGTAATATACCCAGTCTCAAATCAATTTTATAAAAATACCTTGCTTCATTCATTTAATTAAACAAATCATTGGTTCGAGATAATAGATATCTGCTCTTGAGAGTAACCTTGTTGAGCTTTCGCTAACATATAATCTCACACTTTCATCTTTCTTATTAACACATCATGCTAGGGCACTTTAAGGGGTACGCTAGGTCCAGTTGCTTTTTCTTCTATTTATCTCCTACGTTTCCTCGGGTAACTTCTTTATTTTATCTGGTGCCATTCTGTGCGGGGCTTTGGACACTGGCTTCATTTCAGGTACCACATCAATCATAAATGCATTTTCTTTATCTAAAGGAAATATTGGTAACTCATCTGGAAACATATCTTGAGACTGTAAAATCTTCAAGTTCAGTTTGCTCCTGACTCTTATTTATAATCGCCATAGCACTTATATTCTGGTTGTTGTAATCTTAAATCGTTCTTAACAAGTTCTTTACTTTCCTTTGTCCTTTAAACTTCTTCATGTTCTCATTTGGCGTCTTCAGAACTATCTTCCACCACGACGGTCTACCTGGGCATCACACTTGAATAGTTAATCCACTTCTTAGAATAATGTCAAATCCTGTTATCTCAAATGATATCAATTCTTCACAGCTTATTGCCAGAAATATCGATTCCGCCATTGGTACTTACTTATTTAATAACTGCACGTTCTTAACTTGCTATTCCTTTAGTCGTAAACTTATTGATTCGACAGGATAATTCATCTTATCAATAAAACCTTGAGAGATATACGATCCAATTGCTCCCACATCTTTCAATACTTTAACACATAAGGTATCCGCAATAATCTTCCACATCATCACATCCATATTCTAAATAACATATCGCAAATTCTCGTTCTTGGAGATGTATCCCTTATTGAAGTAGATTCCTTTGACTCGTAATGCATCCCTGGCTAGGGCCAGTGATTTGCAATTCTCACCATATGCCCTTGTTTCCTTTCCATGCATGAGAGGTAGATGAGACTTTGCCCGCTGGGTGTATAATATGTTGATTTTTGTTTGAAAAGCTCTCGCAAAGAACAACGGTACAACGAAACAATTAGAGGGATTCATAATTTTAATAAACTTAGAGTTAAAAAGAAAGAAGAAGTAATGTTTTGAATATTAATGAAACAACCACATTGGTACTTAAGATGGCCAGTCTTTCATACCGTATGGCATACAGCACATGATTAGGTGGCATCCCACCCGACTCTTTGTTATTTCGACAAAGTGTCTCATCATAACACTGTTTGTCCCAATCAGAAAACAAAACTTGAGGGGAACAATTGAATTTGAAAGGAATACAAAATCTTCCATTTTGATAGCATCAGAAAGAATTTATTAAAAAAAAAGTTCATACATTTTTAGGAATTAAAAAAAAAAAGAATATACGCTGTAATGTTGAGGACGAGAATGATACCATTGGTCACCATCCACATTTTACTTGTATTCATCTTTCGAGCTTGCTCGATCATTTCCCAATTGTATCACATAACAACTTTAGAAGTAGGCTAAAATGCCTTCATAACTAACATTATGGTAGATTCTTACTCGTTAAGTCTCGCGTCTATAACGTCGCACCTACACGTATAATACTTTAACAATTTGATCATAATGGCATTCTTATCAGATAACCTTGAGTTTCCTCTTTTTAATTTGGAATAACCGTAAATCATTCAACATAATGATCATTTTATTAATAATATTCTTCCTTTAGAAAAGTCTGGAAATTTTCCCAATCTTCTTCGGTCATGCTCAGGCTTCCGTTTAATCAATGAATTCTTCGAACTCTGATAATCCCAATAATTGGATGAATAGTTATTCCGTACGCTGGTTCTGTTGTTAATCCTATCAGACAATACTTGCACTCACTTCTTCATAATCGCAGGTTACCTCGTTCTCCGAATTAACAATACTGAGTCTGAAACAACATCCTTCCAGACAATCCGGGTCTTTTAACAAATAAGAAACTCAAGTAGTAACTTGACAACCAAGGTTTAAAACTTATTTTATTCAAAAAGGCTTTTAGAAATTTTGTGAGGAAAAATCTTTTCCAAAAACTTGTTAAAAATTTTGAAAATTTTGAAAATCACACCTCCGGTTGTCCTTACTGTATGAGTTGGTTGTTTTCCTTCTTATGACCAGATACCAAGTTAAAGAAATGATCACCCAAAGATCCATTCACTTTCATTTATCTCCTTTCCTTCATTAGGTCTATTACTTTTCGTAATCAATGAAAACTTCCGCTATCGTTGCACGTTATCTTATTCGTAGCTTCACATTAAGGTTCCCATACTAGTAGTACTCCCGTTAACCACTTTGCAATCATTGAGTGGAACAGATTATCCAATAGTCAACAAGTCAGCTAATGTCACATCATCTTGTTAAAATGTTTATCACATCATTACAACACCATTTTCTAATCTCAAGAAATCTTTAGATCCCTAATCTCCTCTAACTCTCTCTCTTCAACACTTATCTACTCCATTCCACAAGCTAGTCGTGAGTGGCCTAATTACTAATAGCTTCTTGTAACCTGATAACAGCCATCCTTTAGAACACTTAAATCTTCTTTCTAAATTCCTTCTCACCTTAATTTGTATTTCAGTACTCACCATTTATTGCAGCTCCCGAATCCATTTTTATAAATACAATTGTTTCATAGAACAGATTTTAAACTGGGGTGTAAAACAAGGTGTAGGGTAAATTGAAAGGGCACACTCACAATCGATGTCTAGTAAAACAAGAATAAACAGATAGAAGTTTCTTAAATAGGTCGCCTCATATCAAGAGGTAATAGAATAGCGTTAAATAACTTGGAGAGACGCAACAGTCATAATAAAAAGGTAATACCATTACTACTAATGGAGGAACAAGGCGCAAATCGAATCTTGGAGAAGATGACGATCCTTAGACGGAAAGCTACAAACGATCAGTTGATGCAGGGAAATCAGGATCTGCCATTGCCGTTGCCTGGATATCACGTCGCTAGTTAAGAATCCCGAATCGCAACACGAGCCATGCCAAAGACCTACTATACAGTCGCACTCAACTTCACGATGACCTATCTTTCGATTTCCTATTCCTAATCCTAACCCTCTACCCAATCCCGACAATCTAGGCTTGTTTCAGTGACTTATAACCTGTAGCTCTGATACCAACCTGTGGCGCCCTCCAAACCCGGGTCAGAGGTTTGGGGTCCACAACATATACTCAATATATAAACCTGTATAGAAAATATTATTTGCAATGACCCTGCTTTACATAACCACGGATCGCAACAGGTTAAAGTATGAAAACAAGCCACAACCTTAACTTTTATTACAACGCACCAAATTCCCAACTAATTAAATTTACAACTGATATGAAATTATTCTTACAACCTTACTATCTCACTACTGCAATAAGCTCCTGCTAGCGCGATCAATCATAATCTAGAATCCTAGCTCGAACATTGAACTGGGAAACCTCGCTATCAATCGTATCCTTCTTAACTGTAGAATACATAAAAAAATTTGCAAAAGTGAGCTAACTAGCTCAGCAAGTCATATTATCAATAACTGAGGTTAAACAATAATAAACGAGGTGATTCAAAGGAATCAAGTTTCTTGTTAAACAATCAATAGAATTGGATATTCATTTAAAGTTTTTAAAACCAAGGTTAGGCTGCTGATCAGTCACGCGCTAACCCCGAGCAAAGCACACAGCACTGCTCTAACTACTGGATCCAAGGCACACATTGGCCTAACTTGACCATCGATATGGTCTGACCACGAATCTGGTCCACACAAAGAAAACTATCCAATTCTAAAGCATTTCAATATGATCAACAATAGAGTTCAATAAAAACAGATCATAATTAATAACAATAAAATATTTGTAAAAGAGCATGGTAAAAATTCATGGTTACCGGAAGGGTATGTCAAAGTACATAAAAGAAGTGGCCTTTAGTCGGTAGGATAATCGGATATTAGATGAATAGTGTTTTTACAAGATTTTAGTACTTTGATATCACAAGGTATGGTTGAGTATAAAAGTTTCTGTATGTGTAAACAATTATGTTCCAGTGTTTGGTATATATGATGGATATATATTTGTGGAGTAGTATCTTATTTGTGTGGTTTAGTATCTGGTAAATCAACAAGAAATGGTTTACAAAGAATAAGGCTTACGCTCAAAGATCAAATGATATGGCTCAGGATCAAGGCTGAAGGATTCAAAGTATTTACAGTATAAAACAGAGCTATTTTGGGTATTAACAGTATGTCACAAGAGCATTTAGAAATATTTGCATTATATCTCGAGAAAGGTTTAGAAATACTTTCCTTATCATAATCGATTTCAACTTCACTTGTACTTGTCTAATGACTTCATTCAACAATCACTCGTCTACTTCTCCTATGCCTCGCTTCTATCCTTTGATTACTTGCTGTATTTTTTACATGTCAATTCTTATTTTCTGATCACCTGCTTCTCTTTCCTACGCCTTGCTTACTCTGCTAGGCATCATAAGTCTCTATTAATATTTAAGTCATATGATTCTATTCGACATACACTTCTATCTACCCTTCGTTTCACCCAAATCCGATTAACGGATTGAAAGTTACGTTATAAACAAGTAAACACCGAACATATAGACCGACAGTCAACTAACAGGTCACATATAACACATAATGCGTTAAATAATCAATGACATATCATTTATAAAGGAGTCTCGGGTCGTAAACAGGCTTTCAGGTATTTAAAATGATTTTTAAAACATTTTTCGGAATTAAAACGGGTCGTTGGATTAATTTCGGAATATTAAACAGGGTTCGGTTGGCCAATTCTGGCTTCAAAACAATTTTATAATAATTATCGAGCCTTGAAAATAATTTAGAATAATATTTTAAAGCTTGAAACTATTTTTCAGAATTTTTAAATCATTTTTAAATAATTAAATCTAATTAAATAATTAATTAAAATCAATTAATAATTAATTAAATCAATTAATCAATTAATTTTTGAATTAATTGACCAATTAATCAATTAAAAATTAACTGAAATTAATTAACTAATTAATTTAGATTTGTTTTTAAATTAAAAATAATTTTTGGAATTAAAATAATAATTTTCAGAATTTTTAGAAATTAAAAACAAATTTTGGAAATGAATTTATAAAAGAAATCTTATTTTTAAAAGTTTTTAAAACAGAAATCCAATTTCTGCAAAGCTGGGAAACCTTGGGGGGCTAAACTGTAAAAACAGAAGTTAGAAATTCATTTTACAGAATTTTGGATCAAAACCGGGTCAAACTGGGTCGGAACTCCGGGTCACCAAGAACAGAAACGGGTCGCGAAGAACCCAGTTTCCGGTGACCGGAATACGGCTCCGGTGAGCCCCGATTCAGGTGAAAACAGAATGGTTTGACACGATTCAAGTGGGGTTTTCATTCTAAACCATCTCAGGAGTTCAAATCAGTTAACAAATGGACCAAACGACATCTGGAAACGAAAATCCGGCCAAAACACGAAGAACTCCGACGAGAACTTCAAAATACAACTCCGAGCTTATCAGAAATCGTTTGTGACATATGAATATATGATTCGATTGCAAATTTGATAAGGAACACGATGCACCCATCAAGATCGACTGAAAACCCCTAACCAAGATTCCCCCAAATCGAATTGAAAACATTCAAACCATATAAACCCTAATTCCTTCAATCAGAGAATTAAACTTAAAATTGAACATGTTATTGAACTCCAAATCAAGAGTACAATATACCAAAATCATTAGGAAGAAAAGATCTTTAATATGCAAGCATCAAATCATACAAACAATCTTCCGTACAAAAATTCATCATTTAATTATCAAGAAATTCGAATATAAATAATTAAATAGAAAATCACCTGATGTTTCTGGGTTGAAATTGATGCAAGATTTGGATTCTAGATTTCAGTAGCTTCGTTTTGAGTATATGTACGCCAAAATCGGATATCGATAACGCCTCCGAATTTGTGTTTGATTACGAAGAACATAATATAATTATAGTATTTTCTCTGTAGAAATTCTGTAAATACTGTTTGCAAATGATTTCCGGTACAAAATAAAATACGGTAGAGGCTATTTATAATTATGGGAAATTAGTATCCCGTTGGATCATTCCGGATATATTAACGGTACGTTTATTTATAAAAACTGATCCAAACGGTATCGGTTTTTGAGATAATTATCCAAATCAATACAATTTGTAATGCGGTCTTGGTCTCAGCGCCTGGTTACACATATTACGAGGTGATAATTGTGATAGTTTAATAAAAAGCTCCCGTTTCTCGAAAATACGAGTTTTATTGATTTACCAAAACGAATATTGTATCGAAAATGTTGCGCCGGGACCCGCGCAGGACAAACCGTACGCCGGATCGAAAAAGTCGAAACATGGAATATGCTCGGAATATTACAATTAGGTTAGGAAGGAGTTCTCGGAAAAGTTTCGGGTTCTAAAAACGTAACAACGGATGACGTCGGTTGGTTCCCGTTTTTATAAAATAGATTTTAAATACCCGAAAAAAGATTTTAGAAATTTCAGATGATTCTTATAAATCTATAAACCAACATAAAAATAATTAGGAAGATATGACAATTATATATATTTTATTTTGGACATATAAAAATTAAAATACTCAATTAATATTATTTTTGAATATCCAAGTACAGATAACATTTAACAATTAACTCACAGAATAGATACTGTACACACATAATAATTGTATAATAGCAAAAATAATTACACGATATATCCCGGATATTACACTATTCTATTACATCTGATCATAATCTAAAACAATTACAAATTGATTTACAAGATTACAAGATTACAAGATCATAATAGGAAAAAACAAAACTTTCACGATCAACCCTCTTGATTTACAACAAAACCTCGATAAACCACGTGGAATCCAATCATAACAAAATAACCACGATTAAACCACGTGGGATCCAAACACATAATTAAAACATGGCTATATTAGTGAATAATAACCTGCATCGCAGAATCAATACAAGCATATCACTATATACATGCATATATAATCATGACATGGACAACATATCATAAAACGCAGAACCTAGAACCAGGCTCATGATACCAATTATTGGATCTATCAAATCTTGGCCCTGCGTTTTATGATATTAATTAAAAAAGTATGAATAGAACATTAACCTTAATCGCTACGGCGCAAGCGATTCAAATCCACGTCTTCTACTGTATTCCATGATTCTCCTTGGACGAAGTGTGGGCTTCGATCTCCCAAGGTGTACCTCTCCCAAAGCTCTGAAATTCCAAAACCCTAGTTGGCTCCTTGAGAAAAATGGCTCCCTCTCTCAAACCCTAGGATGTGATTTCGGTTTTTGTGTGTTAACCCTATCTTTAGGAGAATGAGAATATTTATAGGCTACAGTAGGGATCATGGACCATTAGGTCAGGCCTTCTAATGACATTTCAGGCCAAGCCCAATGTCATTAAATATTAATTCAATCCACTAAAGAATTAATATTTGCACTACCTTTGTTAATTCCATAAATTAATTATTTAATTCGGCTCCCATATTAATTGCTTATAAATTCCCCATGTTTAAGATATCGCATGTCCATTAATTAAATTAATTTCTGACAATTGATTTAATCAATATTTTTTATCCTTGATCATCCACTCAATCTTATAATTATGCAAGAACAAATCTGTCTGCAGGACTAAAGCATAATTATCTTTATGAGCTTTCAAGAGGACATCATCACCTGAATATATTTTTCGGACACGGTTTCCTTTTATAGTTAATATCCCACTCTATATAATGTCATTGCCCTATACATAAATTCGTAATTTAAAATAAATTACTTAATGTATGAATCAAGGCATGTGCATTAAATACAAGTGTCAATTACTACATCCGGATTAAGAACCTAAGCAATAATAATATCGTAGAATCTTAGTTCTTCTTTATTGTCAGAATATAAGAAACAATTATTCTACTATTTTGATCCCGTTCAATATACAAAAAGTATACAAGTATTATTCAATAGTCAAGATAAACTATTTCTAAATAATACTTCAGCTGTTCCAGTGGTTTGTCTAATACCACCTAGACTGTGAACCTTTATTATATTATATAAGGAGTTTGACAATCTAATCTTCTGTTATCCCATTTGATACTAGATTGTGTACAATATATAATATACAGACTATGTGAAAACATGCATTCAAGATTCTCAAATAATTTATTATTAAAATATATACTTCAAACAAATATTTCAGTATAAGCCCTAACAATAAGTGCTTGGTTGTAGCTTGCATGTTGAAGTAAGGTGAGCCTAAAGATGAAGACCTTGATTTTTATGGATTTAAGGTCCAAATCACAAGGAAAAATTGTCAAGAGTGGAAATGGTTAATGGTTAAGTGTTTTCACTCCCATGGTATCATTTCAATTCCATCATTCGGAAATTACTCTTTAGGAGCCTAATGGAATGTGTTTTGTTGATCAAAAATTTGTTTTAAAATGCTATATGATGAGACCATGCTTTTAGTGAACTTGTTATGTGTTTCATGTTGTTCAAAGCCAAGTTTTGAGTTGAATCACCTAATTTAAAACCCTTGCATGTCATGTAATAGTTGAGATATTATGTTGATAGTGGTTGCATGTTAGCTTTATGCATAAAAATTTGTAGTACTAGGGATGCATGTTGAAAACTAGATTATGTGCTTGATTGTTGATCTTAAATCAATTGCATGCATTTGATTATGATTTATTTTGATAAAATTAAGTATTCAATGTTGTTAAGAAAGTTTAATCAATAAATATCATGCTTTTAAACTTCGATTTATGAAGCAAAATTATAGTGTAATTTCGAAATCAATGACTAAGTGCTAATATGCTTAACATGCCTTCTTGTCATTCGATTTTTGTGGATATTTTTGGAGTTTTTGATGAGTTTATTTGATAGTCAGTAAAGTGATTAAGTGTGTCATGATATTAAGTCATGAATGATCTCATTGGGTTTTGGTTTTACTCGAATGAGGGAGTTAAGGTGGAAGGAGTTAGAATAGATTTCAGCATTTTTCCAAATTTAAGGTTGGGTTTGTGAGTGAGAAATGAGTGGGCATGTGTTAGGAATTGGGAGGCCCAAGCTACCATGGGTTTGGACTTGACCTAAAGTTGATCCCAGAACCTTTAAATGTGAGAAATCAATCCATCTAGTTAGGTGCACAAGCCGAAACATGAATTCTTCCAGAATAGGGACAGTTTGAGTTAGGAGCAAGTTTGAGCTTAGCAAGTGATGTCATGAGTAGGCCCTCATTAGGCCTCGATTATCGCTGATACTAGGGAGTATGTGGGAGGTTTACAATCCATAGTTTGGAAGTTTAGAGTTAAAACCAAGGGTATAAAGTGAGAACAAAACAGAGCAGTTTGAGTGTCACTAGAACAGGGGAGAGTCAACTTTGAGAGAAGGCCTAGGGAGGCCTAGGATAGGCCTTGGTGTCATTCCAAATGCAAAAGTTAGATTTAGGTCCTGAGATTCCAGTTTAGTAATTTGAGTGGCAAACTATGAGTGGAAGGGGGATCAATGACATTAAGTACCGTTTGATGTCATCTAGGTGTTGCAATTAGGAACATTTGGACTTTGTACTTAGTTTTTGAGTTCTTAGAGGTAAGTCCTACGCTGACCGTTGAGTTCGTATGATAGTTAGAGTGTTAGATATATTTGATAATATCATGGCTAATATGATTTATGTTTAGCTTTCAGATCTTACTAAAACAGGATAAATCAGTACTTACCGGAAGTCAGGACTTAAGGATATCAGTACTTATATTATCAGGAGATAATCATCAGAAGATGGATATCAGAACTTAAGTGCTGAAGGACGTTTAGATAAGGACAGTAGCTGATTAAAGGAAAGAAGATCGAGATAAACATAAGAAGAGATATGCATGAAGAAGGAGTTCTATGAAGAATAGAATACTTGGAAGAAAAGATATCTGATTGATATATTTTAGGAAGCAGAATTATATTCCATATCAATTAGCGATTATCTTGTAACTGTGTAGTATATAAACACAGATATAGGGTTTACACTATAAGTGTTATCATATTCGAGAAGATTATTCAATATAACCCTAGCAGCTCTCATGATATTTGTTCATCACTGAGAGGTAACAGTTCCATACTGTAACAGAGTTTATTGTTTCAATAAAGTTTGTTTTCTGTTACTTGAGATATTAAAGTTCGATTTGATTGTACTTTACACTGTATTCACCCCCTCTACAGTGTGTGTGACCTAACAAGTGGTATCAGAGCCTATCTGTTAACGCACATACAGTTTAAGATCCAAACACAATCATATCTGACACAGAAACTCCAACTAAGCCTACCAAAACTGAAGAACCTCCAAAGACACCAATTCAAAGTCGGTATGAGACCATCAGAGTTCCCATACTAAGACCATTTGAATATGCCATATGGAAGGTGAGGATGACCATGTTTCTGGAAGCTACAGATCCAGAATATCTTGATAGAATCAAGGAAGGACCTCACAAACCAACCAAGCTCGCTGTTGCAGTTGCAGGTGAAGCAGCAAAGACTGTACCAAAGGAGAAGAGTCATTATACTGCTGAAGATATCGCATCAATTGCTAAGGATGCTAAGGTACGACACTTACTGCATAGTGTCATTGATAATGTAATGTCAAACAGGGTAATTAACTGCAAGACTGCAAAGGAGATATGGGATGCTCTGGAAACAAGGTGTCAGGGAACTGATACAATTAAGAAAAACAAGAAGACAATACTCACTCAAGAGTATGAACACTTTGACTCAAAGGCTAATGAGTCATTGACTGATTTATATGATAGATATGTCAAACTCTTGAATGATCTGTCACTGGTTAATAAGGAGTATGATCTTGAAGATTCAAACCTTAAATTCCTATTAGCTCTTCCTGAATGTTAGGATTTGAAGGCAACAACAATAAGAGACAACTACAGTCTTGATGAAACAACTCTTGATGAAATTTATGGAATGCTCAAGACTCATGAACTTGAGATGGAACAAAGAAGCAAGAGGAAAGGAGGAAAGTCAAGGACAGTTGCTCTTAAAGCTGAAGAAGAATCCCCCAAGGCAGCTACCTCAAGGAAATACAAGGGTAAAGCTCTTTTCACAAAGTCTGATACTGAGTCATCAAGTTCTGAAGGTAATGATGACTCAGATTCTGAAAGTTTGCCTGAGACTGATGCTGATGAGGAGATGATGAAGCTGTGTGCTCTTATGGTGAAAGGGATCACAGAGATTGTATACAGGAAGTTCAGGAAGGGAAAGAAGTTTTCCAGGAAAGGCACAAGTTCTGATAAGAAGAATTTCAGAAGATCTGAGGGCAGAGGAGGAAAGTCTGATAGAGGAGATTATACCAATGTCAAATGCTATAACTGTGGTGAGAAAAACCACATATCTCCTGATTGCAAGAAAGTGAAAGGTGACAAAGGCAAGGCTCTTGTCACAAAGAAGAAAAGCTGGACAGACACCTCAGACTCTGAAAGTGAGGAGAACTATGCTTTGATGGCAAATGTTGATAAAGCAAGTGCTGAAAGCAGTTCTGAAGCTGTTGAAATAAAGGTACCTCAAACTACTTATGCTTTTCATACTGATGATAATAATGATTTGAGAAAATATCTTAAAACCATGTTTGTTAGTTATAGAGATCAAACTTTAACATGTGAAAGATTAACTTCTGAAAATCTCGCTTTTAAGAAAAGAAATTATTTCTTAGAAAAAGAGTTAGTTATGTTCCATCAAACTCAGAAGGATAGAGATGATGCTTTTTATGTTAGGGATGAAGTGCTAAAAATGAATGAATCTTTAAAAACTGAGTTAGAAAAGGAAAGAGAGATTATCAGGACTTGGACTAACTCTGGCAGAACAACTCAAAATTTGCTAAGTAGTGAAAATTGGAAAGAGGGCTTAGGTTATGGAGAGGATAAGAATGATAAAGGAACTGTAGAAATTAAGCCTGTTGTTAAGCAAAAGCCAAAGTTAAAACCTGTTAAGTTTGTAACTGTAAAGTCTGATAATGAGAAATCAGAAGTTAAAGAGGGATTAACTTCTGACCAACTAAAACAGGAAAAGACAGCTGAAGTAAACATAGGCTTAATGACTAAGAAGCAGCTTAAGCATAAGCTGAAAAATGTTAAGAATGCAAACAAGGTAAAATCACCTAGGAAAAATAGGAATGGAAAGGAAGGTGTGAATAAAAGCAATGAATATAAGCCTGTTCCGAAAGCTCCTAGGAAAACGTGTCATAACTGTGGAAGTTCTAACCATCTGACTTCTTTTTACAGGAAGAATAAGAACATAAACTCCTTACCTTCAAAGTCAGGAGTTAAGAGTCAGTCTGTTAGATATAAGCCACAAAATCCTTGTTTTTATTGTGGTAGTTTATGGCATTCTATTTATACTTGTAAGGAATATCATAGTTTGTACTATGATTATTATCAAATAAAACCTTCTTTAAAGAAAGTTTCCATTGTTCCTTCTAGTGTAAATTCTGATACAAAGTCTGATAGTGTAAATTCTGATAAGAAATTTTTTAACATAAACTCTGATGCTAAATCCGCTGGAAATGTTAACAAACTTGATAAGGCCAAAGGATCCAAGCAAGTCTGGGTCCTTAAAACTAATCATTAGTGCTCTTTGTGATTGCAGGGCAACAGGAAAAATATCCTAGTTCTGGACAGTGGATGTTCGGGACATATGACTGGAAATAAAGCCCTTCTATCAGACTTTGTGGAGAAAGCTGGCCCAAGTGTTTCTTATGGAGATGGCAACATTGGAAAAACATTGGGATATGGCAATATCAATCTTGGGAATGTCATCATTAAAGAAGTAGCTCTAGTCTCAGGACTTCAACACAATCTGCTGAGTATAAGTCAAATCTGTGACAGAGGTTATCATGTTGATTTCTTTGAAGAACACTGTGAAGTTGTGAGTAAATCTAAAGGAAAAGTTGTTCTGAAAGGATACATGCGTGGTAACATTTATGAAGCCAAGCTTTCAACAAGTACTGATGGTTCTGCAATCTGTCTGATGAGTAGAGCATCAATTGAAGAAAGCTGGAATTGGCACAAGAAACTCTCTCATTTAAATTTTAACAATATAAATGAACTAGTCAAGAAAGATCTTGTGAGAGGACTGCCAAAGTCAGTATTTGCTCCTGATGGCCTTTGTGATTCTTGTCAGAAGGCCAAACAAAGAAAATCCTCATTCAAGAGCAAGACTGAATCATCAATTCTTGAGCCTTATCATCTACTATATGTTGATCTATTTGCTCTAGTGAATGTCATGTCTATTACAAAGAAGAAATATGCCTTGGTCATAGTAGATGAGTTCACTAGATACACATGGGTGTATTTCTTGCACACAAAAAGTGAAACTGCATCTATCTTGATTGATCATGTCAAACAACTGGATAAATTGGTCAAAGACTCTGTGAAAACCATAAGGAGTGATAATGGCACTAAGTTCAAGAATTTGATAATGGAAGAGTTCTGCAAAAACCATGGAGTTAAGCAGGAATTCTCTGCTCCTGGAACTCCACAGCAAAATGGAGTTGTTGAAAGAAAGAATAGAACTCTCATTGAAGCTGCACGTACAATGCTTGAAGAAGCAAAGCTTCCAACCTATTTCTGGGCTGAAGCTGTGCAGACTGCTTGTTTTACTCAAAATGCAACACTCATTAACAAGCAAGGAAAGACACCATATGAGATGGTGAAGAAAAAGAAGCTAAATCTGAAGTATTTTCATGTATTTGGATGCAAGTGTTTTGTTCTCAAGACTCATCCTGAACAGCTATCCAAATTTGATCTAAAAGCTGATGAAGGAATCTTTATTGGATATCCACTTTCCACAAAAGCCTTCAGAGTCTATAATCTGAGAACAAGAGTGGTCATGGAATCTATCATTGTCTCTTTTGATGACAAGAAGATTACTGGACTTGAAGATTTTATTGATCATGATCAGCTGAGATTTGAAAATGAAGACTCAAATTCTGATACTGAAAATCCTGACAGTCTAAGTCCTGATACTGTAAACTCTGATGGATTAAACTCTGATGTTATTGAAACTGTGGTGACTACGCCAAAGGAAGATGCACCTATGCAGGGGGAGCATACTCAAGATCTTACCACATCTCAAGAAGCATCAGAACATACATTTGGCTCTTCAAGTTCTGATTCGTCAAGTTCTGATAAGCCAAGTTCTGATAGTTCTGAAAATCTAAATTCTGAAGAATCCAACTCAGAGAGCATAGTTTCAGGGGGAGCATCAGAAAATGAAATTGAAGACAACATGGATCATGGGGGAGCATCCAGTTCTAGAGAAAACCTTCCATCTGCGAGGAAGTGGACTAAATCACATACACCTGATTTGATAATTAGAAATCCTGATGCAGGTGTCAGAACTAGAACAGGTACTTCAAACGAATGTCTTTATAATTCTTTTCTCTCTCAGACTGAGCCAAAGAAAGTGGAAGAAGCTCTTCAAGATGCTGATTGGGTGCAAGCAATGCAAGAAGAGTTAAATGAATTTGAAAGAAACAAAGTCTGGACCCTAGTGCCAAGACCAAAGAATAGATCTGTTGTTGGTACAAAGTGGGTATTCAGAAACAAAACTGACAGTGATGGCATAATTACAAGAAATAAGGCAAGGCTGGTTGCAAAAAGGATATTCTCAACATGAGGGAATTGATTATGATGAAACATTTGCACCAGTTGCCAGGTTAGAAGCCATAAGGATATTTTTGGCTTATGCTGCTCACAAAAAGTTTATTGTCTTTCAAATGGATGTGAAAAGTGCTTTTCTCAATGGAGAATTGGAGGAGGAAGTATATGTTGAACAAACTCCAGGCTTTGTAGATTCCAAATATCCAGATTATGTCTACAGGCTAGATAAAGCACTTTATGGACTTAAGCAAGCTCCTAGAGTATGGTATGAGACTTTAGCTCAGTTTCTTCTGGAAAGTGGATTTAACAGAGGAACAATAGACAAAATACTGTTTTACCTCAATCATGGAAAGGACTTACTTCTGATCCAGATCTATGTTGATGATATCATTTTTGGATCTACAAATGACAGACTTTGCAAGAAGTTTGCCAAATTGATGCAGTCAAGGTATCAGATGAGTATGATGGGGGAACTTAGCTATTTTCTGGGCCTTCAAGTCAAGCAGAATGAAGAAGGCACTTTTATTTGTCAAACTAAGCACACCAGAAACTTGCTGACGAAATTTGGAATGCAAGATTGTTCAAGTGCATCCACTCCCATGGCCACTGCAACAAAACTGGATAAGGATACTGGTAAATCAGTAGATATTACTGATTACAGAGGTATGATTGGCTCTCTACTCTATCTAACTGCTAGTAGACCTGATATCATGTATGTTACTTGTCTTTGTGCAAGATTTCAAGCAGATCCAAGATAACCTCACTTAACAGCTGTGAAAAGAATTTTCAAGTATCATAAAGGAACAGCTGATCTGGGATTGTGGTATCCTAGAGAATCAGATTTTAAACTAATAGGTTACTCAGATGCAGATTTTGCAAGTTGTAAAATTGACAGGAAAAGCACAAGTGGAAGCTGCCAATTTCTTGGAGGCAGATTGGTTTCTTGGTTTAGCAAGAAACAAAAGTCAATTTCCACATCAACTGCAGAAGCAGAGTATATTGCTGCAGGAAGCTGTTGTGCACAGATTCTTTGGATGAAGAATCAGTTACTGGATTATGGGTTAACATATTTCAAAATCCCTATTTACTGTGATAATCAAAGTGCTATTGCTATGACAGGTAATCCAGTTCAACACTCTAGGACAAAGCACATCAGCATCAGGTACCACTTCATAAGGGAACATGTGGATGAAGGTACAGTGGAATTACACTTTGTTCCAACAGATCAACAACTAGCAGATATCTTCACAAAACCATTGTGTGAAGCTACTTTTACAAGATTGGTAAATGAACTTGGAATGGTTTCAGGTTCTTTCTCTAAATTTGCTTAGTTTTGTTCTGATGCAGCAGACTTTATGATCAGTATTTACAGAATTTACTCTCCTTGTGTATTTGTGCTTAATTGAAAAATGTGCTTAAGTACTGACTGTTGTCTGATATATGTTTCTAAACTCTAAAAATGATATGTCTGTTTTTGTAACTATTCAATCCTATGAGGATAACTGTGCTAGATGCTGACCTAGTAGTCTTCAATAAACAAGGGATCCCATGTTAGAAGTAATTATTTCTGTGGAAATTCATTACCACAAGCAAATTCTGATATTGAGCTTAGTTGAGTTTACTTTGTCTATCTTATTACTAAGTCACAAACTAGAATATTGTTTCTCATCTGTTGAGTTCTGATGCTAGTAAATCTGTTTGGATGTACTAAGTGCTGATAAACCTCACTTATCAAAAGAAAAAGAAAAAGAATCAAGGATTAAAATTCAGGTACTCCTTTGAGATCTAGAGTACAAATGTGGAAGGAACGACCCAAGTGCATTGCTGATATTAAGTAAATATGCATCAGAAAAGCAAAATATTTTCTTGGTGACTTTTCACACTATGATTACTGGAGAAATATTCTGATAATAGCATAAATTCTGATAAGCAGTTGTGACTCACTTATACTGAGAAGCCACTGTAAAATAGAATTTAAAAAGATGCATAAAATTAGCACAAAATAGTTGAGGTGGACTCCAGCATGAACTCATTCAACAGTAGGTTTCAGAATAATGACAGGTTTTTAGTAAAGTTTTAGTTATGCCTTATTTCTAAGATGTACTGAAGTGAATCAGACTTTACTCTTTGTCTGATATTTAGCTTAATGCACACACTCAACACTCCATATGAATGATGAAAATTATTGTGGTGATCTATGTTGTTTTAGATGAACAGTTATTGTGTCACATTGCACAAATTCTGAGAACAAGTTCTGATCGCATGTTCTGATGATTAAGTTCTGAAGAATCTAAATCAGAATTTGTGTGAGGACTTACTAATATAGGCATTCATTTTTTGAGTTAAGAAATTATGTTCTGATGACCGTTAAGTTCTGATATAAGTCTAAGTTCTGATATTAAATTCTAATTCTTTACTTGACTTATTTGTGGATAAAATTTTAAAATAGTCTCAGTTTAAACCAGAATATGTTGAAGTGGAAGATTAACAGTGTCACGCCCCCAACTTGAACAACAAAATAAATATAGCTATTACAAAATTTTAAAAGAAATAACACAACCAAATCCAAGATCTTACAGTTTAGGGTTTGGAATAGCCCAACATTACCAACTATTACATCTGATTTTGAATACCGAGTCCTCACACAAACTACTATCACTTATTCTACCTGAGCTCGAACATAAGCATTAGCATCACAGGTCTTACGAGCAGTCTGCTTGAATCTAACCATAACTTCTAGTTGTAATATCAAGGTAAAGCAAGAAGTGAGCCAAATGCTCAACAAGTGCTAACAGTACGACACAAAACATAAATCGAGATATACATTAAAGAATGATAATGGAAAGACATAACCAATGATAACGAGGGATAAAACTGTGAGTGATGGCATCATTCTTACTTGTATCAAAATAATTTCAAAATCATGTCTTAATCAAAATCATTTTATGACGCTACGGATTACAACCGGTGATCAGCCGTGAAGTAATCCCGAACCTCGCTGGGTTCTAAAATATTAATGGGAATCCCTAGGCAACTTTTAAGCCTAATATTGTGAAGAAAATTGGGTTAATAAGGAATGGAGCATTCCATCTCAAA
Source organism: Apium graveolens (assembly GCF_009905375.1). Taxonomy (NCBI): domain Eukaryota; kingdom Viridiplantae; phylum Streptophyta; class Magnoliopsida; order Apiales; family Apiaceae; genus Apium; species Apium graveolens. The sequence continues at coordinate 25,779,336 of NC_133656.1, read as the reverse complement.
TTGGGGGTGTTTAATTATAATGTAGGTGGTTAGGAATGGAATGGGCTAAAGAATGAAAATTTAAGAAAATTTAATCATTTTCCACTTAAAATCTCATTCCATTCCATTCTATTTCATTCACCCCAACCAAACACAACATAAGGGTGTTAAGGTATGAAGAAATGATTTTTAGCTCAGGATATATCAGAATTGTCAAGCTTTAGGATAAGAAAGAGGGGTATCAATCAATGAGGGATCACTTTGATAAGTATCTGACTTTCAGGGTTCAAGGTAAGGTTCTATAGGGGTTCAAGTATCAGGATGAGATATCAATACTTAGGAATCATCAGCATGTTAATCAAGAGAATCAACTAAGAGTGGTAACTACCCTTTCTTTTATCATGGTATTCAAATTACTTTAGTATACTATCATAAATAAGACTTTTGAACTACTTGCATTAAGTACTCGAGGGTTCATGGCATTTCAAAGATAAGCATAAGATACGCTTGATTTAAATATAACAACATGACTCAGGATAGTTGCAGCAATGTATGAACCATTAGCAGTAAATACGAAGGTCAAGTTGAATCACTTGCCTTGAGAAAGGCTGGTCTGGTCTGACTGGTAGGAGCAACTGGAGCTTCACTCGACCTTTATGGAAAGTTTTCCCTCATCTCGAGATCCTACATAAATAATAATAATCCTTATTATAATATATTCTTACCATCTTAACCTATTTACAACTCGAAATTAAACACGGATGACACTTAGGCCTATACGCACTTAATTTATATTCACTTTTAAATTACAATTGTACACACATAGCCACATATTCTCATATCATATATTAATACCAAATAACACCATTTATACCATAATGCAACACTAGGCTTGGATGATCTCAACTCACAATGTAAGTCACTTGGTCGCTAAACTAGACAAAGTCTTCTAATTTTGGCTTCCTAACTCGATGTACCTTTACTAAACTATCCAAAACCTATTGACCCTCACTTGTGCCTTTTGCTCTACTGACCTTATACTATCTTACAACTATGGTTCTTGACCTAATGCTCACTTCTAAGTGTTCCAAAACTGTGCGGTAAGTGAAAGTGCTCACTGGTACAAATATCAGAATGACAACTATGGTTTCTTGAGTGCATTAGACACTCTTAAACTACAAGTTTTCCTTCAAAACTTTTACACAAGACTCTACTGACCTAAGGGCATCTCAAAAACTTAATGTGGCTCAAGGGCCTGGCTTGGGCCTTCTTGGGCCTAAGCTAAAAGTCCAAAGTTCCCCTGTTTTTCTGGGCAGAAAATGCCCTGACTTGAATTAACTTGTGACACATGGTTCTAACTCATATCCTATGAACTATGGTTGAAAAAACTTCTCTGACACTCCCTCTAACTAAGGCCCAACAGGGCCTAATGAGGGCCTACCCATGACATGGTCAAATCTCCCTATTTCTAAGTTGCAACAAAATTGTCCCCTGCTGGACAGATTTTGTTATTCTACTTGTGCACCTAACCAAATGACATGCAAACCTCCAACCAACTCCTAAAACCTTTTATATACTCCCAATACTAACTTCTGGTGGCTTGGGCCTCAAAGTACACATCAATGACATGGTCAAAACTCACTTTAAACCTCAGGGTTCTAAACTGATTTTCTGCAGAAACTATAACTCTCCTTTCTCCAAGGTTTTGACTTGACAAACTCAACTACCAACAACCCAATACTCAAACCAAGACTTAAACATGGTAATCTACTGAACTAACTCCCTTATTCTCAAAATAACCTTGGGTGAGATCATCCTTACCTAAGGTATAATTATGGCAAAACAAAAGAAACTACACTTCACAACTCACAAATCTTCATGCTTTTGAAATAACAAGATATGCATTTTTATAAAAGATAACCACGAATTATTACCATGCAACAAGAAGCATAAATTAATATTAACACATTATTCCTACTTAAATTAAGGCTCACTAACAAAATATTTCCAAATGATCAAAATCTTATAACATTCTAAGAGAAATCCACATGCATGCATGTCTTCGGGTTTTGCAAACCAAAACAACATATTTTCTACATATATTCTATCATAAAATTGACATGCATGACTAGCATAAGCTATACCTAGATGATCACTTAGCATGCAAAGAGTTTTATCAAATTTTCACCACAAAATTCAAGTCATTATCACATAAACATGCAAAAATTGATTTAAGCAACAAGAATAGTCTTAAGGACCATTCATTCAGCTCCCATATGGTTATGGCTGAATGAAATGGATGGGAATGGCCATTTAATCATCAAGAGTTTCCCTCTCAAGACTTGGCACTTCTCCAGTCCTTGTAGTCTTCTCAAAAACAACCCTAAACTCACAAGAATCAAGGTTGTATTTTGAGTTTCACTAAAACCTTTACATGCAACCTTTAAACTTAAACTTTTCACTCAACACTCTTTGAATTATGTATGATCAAGATATAGGAAGTAACATTTACTTGAATGGAAAATGGGAGCTTGAATGAAGAATGAAGAAAAGGGAGGGGGGTATGACTTCGGCCAAAAAAACCGAGAGAGGGGAGAGCCGAGAGGAGGGGGAGGAAAGGAGGAGTGTGGAAATGGTGGGGTGAAAGTGGAGTAATAATCATGTTGGTTTGATTTTTATTTGACCAAAGGTGCGTGGATTTGAAAATTTACAAGAGTAACCTTCCAACATAGTTAAGTAGATTTGCATGCAAGGACAAAGTGGTAATTTGGTTAGTAGAATGAAAGTGAGTGGGGTTGGAAATGTCTTCCTTGCCCCTTAGTTGAATTGGAAGAGTATTTACATGCAAGGGTAACCATGTAATTTTCTAATTATAACAAATAAAATTTGTAAAGATTTATTTTTATAAAATAAAATACAAGTTCAAGAATTATAAAATTTATACCATAAAATAACTTGGATTTTTAGAGACTTTATAAAATCATTTTCCAAATTTGTGAACAAAAGACCTTTTAAAAGAAAAAATTTCTAAGGCTTAGAATATTCCTTATAAATCAAAAATAAAGCAATTAAATAAACTCTTGCTTTGAAAAATCATATACTACATAAAGCAAATTTATAATGCAGAAATTTTCACTCACACAAATGTACAATCATTGAATATATTTTCATTCGGCTTTAATATTATACCAAATCCACAAATAATATTACATAAAATGCCGGTCGTAACATCCTCTCCCCCTTAAGGGATTCTGCCCCCAGAATCTAAGAGAACAGATGAGGATACCGGGAACACATATCAGACTCTAACTCCCAAGTCGATTCTTCGACCTTAGGGTTCCTCCAAAGTACTTTCACTAACTTTACCGACTTATTCCTAAGACTCTTTACTTGACAGTTGAGTATTTTGACAGGTTACTCCACAAATGATAGGTCTGTCTGAATTTCTACAGGTTCATATTCTATCACATGGCTAGCGTCAGGATTGTACTTCTTAAGCAACGACACATGGAACACATTATGCACATGCTGGTACTGAGGTGGTAAGGCCAACTCATAGGCCACCTTTCCCACTTGACTCAATATTTCAAAAGGACCTATGTATCTAGGTGCTAATTTCCCTTTCTTGCTAAATCTAAACAACCCTTTTCTAGGTGACACCTTCAACAACACAGCTTCACCAATTTGGTATCGAACATCCTTACGCGTTGGATCCGCATACTTCCTCTGTCTATCTTGAGCAACAAGCAACCTTTTCTGAATTAACTTGACTGAATTATGCAACTGTTGTACCAATTCCGAGCCGAGAATTCTTCCTTCTCCTACTTCATCCCAACTTGTTGGTGATCTACATTTGCGCCCGTACAAAGCTTCGTATGGTGGCATGCCGATACTGGAATGATAGCTGTTGTTGTAAGAGAATTCAATCAACGGTAAGTGATCGTCCCAACTACCTGCAAAATCGATTGCGCAACTGCGCAACATGTCTTCGATTGTTTGAATTGTCCTTTCATTCTGGCCATCAGTCTGCGGGTGGTACGCCGTGCTCATATTCAACTTTGTGCCCAGATATTCCTGAAATTGCTTCCAAAATCTCGAGTTAAATCGGGGATCTCTGTCTGAAACTATTGATACGGGTACTCCATGTCGTAGTAAGATTTCGCGCACATACAGATGAACCAACTTGTCCAATGACGACTTCTCGTTTATTGGAAGGAAATGCGCCGACTTCGTAAGACGATCAATTATAACCCATATTGCGTCATGCCCGGATTTTGTTCGCGGTAGTCCTACTATAAAATCCATAGCGATATTTTCCCATTTCCATTCTGGAATCTTCAGGGGCTGAATTAATCCGCTTGGTCGTTGATGTTCTTCCTTCACCTTCTGATAAGTATAACACTTCGCAACCCATTCTGCCACGTCTCGCTTCATATTTGGCCACCAAAAGTTCTTCTTTAAGTCTCGATACATCTTGGTGCTTCCCGGGTGGATTGAAAATTTCGAATTGTGGGCTTCATGGAGGATCTCATTCTTTAATTCAGGTACATGAGGAATCCATATTCTGGAAGAGAACCTTAGTATCCCTTGCTCATCCCTTCGAGTATTAATCTCCTCTCCAGATAACAGATTATTCTCTTTCTCCATTACTTCTTCTTGACATTTCTTTATCTTTTCTACTAGTGTTGGATGAAAGGTCATTGCACGACAAACTTCCTCAACTTTTCCGCAAGAACAAAGTTCCAGTTTAAATCTCTTGATTTCTTCAGATAATTCCTTTGAGGTTGTCATCATATTCAGTCTCTCCTTCCTACTCAGAGTGTCGGCCACAACATTCGCCTTTCCAGGATGGTAATTTATTGAACAGTCATAGTCCTTGATCAATTCCAGCCATCTCCTCTGCCTCATATTGAGCTCCTTCTGAGTGAAAATGTACTTTAAACTCTTGTGATCCGTGTAGATTTCACACTTCTCTCCGTAGAGGTAATGTCTCCAAATCTTAAGTGCGAACACTATGGCGGCTAGTTCCAAGTCATGCATCGGGTACTTTAACTCATGCGGTTTTAATTGTCTTGACGCATATGCGATCACTTTACTGTGTTGCATCAACACACAACCCAAACCCTTATGTGAAGCATCGCTGAAAATTACAAAGTTCCCTTGATCGTCTGGAAGTACCAACACCGAAGCTGTTACCAACTTCTGCTTCAACTCTTGAAAGCTATCCTCACATTCTGCACTCTATTCAAACTTTTGATTCTTTCTGGTTAACTTGGTCAATGGCGTGGCGATCTTCGAGAAATCCTTGACGAATCTTCTATAGTATCCGGCCAATCCTAGAAAACTTCGCACTTCCGTAGGAGTCTTTGGCCTCTCCCAACTCATAACTGCCTCAATCTTTTCCGGATCCACTTTAACTCCCTCATTTCCAATGACATGCCCCAAAAATTGAACTTCCTTTAACCAAAACTTACATTTGGTAAACTTGGCATATAACTTCTCTTGACGAAGTATTTCCAATGCTATCCAGAGGTGCTGCTTATGTTCTTCTTCCGACTTAGAATAAATAAGGATGTCATCAATGAATACCACGACAAATTTGTCCAAATACTTCTTAAATACCCGATTCATCAGATCCATAAATGCGGACGGAGCGTTGGTCAATCCAAACGGCATTACTAGGAATTCATAATGCCCATATCTGGTCCTGAATGCGGTCTTGGGAATATCTTCTTCCTTGATCTTTAATTGATGGTATCCCGATCTCAAATCGATCTTTGAAAAGTATTTTGCTCCCTTCAGCTGATCAAAAAGGTCATCTATCCTTGGTAGCGGATAGCGGTTCTTGATTGTTACATTATTCAACTCCCGATATTCTATGCATAATCGCATACTCCCGTCTTTCTTCTTTATAAACAGAACGGGTGCTTCCCATGGCGACGTACTTGGTCGTATCACTCCCTTATCCAATAATTCTTGTAGCTGGCTTGCCAACTCTTTCATTTCTGCTGGTGCCATCCTATATGGGGCCTTTGAAACTGGTTCCGTGCCTGGAGCAAGGTTGATCTCGAACTCGATTTGCCGATCTGGTGGTAAGCCTGGTAGTTCGTCGGGAAACACATCCGGGAACTCGCTAACTACAGGGATATCTTCCATGCTGGGGCTGCCTTTTTCCGAATCCACTACATAAGCTAGGAACGACTCACAACCTTTTCTAAGTAGCTTCTTAGCCTGAACAATTGTAAGAAATAGTTGCTCTTGCCTCTGCCCCTTAAATACTACCTTCTCTCCACTCTTCGTCTTTAAATACACTCTCTTGGTCTTACAATTAATCTGAGCGTTATTCTCTCCTAACCAATCCATTCCTAAAATTATGTCAAACTCTCCCAACTTGAAAAGTATCAAGTCGGCTAAAAACTTATACCCCGAAATATCGATCTCAAACTTTGGACAAAATTGATTCACAGGAATCTTCTCTTGGTTCGCAATTACCACATTTACTACCTCACTCATAATCATTTTATCACATTAGAGCTTATCAACAAAAGTTTCTGATATGAAAGATCTTGTTGCTCCCGAATCAATGAATACTTTAGCTTTGACATTATTGAGTAAAAGTGTACCTGCTATCACCTCCGAATTCTGAACAGCATCCTTCATCTTCAGATCAAATGTCCTTGATGTTGTTTGCGGGGTTGGTGTAGGTGGTGGAGGTAATGCCAATACCTCGGCTGGCACGCTTGCACTAGTACTTGCCACATTCATCAGAGCTTTGACTGGTCCGGTTGCCTTGCACTCCCTAACTATGTGTCCAGTCTTCCCACACTTGTAACACGTAACTCCTGGCTTCGGCATCTTGCACTCATTTGCCAAATATCCCTTCTGATTGCACCTGTAGCATGTCATGCTCAGCTTATTACACACTCCGGGGTGCCTTCTTCCACAGTGCTTGCATTCTGGCCTCTGGAACCTATTTTCTCCAACTTGCCCTTGGCTTGCCTGATTGTTCCCCTTCGATTCTTGCCTTTTACCCAAATTTCCTTTCTTTTGAAAATTTCCGCCCTTCTAAAAACCAATCCTCTTTACATTCCGATCTTGTGAACTTCCTGCTTCAGACTTTTCTCCATAAAATGGAACCTTCCTCTTCTTGTTATCCCTCTCTTTCCTTGACTGCATCCCATTATTCTCAATCAGAGCAGCTTTATGTACTACTCCCGCATAAGTTTCAAGCTCAAACATAGCCACTCTATATCTGATCCAAGGCTCCAATCCTTGCTGAAATTTCTTTGCTTTTTCCTCCTCAATGCTGGTATACTTTGTCACAAACCTTGACAACTCAGTAAACTTCTTCTCATACTCCAGTACAGTCATGTTCCCTTGCTTCCACTCAAGAAATTTAAGCTCCATCTGATTCTGCATGTACTTAGGGTAATACTTGTCCAGAAATAACTTCTTAAATCTCTCCCAAGAAACCTGCTGAGTGACTTCCATAGCTTTTACTGATTCCCACCAATAGATGACTTCTCCCTTCAAGAAGTAAGTAGCATACGGCGTCTTCTGATCGTCTCCTAACTGTACCAACTCAAAAGCCCTTTCCATCTCCTTGATCCATGTGTTAGCTATCACTAGATCAGTGGTATCATGAAATGCAGATGGATTCATATTCTGAAAAGCCTTGAAAGTGAGAATTTGTCTAGGTGGTACTGGTGGTTCAGGTGGTTGGTGTGGCTCACGGTTATCTTGGTTTTTAATTCGTTGTTGAAGAGTTAGTTGTTGTTGAGCTATAGCATTGGTCTGCTGTTTCAAGGTTTCCAGTAGTCGAAGAATGTTTGGGTCTGTGGTGGATGTGGTTATTGGGTTCTTCTTTTTGGGAGGCATGTTCCTGAAATAAGAGTTGTGTCAAAACAGATATGAATGATAAAATGTTTCGAGGGTATCGCATGGCATTCTTATTTACATATGGGGTCAAGTTTCCAAATTAAGCAGATATGATGATAAAAACGTAAAATAACAGTTGAGAGCAAATGGAACAATAGCACATAATTATTGAAATTTTAAAGGTCACAATACATAGGATTAGGACAAAGTCTGATTCTAGGAATAACAGGCTTATTTAAAGGAAACAACGGAAACAACTGGGGATTCCACAGAGTCTGATAGTACAATAACATGAAAGGTAAATGGAAAGAACTAAGGCTCCACTCCATCTGAACGGGGCTTGGTAGTCTTTTCCTCTCAAAGCGTCTTCACAATGCTCTGGAGCTCATCCGCCACCATCTGAATGACATACTGGCTGGTGCGGTCCCGGTACGTTGGCATCTCCTCAAGCTTAGTGTTGACGTACTGAACCAAGGTCTCAAGTCTCGCAGTCATCTGCTCCTTGGGCTTCCCTTCGTAGTTTCGGCTGTCCGGATACACGTTCTTCAGTCGGTCTATCAGTCGGTCGTACTTGCCTTGAAGCATGTCGAACTCGCGCCTCAACTCAGCATACACTGTGAAAACAATAGTGTCGTCCGACCCAGAGGATGACGAAGAATGCGCCTTTGCTGACAACCAATAAGAGGAGTATTAATAATAAATTTACTTATCCTACTCTCTCACATATTATCTATAAACTACACATATATCCTATAACCTATTTGGGCTGTCCAAGGACTCTAAACCGTTGCTCTGATACCAAAACCTGTCACGCCCCCAACTTGAACAGCAAAATAAATATTGCTATTACAAAATTTTAAAAGAAATAACACAACCAAATCCAAAATCTTACAGTTTAGGGTTTGGAACAGCCCAACACTACCAACTATTACATCTGATTTTGAATATCGAGTCCTCACACAAACTACTATCACTTATTCTACCTGAGCTCGAACATAAGAATTAGCATCACAGGTCTTACGGGAAGTCTGCTTGAATCTAACCATAGCTGCTAGCTGTAATATCAAGGTAAAGCAAGAAGTGAGCCAAATGCTCAACAAGTGCTAACAGTACGACACAAAACATAAAATGAGATATACATTAAAGAATGACAATGGAAAGACATAACCAATGATAACGAGGGATAAAACTGTGAGTGATGGCATCATTCTTACTTGTATCAAAATAATTTCAAAATCATGTCTTAATCAAAATCATTTTATGACGATACGGATTACAGCCGGTGATCAGCCGCGAAGTAATCCCGAACCTCGCTGGGTTCTAAAATATTAATGGGAATCCCTAGACAACTTTTAAGCCTAATATAAGTGTGGAAAGGACTCGCGTCTCAGTCCAGATCCACCATTCAAAGAAAACATTTATCCCCCTTTAGGACTGAAAAACCCACATTTTATTTATTTCAAAAACCGATGCCGAATTATGACAAAATCTCTTTTTACAGTAAACATCTTTATCAAGGGATTATAGATCAACTTGAAACACGGGGAAATGGTGCTAACTCTCAGAGCCATGAATCACAAAACTAAACTCTATTAGGGTAACTGAATGGTTTTCATGTATCAAAGTTTGGACAAGGGAATTTAGTGAGGCTATTGGATATCATGAAATGAAGTGCCAAATTGGGCTTAAAACAATGGTTTCTCATCAAGGTTCAAGTGCTAGATCATCAAGAATGTAAGCTTCATGAATACTAAGGGTGTTAAGGTATGAAGAAATGATTTTTAACTCAGGATATATCAGAATTGTCAAGCTTTAGGATAAGAAAGAGGGGTATCAATCAATGAGGGATCACTTTGATAAGTATCTGACTTTCAGGGTTCAAGGTAAGGTTCTATAGGGGTTCAAGTATCAGGATGAGATATCAATACTTAGGAATCATCAGCATGTTAATCAAGAGAATCAACTAAGAGTGGTAACTACCCTTTCTTTTATCATGGTATTCAAATTACTTTAGTATACTATCATGAATAAGACTTTTGAACTACTTGCATTACGTACTCGAGGGTTCATGGCATTTCAAAGATAAGCATATGATACGCTTGATTTAAATATAACAACATGACTCAGGATAGTTGCAGCAATGTATGAACCATTAGCAGTAAATACGAAGGTCAAGTTGAATCACTTGCCTTGAGAAAGGCTGGTCTGGTCTGACTGGTAGGAGCAACTGGAGCTTCACTCGACCTTTATGGCAAGTTTTCTCTCGTCTAGAGATCCTACATAAATAATAATAATCCTTATTATAATATATTCTTACCATCTTAACCTATTTACAACTCGAAATTAAACACGGATGACACTTAGGCCTATACGCACTTAATTTATATTCACTTTTAAATTACAATTGTACACACATAGCCATATATTCTCATATCATATATTAATACCAAATAACACCATATATACCATAATGCAACACTAGGCTTGGATGATCTCGACTCACAACGTAAGTCACTTGGTCGCTAAACTAGACAAAGTCTTCTAATTTTGGCTTCCTAACTCGATGTACCTTTACTAAACTATCCAAAACCTATTGACCCTCACTTGTGCCTTTTGCTCTACTGACCTTATACTATCTTACAACTATGGTGGTCGACCTAATGCTCACTCCTAAGTGTTCTAAAACTATGCGGTAAGTGAAAGTGCTCACTGGTGCAAATTTCAGAATGACAACTATGGTTTCTTGAGTGCATTAGACACTCTTAAACTACAAATTTTCCTTCAAAACTTTTACACAAGACTCTCCTAACCTAAGGGAATCTCACAAACTTGATGTGGCTCAAGGACCTGGCTTGGGCCTTCTTGGGCCTAAGCTAAAAGTCCAAAGTTCCCCATTTTTCTGGGCAGAAAACGCCCTGACTTGAGTTAACTTGTGACACATGGTTTTAACTCATTTCCTATGAACTATGGTTGGAAAAACTTCTCTGACACTCCCTCTAACTAAGTCCCAACAGGGCCTAATGAGGGCCTACCCATGACATGGTCAAATCTCCCTATTTCTAAGTTGCAACAAAACTATCCCCTGCTGGACAGATTTTGTTATTCTACTTGTGCACCTAACCAAATGACATGCAAACCTCCAACCAACTCCTAAAACCTTTTATATACTCCTAATAATAACTTCTGGTGGCTTGGGACTCAAAGTGCACATCAACGACATGGTCAAAACTCACTCTAAACCTCAGAGTTCTAAACTGATTTTCTGCAGAAACTATAACTCTCCTTTCTCCAAGGTTTTGACTTGACAAACTCAACTACCAACAACCCAATACTCAAACCAAGACTTAAATATGGTAATATACTGAACTAACTCCCTTATTCTTAAAATAACCTTGGGTGAGATCATCCTTACCTAAGGTACAATTATGGAAAAACAAAAGAAACTACACTTCCCAACTCACAAATCTTCATGCTTTTGAAACAACAAGATATGCATTTTTATAAAAGATAACCACAAATTATTACCAAGCAACAAGAAGCATAAATCAATATTAACACATTATTCCTACTGAAATTAAGGCTCACTAACAAAATCTTTCCAAATGATCAAAATCTTATAACATTCTAAGAGAAATCCACATGCATGCATGTCTTCGGGTTTTGCAAACCAAAACAACATATTTTCTACATATATTATATCATAAAATTGACATGCAAGCCTAGCATAAGCTATACCTAGATGATTACTTAGCATGCAAAGAGTTTTATCAAATTTTCACCACAAAATTCAAGTCATTATCACATAAACATGCAAAAATTGATTTAAGCAACAAGAATAGTCTTAAGGACCATTCATTCGGCTCCCATATGGTCATGGCCGAATGAAATGGATGGGAATGGCCATTTAATCATCAAGAGTTTCCCTCTCAAGACTTGGCACTTCTCCAGTCCTTATAGTCCTCTCAAAAACAACCCTAAACTCACAATAATCAAGGTTGTATTTTGAGTTTCACTAAAACCTTTACATGCAACCTTTAAACTTAAACTTTTCACTCAACACTCTTTGAATTATGTATGATCAAGATATAGGAAGTAACATTTACTTGAATGGAAAGTGGGAGCTTGAATGAAGAATGAAGAAAAGGGAGGGGGGTATGGCTTCGGCCAAAAAAACCGAGAGAGGGGAGAGCCGAGAGGAGGGGGAGGAAAGGAGGAGTGTGGAAATGGTGGGGTGAAAGTGGAGTAATAATCATGTTGGTTTGGTTTTTATTTGACCAAAAGTGAGTGGATTTGAGAATTTACAAGAGTAACCTTCCAACATAGTTAGGTAGATTTGCATGCAAGGACAAAGTGGTAATTTGGTTAGTAGAATGAAAGTGAGTGGGGTTGGAAATGTCTTCCTTGCCCCTTAGTTGAATTGGAAGAGTATTTGCATGCAAGGGTAACCATGTAATTTGCTAATTATAACAAATAAAATTTGTAAAGATTTATTTTTATAAAATAAAATACAAGTTCAAGAATTATAAAATTTATACCATAAAATAACTTGGATTTTTAGAGACTTTATAAAATCATTTTCAAAATTTGTGAACAAAATACCTTTTAAAAGAAAAAATTTCTAAGGCTTAGAATATTCCTTATAAATCAAAAATAAAGCAATTAAATAAACTCTTGCTTTGAAAAATCATATACTACATAAAGCAAATTTATAATGCAGAAATTTTCACTCACACAAATGTGCAATCATTGAATATATTTTCATTCGGCTTTAATATTATACCAAATCCACAAATAATATTATATAAAATGTCGGTCGTAACAAACAGTCACTATATGTAGGGATAGTGGTACTCGTACATGCACAGTCAATTTTTACTTGCTACTTGTGCGCATTAAACCATGTTTTACACTTCCAATGACTGTTTTTCTTTTTCCAAGTCTGGGGAGATGAGGTAGAATTAATTCTACCTGTCAGCATTAAATTTCTTTGCGTCTCCTGGCATTCGCTTGCCTATATAAACAACCACTTCACATCAGCCTTCCCATCAAATCTTTTATCACAAACTCACCTTCATAATCTTTCTATCAAAAACAACATGGTCAATTACAATATGTTTTTGAACTATGAAATATTTAACATGGAGCTGAGTTGTGCCGATTGGTAGCAGGAATGGCACGTTACTGCCATTCCTGATGAAATATGGGACTCCGTTCCCCAGGAGGTACTTACCCACCTCCTGTTCTTCTACATGGACTATCATCGCCATCTGGAGCGATTGGAGGAGGAAAGGCTGGAAGCTCTCCGCCAGCAAGAGCGAATCATACGACTCGCTATTCTGTTTGTCGAGAGTAGGAAGAAGAAATATTTTATTTTCTTCTTCCTATTTTTCTTCATCATCAGCCTTGCCCTGCTTCTTGAGCTAGGACAAAGGCTGTTGACGTTAGGTTTAGCAGCTTAGGGTAATCTTGTAAAAGTTCTCATATAATTTAAATTTCATGAATGTATTCTCTTGATATATTAATGAAATTTGTTTTTTTCAAGATCTTGTCTCTGAGATATTTTGTAATGCATTGATAAATCCTGATAACTATTCCTATTCTGTTGACCATATAAATTTTGTTTTAAATTAAGTTCTGATTTTACTTTATCAGTACTTGCTCATCTGATTTATTTTGGTCATTTTCACTCGAATTTTTTTTTGAATATTGGTGTTGCAGTGAAGAATTTTTTTTTTGAATAAGCGGGAACAGTTTCAATTTTGAATTAAAACTGATTCACCTTGATTAATGGAATAACTAGGTAAATGGAACGGTTTTTCCTTGAAAAACTGCGAGTGGGTAAGTAATGTTTACTGGTTTCTCGTGCCCATTAACTATCCGTTATTACTGCATGTCTGACAAGTGTCCAATGGTTACATTTTTTTTTCAAAAGTATAAGTAAGACAGAGAGAGGATTTTCTAATCTTTTATTCACTTTTATACTTTTTCTCTCTATTTGCTTTTAGTCTCTTTCTTCTTCTAACGTTGGTTTTTCATATAGACATTCTATCAAACACCTAACAGGCACTTATAAATCTCGATTAATTTCATGGCACTTAAGGATTTAATCATTGATGGAGCTAAATTTGTTCTAAACAACTATGCTGCAATTCTTGATAATGCTGAAGCTCCGTGTGAGTTGCATTTTGTGCAAGATCTTCTTGCACACAGTGAAATCGGGTATGCATTGACCCAACCTTCAGTCTTCTCAAGCCAACAAGTTCTGACATTTTGAAGGACTGGAAACTTTGATAATGGTGGTCAAAATGGTACTCCTAGTATTGTTTTCGAAGTGGGTGATTCTACATATGTCGTCACTCCTGGTACAACACGCAAGACTCTACATCTACCAGAAGGATGTACTTTTTCAACTCTAGAGGAATCAGCTCTTCAGGAGTTAATGGCCAGTTTGGGGTATGAGCAGAGTTTGGCAAAACTTGGGCAGTTGAAACGGGCTCATATCAGGAGGGAATGGAGCTTCTTCTTCGACTATATCACTAAAGCTTTTGGGAACAAGTGTTCAAACTTTGATGTTATCCCCATAATGAGTCAGCACATCGGGCATGCTATCATTAACCAAACTCATTTTGATTTTACAACTGCTGTAATAGGTTTTATTGGGGATAGGATGACAGAGGATAGGAATGTTGTCTACTTTGCTAGATTCTGTCAACTTATATATACTTTTTGTACTGATGAACCTCAACGAGCCAGTACCTTAACTCCACCTTTCAAAGTTGCAAAACGTTACTTTAATGACCTGGTAAATGCTGACACTAAGAAACAAGTGGTTAGACCTCTACAGATTCCTCAGTCTGTAAAACAGATCTTAGTAAATGTTGATCCTAAATCCTATAGATCTGTTTATCCTGATGTTCAACCAACAACCACCTCTCAAACACCACAACAACCATCAGAACATACCTCTCATACTACTCAACCAACCCTCAGGCAATATCTCAAATCATATCTCTCCACTTCACAGACAGTTCAACCCTCATCCTCAGCACCTACTGTGAAGCCTTCATCTTCCAAGCCTAAGAGGATAAAGACTGTTCCTCAAACACCTCAAAAGAGAAGGAGGATTGCTTTGAGAGATGAGTCAGACAGTGAGGAACAAGTTTCTACATCAGAACCTGTTGTCAAAGAAGCTGAGAAAGTGACTTCTCAGAAGGATTCTGGAATTGGGGGATCTAAGCTTCTTAAAAGGCTTAGAAGAATGACTGTTGCTGAAACTCCCAAGGAATCCATATCTTCAAAGAGATACAAGAAACAGAGGGCAAAAAGGCCATTTTCAGATGATGAAGAAGCAGTAGCTAAGGAAGGAGATCAGGAATCTCTGATCTCATAAGAAAAGGAATCTGCTACAGTCACTACTTCTCCATCAACTCCAACTCAGGAAGCTGTTACTGAAAAGGCCAACACACCATCTGTGTCTCCTGTTCAAAAGACTGTATCTCCTGTTAATACAGGCACAAGTGCTGATATAGATATCCAGACCTTGGTTGTGCCTGAAGTAATTTGCTTAGAAGCTCCAACAGCAACTAATCCATCAACAACACGTGTTACTGATGCTGCTCAAACTCCAGAATTATCTACTACACCTTCTCTGCATCTAGATGCTGATGATCAGAATATAGGTGAGCATCATGATATGGTTGTTGATCAGAACTTGGAACCAGATCAACAATTAGAGGATGCTGCTGAAGCCTCCATTGCTACTCACATTGTTGTTTTATCAGAAGATACTGATTCTGTAAGTTCTGATGCTGCAAATGCTGGAGATACTGGTGATGCTGCTCCAAATGCAGATGCTGATGAAGCAGGTCCTTCAAGACATGCCCCTCAACAAACTGTTCTTAAATCTGAACTTGTTAAGAAGTTTGTTATAAGAGAAGCACCAGTGCCTTGGAGTGAAACTCCTGCAAGACAGGAGTGGACTAAGGAATGGAACTCAATTACTTGTGTTCCATCTGCAAAGAATCTGGCTGAGCACTTGACAAAAGCTGATGGGATGTTAAATACTGATGATTTCAAAACACAGCTTAGAGTCACTGCATTGAGTACTAAACATCTACCAGGTCTCCATTCAACTACTCATGCAGAGCTACACAAGATTCAGGAAGAATTTATCAAACAAGAACAAGTTCAAAAGATTGATAAGAAAAAGTTCTTCCAACCTACCTTTGACAGGATTGCTTATATTGAGAAGACTCAAGAGACTCAACAAGCTCAGATTGATGATATTCTGAAAAATCAAGCTTCTCAGCAATCACAACTTAATGAAATCCAAGCCTCAGTGGAATTGCTTGTCTCTCTTCTATTACCTGCTGATGCCAAAAAGGGGGAGAAAGTAATTAAGTCCAAATGCAAGACTGATAAGACACTGAAAGGGAAGGATGATGAAAAGGATGATCAAGGAAACTCTGGAATGGGTAGAGGTCATAGTCAAGGTAGAGGTTTCTCATCAAGAAAAGCTGAAATCACAAGCCACAAGACAAGTTCTGATACTAGGAAAAGAATTAGTTTTGCTACTGGTAAAAGGATAAGTTCTGATGAACTTTTAGATCTTGATGAAGAAATGTCAAGACAATTATTTCTTCAGGAAAATCCAGGAATGGACTTGGAGAGTTTAATGGAAGAAGAAGCCAGACTTAAATCAGAGAAAGTCACATCTAAATCTGAAGCTTCTGGTAAAAAGACACTTCCAAAACTCAAAGGCATTATGATAAAAGAAAGGACAAATATTGAAGCAACATTGGCTAAATCACAATCGCAGATAGATCCAAGATCCAAGGGTAAAGAAAAGGTTGGTGAACCTATCAAGGTTTATGTGCCTCCTGAGAATGAAGAAATCACTGATGAAAAGGATGATCTTGCTCTGACTTCAAGAAAAGTTCTTAAAATAACCTCTGACATGGCTCAAGTTGTTCAGAGTCAAGAGACTGTAAGTTCTGATATTTTGAAGAAGCAAGTAACCTCTGACACAGCTCAAGTTAACTTGATATCAGAAGATAGATCAAAGAAACTCCTACCAGGATTCACCAAAGCAAAACAGACTCAACCTTTGAAGACTGCTGCAAGTGTTTTTGAAGCAAGAGTAGTTACTGGAAAGAAAGCAAGAGATAAAACTGGATTGGGAAGTGCTGATGAAAGAAGAATACAGAACACTACCAATGATCCAACTTCCTTGAGTGAACTAGGTATTGGAGCAACTCCTGAGAGATTGAATCAACTGGAATCTGTACAAATGGTTTACCATACCTACTTGAAAGAACACATCTTCTTGTACTTTATGACAGATGGTAGGGTTTATCATATAAGGCAAAATGCCATTCCATTGAAGTATTTTGAAGAATTGGAGCATGTACTATTCTTACTTTAAGTGGATGACAGATTGATAGGAAGTGCTGCAAACTATTTGAAGGATCAGATTCAGAGACAAAAAAGGCTTTATTCTGTTAAGTCTGACAGCACATATATTCCGAAGTACAGAGATCACAAGGGTGATATAGTTGAAATGAAGCCCAACACTGCTAAGATTATAACTACCTTTCTGGGTTACAGGGCTGTGGAATTCAATCTTGAGTCTGATAAGGCATATTTGATCAGACTGGATCAGGATATAGGAAAAGCTAAGATTAATGATCTCAGGGCTGCAATCTTTCAAATTGGTGAAGATACTGCAGAGCTTAAAGATGCTAAAAGGAGGATGATTGATGAACTTAGATATGCTGAGAAATGTTTTTTAAAGAACTATCTCAGAACAACTCCTGACATCAGAGAGATCAGAAGATAAAGACAAGTCAAGATCTACAACTGATTAAATTCTGATATTTGTCCAGACTGAAGCTGTTATCAGAAGTTAAATATTGGTAAAGCTTTAAGGACTGTAAGTTGTAGTTATCTAGTCTAATTCTCATGCATTTGTACTTAATGTTTTTGACATCATCAAATATCTATTAAACTTGTATATTATGCTAATTTACAAGTTGGGGGAGATTTTTAGATATATTTGATAATGTCATGGCTAATATGATTTATGTTTAGTTTTCAGATCTTACTTAAACAGGATAAATCAGTACTTACTGGAAGTCAGGACTTAAGGATATCAGTACTTATATTATCAGGAGATAATCATCAGAAGATGGATATCAGAACTTAAGTGCTGAAGGACGTTTAGATAAGGACAGTAGCTGATTAAAGGAAAGAAGATCGAGATAAACATAAGAAGAGATATGCATGAAGAAGGAGTTCTATGAAGAATAGAATACTTGGAAGAAAAGATATCTGATTGATATATTTTAGGAAGCAGAATTATATTCCATATCAATTAGCGATTATCTTGTAACTGTGTAGTATATAAACAAGGATATAGGGTTTACACTATAAGTGTTATCATATTCAAGAAGATTATTCAATATAACCCTAGCAGCTCTCGTGATATTTGTTCATCACCGAGAGGTAACAGTTCCATACTGTAACAGAGTTTATTGTTTCAATAAAGTTTTTTTTCTGTTACTTGAGATATTAAAGTTCGATTTGATTGTACTTTACACTGTATTCACCCCCTCTACAGTGTGTGTGACCTAACATAGAGGTCAGTAGGTTTTTAGGCCATGTTTGTGGTCAAGTTAAATGAGGTTGGCTAGTTAGGGCACTTCGAATTTGGAGAGATAGTTGGGTTACACTAGGCTAGTTAAACGCTTCGAGTCATTTATGTTGGTGGAGTAAGATCATTCAGTACTTAATAGTGCACTATGATTTAAATAATATATATTATATGACTAAATGTGTTATGTGCTCCTAAATGACTACTTGGGACATGATGTTATTATGTGTATACTAAGAGTTGAATGTGTAAATAGGCCTAAGTGCCACTATGATTCAAACCTTCTAAAACTAGGATGGATTTTGTAAGAATGTATCATGATGAGGTATAATATTATTGTGTAGGCTTAGGAGAATATAGTAAGCTTACCTTCAAAGTCGATTAGTGCTCCCAGTGGCTTCCACGATCAAGATGAGAGTTAGTCAAGCCTTCTTAAGGCAAGTTTCCTTAAATCCTCTCGAGATATGTTGCGAGTTTATTCTGAACGTTTTGAGATTTATTGCAAGTGTATACTAATCATTGACATTGTTATCACCATGATATATCGTTGCAAATCCTTTAATTTTAGATTGAGATATAACAAATGTTATGCCATGCTTATGATTATTGGAATTGCTTCAAGTCTATTTATGCTCATTTAAAATCTTACATTTATCACAGTTTTGTTCAACTTGACCTAGTACCTACATTTGATATAAACCGGATGTCTTGGCCACTCCAAAATACCCTTAAAATTTAAAATGCTTCAATTACCTTGAATATATAACCCTTATTGATTTGATATTATATCCCTATAACCATGATACCTTGAGATATCAATAAACAAAGTTCATACTTCATAATTACTCTATGTATCATACTTAAATCCTATTACTAGATATATGCCGTGTATTACCTCCAAATTTGAGATCCATATCTTGTTGATTAACGTTATTATTCCTTTTCAATACTTTCTTCCGTGGATGATAAACCATTATTATTCATCATCGATGACCCGGCTAGTGAGAAGTTAATTCATATCTGATAAGAGTTTCAAATCTTGGCTTATTTATTTAAACTGTATTGTTTAGAATCCTTGTAATTTCTCCTTGGCATCAGTTTTAAAAACGAGAAAGATTGTAAAATATGTTTTCTACAAAAGTTTTCTGGAGATTAATGGATTTGGGCTAAGACGCATATCCTTCCACATTTATTATTTTACACTTAAAAGATGCCTAGGGATCCCAATCAAATTGTTTAGAAACCAGCGAGGTTCGGGATTACTTCGCGGCTGATCACCAGCTGTAATCCGTAGCGTCATAAAATGATTTTGAGAAATGAATTAATGTTGATTTTGATTTGAATAATGATGCCATTAACCAAAAATTTTTGAATTATGAATTGCTATGCTTTTAATTTATGTATTATATTATATCTTGCTGAGCGTTTGGCTCACTTCTTGCTATTTATTCATGTTATTTCAGCTAACAAGTATGGTTAGATTCAAGCAGACTGTCGTAAGTCTACCGGTGGAGATGTTGAGGCTTATGTGAGAGCTCAGGTAGTATAGTTGGCGTCTGTGTGAGGACCGATAGTTTGTAAAAGTTGTAATAGTTGTAGTGTTGGACTATTCAAACACTGAATTTTTGCGATCGTGGATTTGTTATAACAGTCATTAGTGATAACTTTATATTTATTAGATGTATTCTGTTAGTTTTATTTTGGGGCTGTGACAGGTGTTGGTATCAAAGCTAAGGTTTAGAGTCCCTGAACAGTCCATATAGGTTATAGAATATATATATATATATGTATATATAAGAAATACGAGAGTGTAAGTAGGTATTATTTGAGTAAGTCGCATTGTTCCTTGTATATATTGTTTCTCAGCAAAGGATGCATTGTTCCTCGTCCTCGGCACCATCTGACACTATTACAGTTCCCGTGTACGCTGACTTGAGGCTTCAGTTTGATAGGCTCCAAGGGAAGTACGACCGGCTTATGGAGCGACTGGATGTAGCTTTTCAGGATAAAACTCGACTTAAGAAGGAACCTAAAGCACAGTTGATTACGAGACTCGAGTCCTTGATGTAGTTCGTTAACACTAAGCTCAGGGAGATGCCAGCACATCGTGACCGCAGCAGCCAGTACACCATCCAGATGGTAGCAGATGAACTTCAGGGCATTATGAAGGTACTTCAGGGAGAGCAGTGGGAAGAGATCCCGATAGCTCGAGTTGATAACGAGGAGACTTAGGAAGATGACCGTTAGGCCGAATTAGGAGCCAGATTTCCTATTTCCTTTCTAGTTGGCCATCCTTTATGTTGATTGTATTTCTTGAACTATGTAGTTTCCTTATTTCCTTTCAGAACTATGATGTTGTTGACCTTTAAAATTCGAACATTACTTTGGTTGCGTTGTAAGATAAGCTTTGCTTTAATGATTAGTGCACTATCATTTTGTTTTAGTTTCGCTTTCATTTCTAGAATTTTATAACACCTTTATTGCTAATAATCGAAATCTGAATGCATGTGACCCCCTTAATTTCATAACACCTTGACTTTGAAATGATAGCCATAGTCATAACTGCTTTGTTAAACCTTTTATTTTAGAATCATGCCTGTGATTAGAGCAAATTTTCCAAGCTTATTTATGCACTTTCGTTGTTCCAATTTTTACCTATCTTTTTCTGCTTTTCCAGTTTATAATCATGCATATGATTGTATTAACTCTGTGATAACCTAGCTTTGAAATATCTGTTATAATCACACCTACTTGTTACCAATTTTATTTTCAGAAATATGCCTCCTAAAAAGATAAAGCAAACCAGTACTTCTTCTATAAACGACCCTAATATCATTTGAATATTGGAAACTCTATAACAACAAACTAATGCAATTGCTCAACAACATTAAACTCTTCAACAATAATTCCAATAACAACAATTTCAAAACCCAGAGAACCATGATCAACACCAACATCAACCAGATCCACAAGAGCCACCTCAACAAATTGTGACTCTCAAAACATTTCAGAGTGTGAACCCATATTCATTTCATGACACCACTCATCCTGTTATAGCCAACACTTGGATAAGAGAAATGGAGAGATCTTTCAAATTGGTTCGATTAGGGGAAGAATAGAAGACCATATATGCCACATATTTCTTAAAAGGGGAAGCGATTTATTGGTGGGATTCAGTCAAAGCTTTGGAAGAAGTTCAACCAGTTACCTATACTAGGTTTAAGGAGTTATTTTTGGAAAAATATTACCCCCTGTATATGCAAAAGCAGATGAAGATGAAATTTTTGGAATTGAAATAAGGAAGCATGACGGTCTTGGAATATGAGAAAAGGTTTAAAGAATTGTCAAGATTTGTGACCAAGTATATGGATACTGATGAAGAGAAGGCTCATAGATTTCAACAAAGGATTGAATATTGGATTCGAGATAGAGTGTCGATGTTTGAGATTGGTACCTATGTCGGGTTAGTTTAGAAGGTGGCATTGATTGAAAGTAATGGAGCACAATCCAGAAAATAAAGAGATAATAAGAAGAGAAAAGTGTTTCATCAAAGGGAGAGGTCGGAATCAGGATATCAGCAAGACAAAAATGTGAAGAGAATTGGATTCCAAAAAGGATGGAATGCACAGAAGAGAGGGGAAGTGAACCAGAGACAAGGCAATAAAGGGAACCATCAACAGAATCAGGGTCAAGCGAATGATGACAAACAGGAAAGGGTCGAATGTAGGCATTGTGGGAAGAAGCATTCGGGAATTTGCAATAAGCTTAACATGACATGTTATCGATGTAATCAAAAGGGACATTTGGCCAATGAGTGCGAGGTGCAGAAACCTGGAGTAACATGCTACAAGTGCGGAAAAGTTGGACATATCGCCAAGGAGTGCAGGTCAACTGGATCAATAAAAAATATGATGAATGTAGCAAGCACCAGCACCGCGATACCATCAGAAATGCTGGCGTTATCTCCACCACCTGCCATGACCCCACAAGCGTCAGCAAGGACTTTTCATGAAAATGAAGGATGTTGTTCATAATTCAGAGGTGATAGCAGGTAATCTTTCGATAAATAATGTTGAAGCTAAAGTATTGATTGATTCAGGAGCTACAAGGTCTTTTACATCAGAAACCTTTGCTAATGGACTAAACTATGATAAGAAGAATATGAGTGAAATGATGAACATAGTAATTGTTAATCAATAAAAGATACTTGTGAGTCAATTTTTCCCTCAATGTGAGATTGACATCTTCGGGCATAAGGTTTTAATCGACTTGATACTTTTCAAGTTAGGCGAGTTTGATATAATATTAAGAATGGATTGGTTAGGAAACAATAATGATCAGATAGATTGTAGATCTAAGAAGGTCTATTTAAGAGCAAAGAATGGGAATAAGGTGATATTTAAAGTTCAGAAGCAAGAGCGACTATTTCTCACCGCTATACAAGCCAACAAGCTACTTTGGAAAGGATGTGAAGCATATTTAGCCTATGTAGTAGATTCAGTGAAGGAAGTTCCTAGCATAGAAGAGATTCCAGTAGTGAAAGAGTTCCCATATGTGTTTCCAGAGGAATTACCAGGATTAAGTTTGAGATTAACCTTGCTCCAGGAACTGAACCTGTTTTAAAGGCACCTTATAGGATGGCACCACCAAAGATGAAAGAGTTAGCGAGTCAGTTACAAGAACTTTTGGACAAAGGAGTCATAAGTCCAAGTACGTCCCATGAGGAGCGCCAGTTCTTTTTGTAAAGAAGAAAGACAGAAGCATGAGACTCTGTATAGATTATCGGGAGCTGAACAAGATGACGATTAAGAATTGATATCCGTTGCCAATAATAGATGATTTATTTGATCAACTGAGAGGAGCAAAGTTTTTTTCGAAGATTGACTTAAGGTCTGGATACCATCAGTTGAAGATCAGACCAGAAGATGTCCCAAAGATGGCATTTAGGATAAAATACAGACATTATGAGTTTTTATTAATGCCATTCAGATTAACAAATGCCCCTGCAGCTTTTATGGACTTAATGAATCGAGTTTTCAAGAAATACTTGGACCAGTTTGTTGTGGTATTTATTTATGATACTCTAATATATTCGAAGACGGAAGAAGAGCTCGAGCAACACTTGTTGATATTTTTGGAGATTCTTAGACAAGAGAGGTTTTATGCAAAATTTTCAAAGTGCGAGTTTTGGTTAAAAGAAGTTCAATTATTAGGGCATATAATTGGAAGTGAAGGAATTAGAGTGGACCCTGTAAAGATTGAAGCAATTATGAGTTGGGAGAGATCAAAGACTCCTAGGAAGTAAGAATATTTTTAGGATTGGTCGGGTACTACAGATTGTTCGTAAAGGATTTCTCAAAGATCGCTACGCCACTGACCAAGCTGACAAGGAAGAATCATAAGTTTGAATGGACTGCAAAATATGAAGAAAGTTTTCAAGAGTTAAAACAGAAATTGGTTATTGTGCCAGTATTGGTACTACCCGATGACAAAGGAGATTTGTGATATATAGCGACGATTCACAAAAGGGCCAAGGATGCGTGCTAATACAATATAACAAGGTGATTTCATATGCCTCAGGACAACTTAAACCTCATGAATTAGAATATCCAACCCATGATCTGGAATTGGCAGCCATATTGTTCGTACTCAAGATATGGAGACATTACCTGAATGGAGAGAGGTGTGAAATTTACACGGATCATAAAAGCTTGAAGTATATTCACTCAAAAGGAACTCAACATGAGACAACGGAGATGGTGGGAGCTAATCAAGGATTACGACTGTTCGATATATTACCATTCAGGATAGGCGAATGTAGTAGCCGATGCCTTGAGTAGGAAGGAAAGGTTGAATATGATAACATGCCAAGGGAATTATCATAAGAGATTGAAAGATTTGAGTTAAAACTTTGTGTTTGCGGGACATTGAAAGAGATTTATTATGCCATGACTTTTCAGCAAGAGCTGTTATTGAAGATAAGGAAATGTCAAGAAGAAGTGATGAGTCGAGAGAATAATCAACTGACGAGAGAAGAAATATGTATGAAAAATGATGAGCAAGGAGTATTAAGATTTTCATCAAGGATTTAGATCCCTCAGGTGATTGAATTGAAGAATGAGATACTACAAGATGCACACAACTCAAAATTTTTGATTCATCCGGGGAGCACAAAGATGTACCAGGATTTGAAAAAGAAACTTTGGTGGCCAAATATGAAACGAGAAATTGCAGAATGGGTCTCCAAGTATTACACATGTCAAAGAGTAAAAGCGGAACATCAAAGACCAAGTGGGTTGATTTAGCCATTGAAGATTCCTAAGTGGAAATGGGAATATATCGCCATGGATTTCATAGTGGGACTACCTCGAACAAAATCCGGACACGACGCTATATGGGTTATAGTTGATCGCCTTACGAAATCGGCACATTTCTTACCAATCAACGAGAAGAATTCATTGGATAGGTTGGTTCATATGTACGTGCGTGAAATTATATTATGACACGGCGTACCTGTATCGATAGTTTCATATCAAAATCCATGATTCAATTCAAGATTTTGAAGAGAGTTTCAGGAAAGTTTGGGCACAAAGCTAAATATGAGCACCGCATATCATCCACAAACGGACGGTCAAAGTGAGTGAACTATACAAACAATTAAAGACATGATGCGCAGCTGTGCAATTGATTTCGCAGGATGCTGGGATGATTACTTACCATTTTTAGAATTCTCATACCAAAACAGTTACCACTCCAGCATCGGAATGCCTCCATATGAAGCTTTATACGGAAGAAAATGCAGATCTCCGACAAATTGGGACGAGGTAGGAGAAGGAAAAGTTCTCGGCCCTGAATTAGTTCAGCAAATGAAGAAAATAGTTGCCTTAATTCGGAAGACACTAATTGCTGCTCAAGACAGACAAAGGAAGTATGCAAATCCTGCCCGAAAGGATGTGAGTTTTCAAGTAGGTAAAGCCGTGTTGCTGAAAGTGTCACCATGGAAGGGTTTAACCCGATTTGGGAAAAAGAAGAAGTTGGCACCACGATATATTGGTCCTTTTGAAATTTTAAATCAAGTAGGAAAAGTAGCCTATGAGTTTGCTCTACCGCCTCAATATCAGCATGTTCATAATGTATTCCACGTGTATTTTCTTAAAAAGTATAATCCGGATGTCAATCATGTGAAAGAGTACAAGCCGCTAGAAATTAAGAAAGATTTGTCATATGTAGAGGAACATGTTAAAATACTCGACTGACAAGAGCAAGAGTCTTAGAAATAAGTCAGTAAAGATACTAAAAGTGCTTTGGAGGAATCCCAAAGTCAAAGAATTGACATTGGAATTAGAGTCAGAAATGCGACTTCGGTATCCTCACCTATTTCCTTAGATTCGGAGGACAGAAACCTCTAAGGGGGAGAGGATATCATAACCGGTATTTTATTTATCCTTTAATTGATATATATATATATATATATATATATATATATATATATATTAATTGAGTTAAATTAAAAGTTTATGAATATGTGTTTGTGTGATTAGAATTATGCTAAATAATTGTGTGATATTATTTAGAATTTTAGAAAATAAGAAACAAATTATTTTCTATTTATGTAGGTTATAAAATGCATTTTATTATTTAAGAAAAATCGTTTTTAAAATTATTTTTATTAAAAAATTTCAAATTTTATCTTATTAAATTCCTAAAATTCTAAGCTATTTTACATTGCCACTCTTGTGATTTATAGATTTATAGTTTTATTTATAAAACTTATTCGTTGTATTTAATTAGATTATTAATTAGTAGATTACCAATTAAACGTTGCATGCAACTTCCACTCAATAGAAGAGAAGGGCATTGTTGACATGTCCAACCCCACTACCACTACTTTTACTAAACTAATTACCCTTATAACCTTGCATGCAATTCTGGCTAGCTAAGGGAGAGGGACAAAGAGGTAATTACCCACTCCACTACCCAATTTCACAACAAAAAAAATGATCAAAAGTGTGATCATTCTCCACTTGCACACTGTTAGGACGAAAACACGCGCTAATATTCACGCAAGTATACGCGTTCGCAAGATATATAGAAATAATTCTAGTTCGTTCCCACAGAGACTGGTTTAGGTTAATGTCAATTAATGTACTTATGCAATAATGATATGGTTATTATTCAATGCTAAGATGATTAACAAGTTGAGATTGTTTTTAACTAAGATATTAACCAACATGCAATTAACTAAGGGATTAAAAAGGTTTGATTTAGTTAAAAGAGACAAACATGGGATTCTAACTTCATTAAATACTTCATTCAACAACCTTTTATTCTTAACCTTAGCATGCAATGGTGATGACAACTAATCAGATACCACGAAACTAGTAAATGCCAACTTTCGTTATACAAATACCCTACTACCAGACATCCACAAAAGAGATGGAAGCTGAATAGACACCAATTATATTGAGACCCTATATGTCTATAGAATTTGACAACATAACGGTTTAATGTACAAGTTATCTATCGTGATTACATAGGGCACGTAAGATGATTAAAATTACTTACGAATCATGCATAACAAATATATGAACCTATGATAGCATGACAAGTTCTAAACTCCTATATTCACTTTCGCTTCAATAGAGATTAACACGTTATCTTATAAGTTCGCGACGCTCGTAAGACGAATAAGCACAACCAATACTAGGATATTATATAATTACCACACACTAAAATATTGAAACACTTTAACTATTGAAATCCATAAGTAAATCCGCTAGAACCCCACGATAACAATTAGTTTATAACCGAACTCATCATCACCGTGGGTTCCGATGAAAGAATGGTATAATAAACTAAGTCTTTATAAAACTGAATAATAATCAAAGTATGTTAAACAAGAGTATAGGTTCAACAAACAAGAAAACTAGTATCCAAGATTACAACTCAAATAAAGAATCACAAGTATGAACAAGCTTTTCTTCTCCTTTGTTGTATTTGTGCTCCTAGGTCTCCTAATTGTCTCCTCCTTAGTCTCTATTGTGAAAAATGTCTTTAGATAGTATTTATATAGCAGCCCAATCAATCCAGAAGCCCATAAAATCCATCTTCTACTTGTAACAGGATTCGCAGAATTCGGCATGGCACGGCCGTGCGCTGTACCAGCGTGGGCACGCTATATCTCTGACAAACCGATGCGGGTGCGCGCTAACACAGTGCAGGCGCGCTGACCTTCTGGAAAAAAAATGAATTGCTTTGTTTTAATTTATGGTTTCTGATGGCGATCAACACACGAACATCTGAGGCACCTTCTTAACACCAATTTAGCATCAAAACAATGTTAAACCTCATCCTTCCTCCAACTATGCCTGAAATGCAAAAACACATCAAAAACATAAATAACTTGAGTACAAAACACCAGTTTGAAGATTTACGAAGCGTTATAAGTGGATATAAATGCCAATTAAGACACCCCCAAACTTAAATCAATGCTTCTCCTCAAGCATAAACAGACTCAAAGAACAAAATAAAAATGCATGAATGCAACTACATGAATGCAACGATTCCCTCAGAATAACTAAACCAACCGATGAGTAACATCTTAATAAATGAAGTTATTCGCACAAAGATCAATCAAATCCCACAATTCAACTCACAATCCAGAAACGTGTGTTTGTGTAGTTTCTTAATAGATATAATATCGTAACTAGATCAATAATCATGACTCACTACTCATCAAGGAAATCACAAGGTTATAAATAGAATAAAAGCTAAACTCAAAATGACTGACAACACTTCAATTTTATTGGAGTTATACACGGATTCATGCTTTTATTCATAACACATAACAACAAAAATATGCTTATTTGACCGTGTAATGAGTGAGGTCCACAAACGACTTATGCAATAATACCCATGTAGCGAGCATTAGGTTAGTGGATCCCAGACTATAAAAGCCTTGGGTCACTACGCACAAAGTCCCTAAAGAACTTAATAACTCGAGTATTAAAGAGCCCACTCGTGATCAATTATGCATCAACTCACAAATTTTTTCTTTTCTTCTTTCTTTTTTTTCATTTTTTTCTTTTTTTCACATGATTTCTGAACGAGTGCGTTTCGCTCCATCTCGCTCAACCCTAGACTACTCATATAAAATGAGCCGGCTACCAGCCAATTGACATCTAGCCATAATAACTAGCAATAAAATCCAATGTTTTTCTCCAATTTTTTAAATATCCATGTTATGATGTCATTAAGAGAATATCCTAAATTCTAAATTTAAACAAGTGATTAAACCTTGACAAACAAACAACCATGATCATGATCTAGCACTCAAGCAACCTATAAGACTTAGTGAAATTTTCTTGCTTCTAGCATGCAAATCAACATAATAGGACTTAACATCACTATATACGACATTACTACACTTGCATCAGTATCACAAATAAATCGGGAAAGAAAACTAAGAAATCATGTTATAATGCACATGCATGAAACTATATACAACATACTAATATGCAAAATAAAAAAACTACATGACAAATGTGCAACTATATGAACTAAACTATCATGAATATGCAAACTATATGGACACACGCACATACATATTCCTTAACTACCACCCCCAAATTTAAAATTTTCACTGTCCTCAGTGAAGGTAATAGTAAGGAATCAGACATATCTACTCGGAATCAGGATCATCACCCTCAACGGGTGGAGTGTCAGGAGGCGGGTACACAAAATCATCACGAAATACTGGCCACTGGATGTCAAATTTTGTGGCTCTCAATATTGTCCCCAACGCCTGGGTGAGATCATGTGCAAACCTACTATGGATGTCATGCATCGCATCCATCCGCCTCATCAAGCGCCTATACTGCACTGAACCCAAACCAGCAATGTTATCTGCTTCCTACTACTGCTGCAACTTTGAAGAACCGGCCTCGCCCAACTGATGTCTCCATGCTGCTCTGTTGGCCTGAGTCGTACCACCAGCATATGCTTAGTCAGCTGGCCTTCCACCTGGCAAGTGATCATATGAGTTACCGAGCCCCTTTTCATCCGGCTTCCCACCGTACCACTCCTACATATTCAAAAGCGTAGAACTGTCAATAAGGGCACTAGAAAGCTGAAGTTGCTCGTGTGCACCAATAAACTCCAACTGCCATACACAGCTTCTTCACAGTGGACGCATTGGGAATAGAGCCCGTAGTGCTGCCTCGCAGAAACCTCAGAATACCCTGATAAATCACCGACCCGAGATCCACATAATCTCCCTGCAGAATCCCTCACAATAACCGTGAACGCTCCATAGTAAGATCATGCACGTGAGAAGATGGCATGATGTTTGCACAAAAAAAATTCCATGCACGTGCAAACCTGTTCATGCACGAGGCAGGGAAAGTGGCATACTCGTTCGTGCCCCTCTTGAACATCCAGTGAGTCTCTGGCACACATAACGTAGCAACAATCAAATCTAAGTTCAAATCATCTCTCATCTTAACATTCCAATCCTCCTACTCTGGCCTCCTCTCGGGCTAGTTGATCACCCTCTGAATAGTCTCAGCACTGTAATCCACCGTCAACCCCCTCACCATAGTAAAACCATTCTTATCTGCCTTCACATTCGCGTAAACTCGCGAACAACACTCATGGAAACAGCAGCGGGTGCCTCACAAAAAGTGACCCAACCCATCTCCAGAATCATCTCAAGCAACATACCATCCTATCCCGATGGCAAAAAACCCCTCTCCTTCAAAATCGGCTTCGTCAACAGCCTCGCATACTCCGCTTGAGCCACCGGAGTAGAAATCCTAGGCCTCACACCGCAAACACTCGAATATTCGGTGGTGCTGCTGCTAACTTGAGTTCTTTTACAACGACTCGTGTATTTTCGTACTATTTAACTGTGTAATTATTAAATAATTAAATGAATAAAATATGTGTATAGGTTCTGTCAGCGGGCTATTCTTTTTTTACAATTTATATGTGATTGCTGGTGTATGGGATTGAATTGCGTAGTTAATTATTGGGTTGTATGATTTTGTTTCGCTTTTAAAACTGATTTTATTGCAGTTTTATTTTTCATAAATATTTGGATTATCTCTAAAAATGTTTTTATGATGTTATAATTACAATATCTATTTTCGGGATTTTATAAAATTTAGAAATCAATATTTTATAGCTCTGTACGATTTTCTGATTATATTTTAGTGTAAATTCTATATTAAATTCAAAAATGTCTCAAAAATTATGAAACTCATATTTTATTAAGTTTGGATTATTCCGAGAATTTTAAAATTACTTTAGAAATTTTTGGGATTAATTTCATATACTCGTTGATTCGTTTAATTGTTAAAGTGGTTATAAATTGTGTTTTAGAAATTTTTTCAAAATTTCGAAAGTTACGTTTTTATTTACTTCTGGATATTTTGTCACACCCCAAACTAAACACACACACACACACTAAATAAATGCGAACCATAATTATATTACAAACATATAAGTCTAAAAGATAATAATAATACGATTACAGACCCGACCAAAATAATAGCAATCCCGAGATCTTTACAAGTTCAGAGTTTGGAACAGCCCTTCTAACTAATACCACAATTACATGCTAGCGGATATTGCCTATATATATTCTACCTGCGCCCTCAAATGGTCTTAATACTGCCTACCGGTTGTCTTACGGGCGATCTGCTTGGTACGAACCATGATTTCTAGCAGTAGAACATGATTAAATACAAGAAAATGAGCTAAAACGCTCAGCAAGTACTAATAGTTCTACTATACAAGGAATTATCTCAAAATCACAGGTTCATGAATCAAGGGGTTATAGATGGTTGTAAAAATGATAATAAGAAACATGAAGTTATAATATAAGGACATGGTAGAATCATAACAATCGAAACATGGCATATGGAATCATTGCATTGTGGCGACATGTTATAATATAAAGGCATGGTAGAATCATAATGACCGAAACATGGCATATGGTATCATGGCATCGGGCAATCATGTTATAAATATCAAATCATCAAAATCAATTTTGGGACGCTATGGATTACAGCCGGTGATCAGCCATGAAGTAATCCCGAACTGCGTTGGGTTCTCAAATATAATTGGATCCCTAGGCTATATGTGAGCCTATCAATAAGTGTGAAAAGGACTTGCGTCTAGTCCAATCCACTAAGTCAAGAAAACATTTATTTTATTTTTAATTATTTATAAAATGGATGCCGGGAAAGATTTGGTATCACTTTATTGGAATTAGAACAAGAGAATTCAAGTTCACTAATGAGGTTCGTTTTAGGGAATTTCGTAGAGAGGTTAGTATTCACGGTATCATGGATAGGAAATGTTTGGAAGGTAAGTTACTAACGAGATTAAGAGTTATTAACGGGGGTTTTGAATTAAGTAATGACATGGTCATTATTACAACTAAGCATTCACGAAAAGTATGTATACTTGCAACAATTATAAGCATAAGGAGGTAAGTAACTTTCCTTTTAACAATTCTAAGATTATTCGATCTTGATGGCACGAATCTTCCCCTTCGCGTCGGAACCTACACATTATATTAACTTCATTACTATTCACCTTTTAACACCTCATAAGCCTATAATCTCCTAGACTCACTATTACCTTTACCATAACTATTATTACTCAAGAACTTATAATTATAAGAATACACATATCTTAATTGCATGCAATTCAAGTAATCCACATAGTCACATAATCACATAACGACATGGCATATACTACTAGTTATTTATACTATAATATCACCAAAATACCTAAGCACATAAGCAAGTAATACATAAGGACTATTATTGACCTTAAATTAACCCTAAAGATGATGTGCAACACTCAGACTCTTCACCACAAAGTCCCAAATACAATAAATACCACTAACGATTCCTAAGGCCACTCTAAGGGTACTCTCGGGTTTCTTGGTGGAAATGGGGTGTCTACACCTTGGGCCTTCACTCCAAACCACTTCCTAAAGGTTTTTAAGACTCCAAACTAACTTCTAAAGTTGGTGAGACTCAAAGGCCTCACTCCTATAGGCTTACAAAATCAATACTCACACTAAGGTTCCTGCCAGCACCAGTTTGCACGTCCTGTGCTCCTTGGCCGAAATCTCAACTTCTACCTAGGGAATTCTAAGAAAACCAATTCCCATGGATTCTTAAAACTTAAAAATTTCTCTCAAACTTGGTTTCAGGCCAAGGCCTCACCTGGGCTTCTCTAGGCCTCTACTCAAAGTTGACACTTGTACAGCCTCCCTCGAATTCACTCTGCCCTGTTTTCACTCACATAAAACTCACCTTTCTCACTCAATTTTTAATTTTAATGATTTAAACTTCTTAAGGATACATTATACTTATATAAGCCAATTCCACGTGAAGTCCTAGCCTATGGCATGGTTATAATCGACCAAATTTCAATCTTACGCAGTTCTGCCCTGTTTTGAGTTACTCTCGGAAAGGTGCATATGAACCTACCTATTTGCAAGTTTTTCAACAAATGAAAGCCACTGGACTCAAGTACAACTCAAGTACTAACTCCAGTAAACTCAGACCTAGTAAGGCCTTTCCAAAACTCACCTAAAACAGCCTATACTTATGGTGAAAACTTCTGCTACAAAGTGCCTAGTGTACCTCCTTCCACCTTAACTCCCATTTCAACACCAAAACCAACATGCAATCCCAAAACTCTATCCTACATTGTACACAACCCTATTAACTATCATTTTATGGAAAAATACGAGCATAAATCTAGCCATATAAGCCATTTACCGAGGCAAAACAGAGAGCAGAGCAGAGTAGATTTTACATATGCAATTTAAGCAAAATTTCGAACTAAAAAAACATGGTATCAATTTGATAGCTACTATATTTTATCATGACTTATCAAGGCACATAGCATACTAGCATTTTAGATCGAAAACCGTGGCATACATTGCACAAAACTCAAATTTAAGTCACATAGCACATTTATCCGAAATATCACTTATACTACAACATGCAAGTATAAACTTCAACTTTTATTGTAAAAATCATGGCATGCAAGGATGGAAATTTGTAAAATACATCTTATAAGATCATAAGTTCTATAAAAGTCACATGCAAAGTCTCTTTCTTTTTAAAAACAAACAAAACTATCACACAAACAACAAAATCCATTCGGCTCCTTGCGAGTCATTGCCGAATGCTTGAGGCCAAGATCATGGCTTGAAAATAGAAGCAAAACACTTCATCAAGACCATCTCTTGCTCAAGTTTTATGTGCCATATTGAGTTTAACTCTGGATTCACAAGAATCAAAGTTAAACCCTTGGATTTAGCCACATGCAACTAGGAAACTAACCTTAAATGATGATATGGAACCAAATATAGTTGACCCTTGCTTAGAGGAGTTGAAAGATGTATGAAAATGGAGAAAATGAGAGGTGTGGGGGAAGTTTTTGGGCGGCCGAGAGGGAGTAGGGAGAGAAGAGAGTGGAGTGATGTGTTGTTGAAGAAAATGAGGTAAAATGAGTGTTTAGTCTAGCTTTTCTCTCATTCAAATGGTTGTGGATTTTGCTTTTTTACCATTCTATCCTTCACTCACTAATAGCAAGATTTTGCATGCAAGGTTTTATGGGTCATTTAGTTGATCAAATGGAATTAGTGGAGGGTGTAAGGATGGTCTTACCCTTGATCTCTATTTCGGTGGAATTTGCATGCAAGGGCATACTTGTAATTCAATAACTATTAAAAGTATAATTAAAAAGAATGTGTTTTAGTATTTAAAATATAAATCAATAAATTACAAAATTAATACAATAAATACTATGGGATTTTAAAAGTTTAATAAAATTGTTTTCAAAAATTTTGAACAAAAAGAATTTATATTAAAAATAATTTTTCTAATATTATCATACTAATAAATCATGAAACATAGAATTAACACATTAAAAATCACACAAGCAATTGCAAATAAATTGACTCTACTCCACAATATTAGAATATAATTTATCCGTCTATTCGCAACTCATACAAATATCACTATATTGCATGAATCTCAATTATTACTTAATCACGTAGTAGCAACTAATCAAATTGCGCTATTTATTTAATCGCGCAACGAAAATCTTACTCGCGTACAAAAGCTATACGCTTAAAAATATTCCAGCAACATTCGCAACGCCATACGACAAAATTATACACAATATATAATAAATCCACATAGTCGGCCTTATAACACAGAATATTTATGAATAAATACATCGCACTTATAAAACAACTCAAATATTTACTGGTTGTAACATATTTATAACATTTTTAGATTATTTTCGTAATTTTATGAAGTTATTTTATACGCAACTTGGTTCGATAAATTGTGAAATGCGGTACATAATTTAGCTATCAGGTGTTAAATTGTACACGTGTTGAGTTTTCAGGAAGTGTTATATGTTGTGTCAACTGATTATTGGGGAGGACATAAAATTATATATATAAAAAAAATTGAAAGAAACCCATCACCCCCTCATCCCCTGTTTCCCCTTCGCAGCAGTATTTTTTATCTCTCTACAGTCTCTCCTCCCCTCTCGACTCTCTTAATTTCTCACAACCTTCCCTGTTATTTTCTTTTCTTGTTCTTTGCTTCTCTTGCTCATCTTCTGTTTACTTACCCCGTTTCCTGTGTTCCCTGCTTATTTCGGTAAGAAGAAAATTGCCGCCTTGGTTCTTTATTTTCCGGTCTATTTCCGGTTGTTACCCCGCGTCTGGCTTCCTGTAGTTCTTTTTCCCGTATATATATATATATATGTATACCATATGTATACATGTATTTGTATGTGTATCAATTGTGTGAGTGTGTGTTCTGTGTGTGTAGGCTGTGTATGTTGGCGGTGATCTGTTACCACCCTATTTCCTTTGTTTTCCAGTGTCGACCTGTTTCTGCTATTTGGTGTTGTGCACGCGCATGTGTGTACTGCTGGAAATTGATTCTTTATTATTTTTATTTTTGCAAAAAAATATTCGAATAAACTTCGTGATATAAAAAAAATATTATGTACCAGGAAATTTATTTAATCTGTAGGATTCACGTTGGAAACCCGAAATAAACGGGTACAGCAAATTTTACCGCCGTCTGCGATGAATTTTGACGAGCGGACGGTGGACTGTGATGATTATTCTGAGTCCTTATATTTTAAAATAAATAATTTAGTTTGTATATTAGTGTTCGAAATGAAAAGGAGTTAATTGTTTTAGGAATCATTTTGGAGGTTGGGCTATAAAATAGGTTTGGTTGTGATTGACTTGGTTGATTGACGTCGAATTGTTTCGACATGATAGTCCGATAAATAAAGGAAGTGTTGCCCAATTTCTGGGAAATCAAACTATAGAAATGCGGGAGCGTATCCGGTAATTATCAGGACGTTGAACGAATATATAAATATATATATATATTTTATACGAAACTTGATTGTATGTTGTGGTGAAATATTTTGCCAAAACTAATAACTCTAATTTCGTAAAATGATGAGTGTAGGTATTTTCTGGAAATTAACACCGAACCGATTTTAAGAACGTGAACTCTAATTGTTGCGTGTGTTATTATAATATGTATAATTACGAGTCAGGATTTGATATCGAATGGGTAGGTTTGTTAGCGAAGTTATGTCAAGCATAATTGGTTGTCTAATATAGAGTAATTCTACTCTGTAGGCTCTAATCGGAAGACCTGATAGTTGACGTTGGACTAAAATTAACCTAGTGATCAGTCGACAAGCGCAGCGAGGTTCCAATCGAAGAGCCTGAGTGTTGAAGTCGGATCCAGGATAGTCTAAGAGTAAGGCGATAAAGCCGAGCGTCCAAATCAATTCGAGGTAAACCATAGATAGTTGTAAAGCTCTGTAAGGCAAGTACCCCTGACCATTCTTGTATGGTTCAGTATATATGAATAGATGTTGTTTTTATTCTCCTAATGGAACA
Organism: Apium graveolens; assembly: GCF_009905375.1. NCBI lineage: Eukaryota > Viridiplantae > Streptophyta > Magnoliopsida > Apiales > Apiaceae > Apium > Apium graveolens. Next base: position 25,742,842 of record NC_133656.1, on the reverse strand, counting down.
AAACATTTTAAGTTACGTATCCCCTGTATTTGAAAATGTTGTTTAAATTTGTTTTGGGGAGAAGTAACTCCTGAAAGTACCTATCTCCAAAAGGTGATTAAAAATGGAAAAGAGGTTTTGACTAGTGTGCTGTGACAGGAGTGATTTTAACAAGAGATAGGTAAAAGTGATTTTAAAACTGGATAAAACGAATAAGATATTGGATAACGTTACATGAGTGGCTAATTCGGTTGAGCGCAATTCGTAACCGATTAGTCCAACATAGTTAATCAGAGACCTAGCTAGTCTCTACGGATCCGGTTAATTTGTGTGAAAGCCCAATCAGCTTTCCTAGATAATTTGTGTGATAGTCCGACCAACTATCCTAGATAACTTGTGTGGAGGCCTGATCAGCCGTCCCTAGATAACATCCAATACATATCTGATTTTGATTGTGGTTCCAGTAAAGGAACAAATAGTTTTGTGGTTCCAGTAATGGAACAAATGGTTTTGTGGTTCCAGTAACGGAACACATATTTTATGGTCCCCGTAACGGGATAAATGGTTTTATGATTCCTGTAATGGAACAATGGTATTGAAAATGAAAATAGCAAGCTAAAATTGAACTGTGGTATTTACGCACAGCACACGACTGTTGATTTTGTTTTACAGAGCATTCTAGTTTTAATATCAAGTTTATACATGTTTTACTTGTTTTCTAACGAGTTATGAATCATGTTCCTATAACTGATGTACTTTAAATCATTTTAATTGTTGTTCATATAGTGGTACTGCTGAGCAATTGATTGCTCACCCTTGCAGAATGCTTTATATATGTATTGCAGATGCCTAGGAGATACTTTTTTCATAGTCAGGGCAGAGTTCCAGTTCTATCCGTACCAGGCTCCTCTGAGGTAGTTGTGTCAGACCAAAGATGGTCTGTTGAGTTGCTGTATTAAGATAGTATTGTTCAGATTATTTATAGTAAGTTGGTATTGTAATGACCTAAGTCATACTTAAACCTTGAAAAGGTCTTTTTAAGAGGGGTCATGGTTATGTATTATTAATGATGTGGATTATATTATGCTTGTTATTATTGTTGTTAGTGACGTCAACTCCTGACCCCGGGGTTGAGGTCGTTACATCTTTGTCTCTTGGGTGCCATTGAATTCGAATAAGTTCGAGAAAAGAGAAGTGTATAAGAGAGATTTAGGTTTAAGAATTGAGAAGTGATGGAGAATATTGTGTATAAGTGTGTGTGTATAAATAGGGAATTAGGAATTAGTTTTCGAAAAGAAGTGGGATTTGATTAAGGGAATAATGGGAGTAATGGGGGTAATGGAATTGATTTGGAGAGGGAAATATGGAAGTGGAGAGAGTAAAATTTGGCTGGGGTTTATTTTATGTTTGAATTTTTTGTTTTTTCTATTTTTTTCAGGTACAGGGATCCAGAGCGGTCGCCCCGCCTGTCAGCGCGGGCATGCCGTGCTACTGGAATTCCAGCGCGGCCACCCCCGCATACCAGCGCGGGCGCGCGCAGCTATTGGAAGTTCAGCGTGGTCGCCCCGCTTCTTAGCGCAGGCGCACCATGCTACTATAGTTGGCACTGAGGTTTTCCATTTTTTGATTTTTTTCAAGTTTTCTTCTTGGTTCCTCTATCTACTAATGTACAACAAACTTCGGTTGCCTCCCAAGAAGTGCTAAGTTTACGTCGTTAGCTTGACGTAGAATTCCCGAGATCAAGTTGATAATAAAACAACACTAACCACCTCACGGTTTGTCGTATCCCCATAGTAATGCTTCAAATGTTGTCCATTCACCTTGAATGCTTGGCCTGGATCATTCTCAAAAATCTCCACCGCTCCATGTGGCAACACAGTTTTGACAACAAACGACCCTGACCATCTTGACTTCAACTTTTCAGGAAAAAGAAGGAGACGAGAGTTGAATAAAAGAACTTGTTGTCGAGGCAAAAATGATTCGAGCACTAGACCCCTATCGTGTCACTTCTTGACTTTCTCCTTATACATTTTGTTGTTCTCACACGCTTGAAGTTGAAACTCATCTAGTTCATTCAATTGAAGCATCCTTTTTTTACCAGCCGCATCCATATCAAAGTTTAATTTCTTCAAATCCCAATATGCTTTATGCTTTAACTCCATAGGCAAATGACATCCCTTACCATAAACAAACTGGAATGGTGACATGCCTAGCAAAGTCTTATATTCTGTTCGATACGCCCACACAGCTTCATCCAACTTCAAAGACCAATCCTTCCTCGATGGACATACAACTTTCTCTAGAATACACTTGATCTCTCTGTTAGATACCTCAGCTTGACCATTAGTCTGAGGATGGTAGGCTGTAGCAATATGATGATTCACATTATATCTTTGCATCATAGCGGTGAACTTGCGATCGCAGAAATGCGATCTCTTGTCACTAATTACGACTCTTGGAGTCCAAAATCTTGTGAATATCTGCTTATGAAGAAAATTTAGCACTACCTTTGCATCATTCGTCGGAAAAGCCTTGAATTCAACCCATTTCGAGACATAATCAACCGCCAACAAGATATATCAATTATTGCAAGATGAGACAAATGGCCCCATGAAGTCAATTCCCCAAACATCAAAGACCTCAACCTCGAGAAGCACATTAAAAGGCATCTCATCCCTCTTGGACATACTACCCACACGCTGACAGCGATCACTGTGGCGCCCTCCAAACCCGGGTCAGAAGTTCGGGGTCCACAACACATACACAATATATAAACCAATATAAGAAATATTATTTGCAATGACCATGCTTTACATAACCACGGATCGCAACAGGTTAAAGTTTGAAAACAAGCCACAACCTTAACTTTTATTACAACGTACCAAATCCCAAATAATTTAACTTACAACTGATAATGAAATTATTCTTACAATCTTACTATCTCACTACCATATAAAGCTCTTGCTAGCTCGATCCAACTCATCTGGAATCCTAGCTCGTACTCTGGATTGAGGAACCTCGCTATCAACCATATCCTTTTTAACTGTAGAATACATAAAAAAGATTCGCAAGAGTGAGCTAACTAGCTCAGCAAGTCATACCAATGATAACTGAGGTTAACCAATGTTCAAATGGGATGATTCAGAAGAATCAAGTTTCTTGTTAAACAATCATTAGAATTAGATATTCATTTTAAATTTTAAAACCAGGGTTAGGCTGCTGATCAGTCACGCACTAACCCCGAGCAAGGCACACGACACTGCTCTATAAATGAGATCCAAGGAACACATTGGCCTAGTTCGACCACGAATCTGGTCCACATGAAGAAAACTATCCAATTCTAAAGAAGTTCAATATGATAAACAATATAACTCAATAAAACAAGATCATAATCAACAGTAATAAAACATTTGTATAAAAAAAGAGTATGGTGCAATTCATGGGTACCACGAGGGTATATCAAAGTATGTATAAGAAATGGCCTCCAGCCTGTAAGAGAATCAGGTAGTAGATGAACAACGATCTTTCAAGGTTTAGTTCTTTGATGTTACAAAGAATGGTTGGGGTATAAAAGTTTCTGTATGTTCAAACAATTCTGTTATAGTGTTTGGTGTTTGATGGTTATATATTTAGAGAGTAGTATCATATTTGTGTGGTTCAGTATCTGGAATTCAACAAGGGATGGTTTAGAAAGAATAAGGCTTACGGCTCAAAGATCAAATGATGTGATTCGGGTTGAAGGTTGTATGATTCAAAGCACTTACAATATAAAACAGAGCTATTTTGAATAATAATAATATGTCACAAGAGAATTTAGAAACATTGATAATATATCTCCAGAAAGGTTTAGAAGTACTTGCCTTATCACAAATGATTCCAACTTCACTTGTATTTGTCTAATGACTCTATTCAACAACCACTCGTCTATTTTTCTATGCCTTGCTTCTATTTACTGATCACTTACTGTATTTTCTACGCATCGATCCCATTTAATGATCACCTGCTTCCCTTTTCTACGCCTTGCTTACTCTGCTAGGCATTATAAGTATATCTCAATATTCATCTCACAATATTCTAATCGTCACATAGACGTTATAAGGTTTCATCTACCCTTCGTTTTACCCAAATCCGATTTACGGATTGAAAATACGATTAAAATAGTCAAACAATGCACATATACGCATATAACACATCAATCAATTCACATATACACATAATAATTAAGATATTTGATTGAAAATACTTTTCAAAGAAGGTTTGAAGTTAAAAGGATTTTTCATATTTCAAATAAGGATTTTCAAACATTTTTCAGAATTTAAACGGGCCGTTGAACCATTTTTGAAACAATAAATAGGGTTTGATTGGTTGAATATGGCTTTAAAATAATTTTATAATATTTATCGAGCCTTGAAAACAATTTAAAATAATATTTTAAAGCTCGAAACTATTTTTTAGAATTTTTAAATCAGAAATAAATAATTAAATCTAATTAAATAATTAATTAAAATCAATTAATAATTAATTAAATCAATTAATCAATTAATTTTCGAATTAATTGACCAATTAACTAATTAATTATCAACTAAAATTAATTAACTAATTAATTCAGATTTATTTTTAAATTAAAAATAATTTTCGGAATTAAAATAATAATTTTTTGGAATTTTTAATGAATAAAAATCAATTTCTGTAATTAAAATAAATAGAAAATATTATTTTTAAATAATTTTTAAACAACAATCCTATTTTTGAAACTTTCTGAAACAACAGGGACCTAACTGCATCGTTTTCAAAACTTCGAGGACCTGTTTGCAATTTTTCCAACCCCTCGCCGGAAAACGACGGGGATCACCGGAGAATTCGTTCCTGGAATCCTCCCATCATCAAAAGCTCCAGAATTAAACTACAACTCACAAGGAATCTAACCATACCATTCAATCACACAGATAATCCCTGAGTTGGCCGGAATAAATCGAAGAAAACTCGCCGGGCGGCGAGTTCTTCTTTTCTCCGGCCAGCTCGATTCCTGTATCGTCTCTTGACGAGACCACACCAATCGATTCCTCTCTTCAAGCTCTAAAAATTCATACAAAAAAAACAATCTAATAACCCCTAAAACAGAAACCCCTAATTTCAATTGAAAATATTCATACAGGTTATAACCGTAGTTTTGAAATTCAAAAATCAAACTCAATTTTGAACATGTTATTGAACTCCAAATCAGTCATATAATATATCAAAATAATCAGGTAGAAAAACTCTACATCATGCAATCATCAAATCATACAAACAATCTCTCGAACAAAAATTCATAATTTAAATCAAATTAATTCGAAAATAATTAAATATATAACAAAATAACCTTTGATTCTGCACAAAAATCAGTTCTGGAATATGATAATATGTTTCAAGAGCTTCGTTTTGAGTACTCGAGCTTTCAAAACGGATTCCGATAACACCTCCAAAAGCTTGTTTGATTCTTGAAAGTTTATATGAATATATAGATTTTCTCTGTAAAATTATATAGTTACTGTCTGCAAATGATTTTCTGTACGAAATAAAATACGGTAAGGGCTATTTATAATTATGGAATATTGGTACCCCGTTGGATCATAACGGATATAAAATATTACGTATATTTGTAAAAACAGATCCAAAACGGTACCGGTTTCGGGATAATTATCCAAATCTGTACAATTTGTACTGCGGTCTTGGTCTCAGCGCCTAGTTGCACGTATTACTAGGTGATAATTATAATAGTTTAATAAAATATCCTGTTTATCAAAAATACGAGTTTTATTGATTTACCGAGACGAATTTTGTATCAAAAATATAGCGCCGAGACCCGCGCAGGACAAACAGTACGCCGGATCGAAAAAGTCAAAATATGGAAAATGCTCGGAATATTATAATTAGGTTAGGAAGGACTTTTCGGAAGAGTTTAGGGTTATAAAAACATAAAAACGGATGAGGTCTCCTGGTTCCCGATTATATAAAATAGTTTATAAATACTCGGAGAAAGAATTTATTAAATCCATAAATTTTCTATAAAATCATAAATCAACATAAAAATTGATAGAAAAATATCACAGTTATCTATACTTTATTTTGGACTTATAAAAATTAAAACACTCAAATTATATCATATTCACATCCAAACACAGATACCACTTCACAGATAATTCACCAAAATTCATATAATAATCACATAATATTTATTTATTAGCAAAAATAATTACACGTCATATCCCGTATATTACATCCTGCCCCCTTAAAAGGATTATGTCCTCAGAATCACTTAAGCAATAACTCAGGGCACTATTTCATGTATATTACTTTCTGAACCTTAGGTTATCCTTTCAACCCTTAGGTTTCTACAATAATCTTACTAACTTTATAACTTTCTTTCTTAACACTTTCTCTTTCTTTTCTATAATCCTTATTGGATTTTCGACATAGGACAATTCTGCCTGAAGTCTTATCGGCTCATATTCTATCGTATGAATATTCTACCCATGCGGGGTAACGCTAATTCGCATGCTATTTTACCGACACATTTCAAAATTTTAAAAGGTCCAACATATCTCGGACTTAACTTTCTTTTCCTTTCCGATCTTGAATAATCACTTTTTCCCGGTAACACTGTTAACAATATTAAATTTCCTTCTTCAAATTCCGTACTCTTTCTAGCTTGATCTACACATTTCCTCTATCAATCCTTTGTGACACTTAACCTTTTCTAAATAATCTTGTCAGTTTCCTTTATCTATTGTAGTAACTTTAGTCCAAGTATTTTACGTTCGCTGACCTTCTCTCAATATACTGGTGATCAACATTCGTGTTCATAAAGAGCTTCGTAGGGAGGCACTCTGATAATGGCGTGGTAATAGTTATTATAAGCAAATTTCTAGTAAGGTAGATGTTCATCTCAATTGCCTTTGAAGTCAATGGCACAATTACATAACTTATCTTCAATTATTTGAATCACTTTTCGCTTCGGCCGTCAGTCGGTGGATGATAAGCTGTACTTACATTCAATTTAGCTTCTTACACATTTTTGAAAACTTTTCCAGAACTTTGAAGTAAATCTCAAATCTTGGTTGAATATTATAGATACAGGAACCCCATGACGAATTACTATTTCCTTCCATTATATGTGAACCAACTTGTCCAAATGAAAATCTTCCATTAATAGGTAGAAAATGAGCTGACTTAGCCAACTTGTTCACTATAATCCCATTAGCATCGTGGTTTGCTTTCATTCTTGGTAATCTGACTATAAAATCTAGAGTAATATGCTCTTATTTTCATTCTGCATCTCTCATGGTTGTAATAATCTATTAGACCTCTGACACTTTGCCTTACTTCTTTGATATGCCTAACACCCCCTAATCCATTTTGAAATTTCCTTTTCATATCTGGCTATCAATATTCTTTTTTAAATTTCTGTATGTCTTGGCATTTCTTGAATAGATCAAATACTTAGTATTGTGAGTTCCCTTTAGGATTTCATTCCCTAATTCTGTCACTCCTAGCATCCAAGTGCTGGAAGAAAATCTGAGAATACCGTGATCGCTCTTCTGAGTGCATAAATTTCCTCTTACTAACTGTTAACATCGTGATCCATTATCTTCTCTTCACGTCTCTTTATCTTTTCTTAACAACTCTGACCAAAAGGTCATACTACCCATCCTTGCTTCCTTTAGATTATATCAGACTTCCAACTCCAACTTCTGAAATTCTATAGGTAATTCTTTCGGTGCAGTGTCTATGTTTACTTTCTCTTTTTTGCTTATCGCTTGCCACTACATTTGCTTTTCCTTGTGAATACATACTTCAAACTCTAATGGTCCGTATAGATCCTACACTTTTCTCCATACATGTAATGTTTTCCAAATTCTCAAAGTGAATACTACTATTGCTAGTTCCGAGTTATGAGTAGGATACTTCTGCTCATAAGGTTTCGGTTGTCTAGATGCATATGCAAAAACTTTATTGTACTGCATCAACACACATCCTATTCCCTTAAGAGAAGTATCACTATAGACTACAAAATCTCCTTGATCCTTTCAAAGTGATAAAACAAGTACTGTGACCATTCTCTCCTTTAATTCCACAAAACTTTCTTCACACTTTCCTATTTCATATAAAATTCTCGCTATTCCTAGTAAGCTTCATCAAAGGTATTGCAAACTTCAAGAACTCTTGAACAAGTTTCCCATAATAACCGGCCAATAATAAAACTTCTTACTTTTGTTGATGCTTTTGGTCTTTCTTTATTCATAGTAACTTTAATTCCTGTTGGATCCCCTTTGGTCTTCTCCTAACTGACTATTTATGTTAAGAATTATACTTCCTGCCATCAAAGCTCTCACATTGTAAACTTTACATACAACTTCTTTCTTCTCCAACTCCCCAATTATCATTAAATGCTTCGCATGGTCCTTCGTTGATTTTAAGTAACACAAATACAGCTTATCCATATATTCCTTAAATATTCTGTCCATCAAGTTTAAATATTACTGGTATATTGGTTAATCTAAATGACATTACTAGAATTTTATAACAACAGTACTTAGTTCTGAAAATTATCTTTGATATATCCATAGGTTCAATCTTCAATTGGTTAAATACCCAGTCTTAAATCAATTTTATAAAAATATTTTGCTTCTTTTATTTGATCAAACAAATCATTGGTTCGAGGTAACAGATGTTTGCTCCTGATAGTAAACTTGTTGAGCTTCCGCTAGTCGACACATAATTTCATACTTCCATCTTTCTTATTAACAAATAATAACGGTGCACCTTATGGGGTACATTAGGTCCAATTGCTTTCTCTTCTAATCATCTCCTGCATTTGCTTTGCTAACTCCTTTATTTTATCTACCGCCACTCTATGCGGGGCTTTGGACACTGGCTTCATTTCAGGTATTAAGTCAATCATGAACTCAATTTCTCTATCTGAAAGAAATATTGGTAAGTCGTCTAGAAACATATCTTGATACTATAAAATCTTCAAATTCTGTTTGCTCCTGACTTCTATTCATAATCACTATAGTGCTTACATCTCGGTCACCGTAGTCTCTTAGCTTAAATTATTGTTAACAAATTCTTTACCTTTCTTCGTCCTCTAAACCTCATTATATTCTCATTTGGCGTCTTCAGAACTATCTTTCCATCACGACGGTCTACCTGGGCATCACGCTCAAATATTTAGTCCATTTCTTAGAATAATGTCAAATTCTCCTATCTTAAATGATATCAAATCCTCACAACTTATTGCCAGAATCTCAATTCCACTATTGGTACTCACCTATTTAACAATTACACTTTTTTTATTTGCTATCCCTTTTGTCATCATCTTATCAATTCAACAAGGTAATTCATCTTGTTAACAAAACCATGAGAGATAAACAATCAAGTTGCTCCCACACATGTCAATACTTTAATGCATAAGGTATTCACAATAATCATTCCCGTCATCACATCCATATTTTGAATAACATATTTCCCAGAAAAATCGTAAATCTCGTTCTTGAAGACGTATTCCTTGTTGGAGTAGATTCCCTTGACTCTTAGTGCATCCCTGACTGGGGATGGTGATTTACAATCCTCTCCATATGCCCTGGTTTCCCTTCCATGCATAAGAGGTAGCTGGAACTTTGCCCGCTTGAATCATGATAGGTTGAATTTTGTTTGAAAAACTTTTGCAGAGAACGATAGTACAACGAAATAACTAGAAGAATTCAGAATTTAATAAACTTAGAGTTCAATAGAAAGAAGAAGTAATGATTTTAATATGAATGAGACAACCACATTGGTACTTAAGATGACCAGTCTTTCGTACCATATGGCATACAACACATGATTAGGTGGCGTCCCACCCAACTATTTGTCATTCCGATAAAGCGTCTCACCATAACGCTGCTTGTCCCAATCAGAAAGCGAACTTGAGGGGACAAATCAAATTTGAGAGGAATACAATATCCTCATTTTTCTTATCATCGTAAAGAATTTATTAAGGAAAGAAGTTCATACATATTTAGGAATCAAAAAGAATATACCTTATAGTATTAGAGAAAAGAATGACACCATTAGTCACCATCCACATTTTACTTATATTCATCTTCTGAGCTTATTCGATCAATATATCCCATTCGATTCACATAACAACTTCAGAAAGTCCGCTGAAATGCCCGCATAAATTAAATATTGCGATAAATTCTTACTTATTAAATCTTGTGTCTTTAGTATCGTATTTTCACGTATAATACTTGAAAAATTCGATCATGATTGCACTCTTACAAGATAACTTCAAGTTTCTTCTATGCAACTTAGAATAACCACTGATCATTCAACATATCGATTCTTTCGTTATAATATTCTTCCTTTAGAAAAGTCTAGAAATTTTCCCAATCTTCTTCGGGCTTGCTCAGGCCCCTTTTAAATCAATAAATTCTTTACACTTTAATGGTCTCTGCAACTAGATGAGTAGCTTCTCCGTACTCTGGTTCTGTTGTTAATCTCATCAAACAAGATTCACACTCTGCTGTTAGGATTAATTAAAACTTCTTCGTAATAGCGGGTCGACTTGACCCTCGAAATTAACCATACTAATTTATGGAACATGTGTTTTCTAGGTAATCTGGTCTTATAACAAACAAAAAAACTCAAGTAGTAACTGGACAACCAATGTTTAAAACTTATTTATTAAAAGGGCTTTTGGAAATTTTGTTAGGAAAATCTTTTTCTTTTTTTTTCGAAAACTTGTTTAAAAAAATTTTGAAAATCGCATATCTGGTTGTCCTTACTATTAGAGTTGGTTGTTGTCTTTCCTACCTATAACAAGGTACCAAGAAACGATCACACAAAGGTCCATTCACTTCAATCTACCTTCTCTCCTTCATTGGGTCCATTTTCTTTCCTTAATCGATGAAAACTTCAGTTTTCATTGCCTGTTATCTTATTCGTAGTTTCACATCAAAGCTTCCATACTGGTAATACTCCTGTCATCAACTTTACAGTCTTTAAGTAGAACAGACTATCCAATAGTCAACAAGTCGGCTGATGTCACCTCATATTGTTACTATAAATATCACATTCATAACACCTTCATCTAATACCAAGAAAACTCCAGATCTATATTCTTCTCTAACTCTTTCAAAACTCACCTAGTCCATCCCACAAACTAATCATGGGTGGCCTATTCACTAGTGGCTCCATTTAAACTGGTAGTAGCTATCCTCCGAATCACATGAATCTTCTTTCTAAACTTCTTCTCACCTTCATTAATATCTCATGTACTCACCATTTACTGCAGCTCTCGAATCCATCCTCGTAGATACTGTTGCTCCATAAAGCATGTTTTAAACTGAGGGTATAGAACAGGGTATAGGGTAAACTGAAGAGATATATTCACAGACGGATGTCCAGTAAAACAAGAATAAACAGCTGGAGTTCTTAAATAAGTAGTCTCATAACAAGAGGTGGTAAAATAGCGTAGAAGAGCTTGAATGGGTGCAGCTATTATAACAGGAGGTAATACAATTAATACTGGTAGAAGAACAATGTGCGAGTCAAATCTGAGTGAAGATGACGATCCTCGAACGGAAGGCTCTGAATAATCAGATGGTACAGAGAAAATAGGATCTGTCATTGTCATTATCTGGAAATCACCTTGCAGGATAAGAATCTCAGATCGCAACACGAATCATACCGAAAGCCTGCCATACAGTCGCACTCATTCTCACGACGTCCTATCTTTCGATTTCCTATTCCTAATCCTAACCCTTTACCCAATCCCAAAAATCTATGCTTGTTTCAGTGACTTATAACTTAAAGCTCTGATACCAACCTGTGGCGCCCTCCAAACCCGGGTCAGAAGTTTGGGGTCCACAACACATACACAATTTATAAACCTGTATAAGAAATATTACTTGCAATGACCCTGCTTTACATAACCACGGATCGCAACAGGTTAAAGTATGAAAACTAGCCACAACCTTAACTTTTATTACAATGTATCAAATCCCAACTAATTTAACTTACAACTGATAATGAAATTATTCTTACAATATTACTATCTCACTACCATATAAAGCTCCTGTTAGGTCGATCCAACTCATCTGGAATCCTAGCTCGTACTCTGGTAGGTCAAACACACTGTAGACGGGGGTTCAATACAGTGTATAGTACAATCAAATCAAATTAAGAACACAAGTATGTAACAAAGAATAATCTTATTAATAAAACAGTATTGTAATCGAACTGTTCTCTCTCAGTGATGAACAAATATCACGAGAGCTGCTAGGGTTACAATAAATAATATTCTCGATAATGATAACACATATAGTGTAAACCCTATATTGTGTTTATATAAACACACAGTTACAAGATAATCTTCTAATTGATATCGAATATGCTTCTGTATCCTAAAATATATCAACTAGTTATCTTTTCCTCCAAGTCTTCTATTCTTCATAGAATTCTTCTCCATGCATATCTTTTTTTTGTTTTAGTCTTGATCTTCTTTCCTTTCAATCAGCCGCCTTCCTTATCTGAAAGTCTTCTTAAGTCCTGATATTATCTCCTGATAAATATCTTCTGATATCTTAAGTTCTGATAACTTAAGTTCTGACTTCAGTATAAGTACTGATTTCCAGTTAAGTCCTGATTTATCTTGTTAGTCAAGATCTGAAAACTAAACACAAATCATTATTAGACATGACATCACAAATATATCTAACAATATCCCCCAACTTGTAAATTAGCATAATATACAAGTTCAATAGATATTTGATGATGTCAAAAATATTAAGTACAAATGCATATGAGAATTTGACTAAATAACTTCAACTCACAGTCCTTGTAGCTTTTACCATCCTTAAAGTCTGATATCAGCTTTACCCTGTATATCCTTCAAAATTTATCCGCTATAGTTCTTGACTTGGCATCAGTGTGTGATCTCTTTAATGTCAAGAGTTGTTCTGAGATAGTTCTTCAACAGACTCCTCTCAGCATATTCAAGTTCATTATGCATCCTTCTTTTTGCATTTTTAAGTTCAGCTGTATCTTATCCTGTCTGAAAGATAGCAGCCCCGAGATCATTTATCTTTGCTTTCCTTTTCTCCTGATCCAGTCAGATGACATAGGCTTTATCAGACTCTAGATTGAATTCAAGACCATTAATACCAAGAAATGTAGTGATTTTGGCAGTATTAGGCTTCATCTCAACTATATCACCATTGTGAACTTTGTACTTAGGATAGTATGGCCTGTCAGAATTTACAGAGTAAAGTTTCTTCTTCCTTTGAATATCAGATTTTAAGTAACTGGCGGCACCATCTGTTGACATGTTCTTCACTTGAAGTAGAAATAGAACATGTTGCAGTTCTTCATAATACTTCAACCGAATTGCATTATTTCTAATCTGGAATACCCTCCCATCTGTCATAAAATATTACATGATATCTTCTTTCAATACAGAGTGGTAGACCATTTGTACAGACTCCAGTTGATTCAATCTTTCAGGAGTTGTTCCTACTCCTGGTTCACTCAAAGAGGTTGGATCAGAGGTAGGATTATTTACTCTCTTTTCTTTAGAACTACCCAATCCTGATTTGTCTCTAACTTCCTTCCCTCAAATAACTCTTGCTTCAAAACCACTTGATGTAGTCTTCAAAGGTTGAGTGAATTGTTGAGCTTTAGTAAACCCCAGGTAGTAGAATTTTTGAAGGTTTTACATGAGCAATGTCAGAGGTTTCCTTTCCTTTATCTTCTGATATCAAGACAACTTGAGCTCTGTCAGAGGGTGCTTGCTCCATTGTCATATCAGAATTTACTAAGTCCTGATCTTGAACAACATGAGCTCTGTCAGAGGTTGTTTGAATATTCTTCTTCTTCTTCAAAATCAGACTAGTATCTTCATCAGCAATTACTTGTTCATCCATGATTGGCAGATAGATTTTCACAGAATCATCAACTTTAGCTTTGCCCTTGAACCTTGGATCTATCTCCTCTTGTGATTTGGCTTTGGGTGTGAATTTAGTTGCCTCAGAGTTTGTCTTCTCTTTAATCACAATGCCCTTAGGCTTTGGAGGTTTCTTTGCAATAATGGAAGCTTTAGACTTGAATTTGACATTTTCTGCTTTAAGTCTGGCTTCTTCTTCCTTCAGACTTTCAACGTCCATTCCTGGATTGTCTTTGAGAAATAGTCTTTTTAAAATTTCTTCATCCAGCTCCTGAATCTTGGGGTCTTGATAGTAGACTGTTGTTTCCTTCCCCTTGAGCTTCAGTGTCTACATAAACTTCTGTGATTCTTGACTTTCACCTTGTATCAGAACATCAGGCTTAGTCAGAACTTGTTTATCAGAACTTATTCTTCTATCAGCATCAGAGCTTGATCTCTGTGTAGAAGTTCCTGTTTTCCTAGATGAAGAGCCATTGCCTTGACCATGACCTCTACCCTTTTCAGAGTTTCCCTGGTCATCATTTCCATCATCCTTTTTCTTCAGTGCTAAATCAGTAGAGCATTTGGACTTAACCACCTTCTCCCCCTTTTTGGCATCATCCGGTAGTAGGAGAGAAAGAAGTAGTTCCACTGAAGATTGAATTTCATTTAGTTGAACTTGTTGAAAAGCTTGATTCTTTAGTTCTTCAGCAATCTGAGCTTGCTGTTTCTCCTGAGCTTTCTCAATAACCTCAACTCTATTAAAGGCAGGCTTGAAAAATCTGTTCTTATCCAGTTTAAAGTTCATGTCTTGCTGAATCAGTATTTCTTGAATTTTGTCCACCTTGGCTTGAGTTATTGAGTGTTGACCTTGAAGGTTTCTGGTAGTCAATGCAGTAACTCTGAGCTGTGCTTTGAAGTCATCATTCATCAGCATTTCATCAGCTTTAGCCATGTGCTCAGCAAGAATATTTGCATTAGGAACAAAATCAACTTTATTCCACTCCTTGATCCATTCTCTTCCTCTATTGGTTTCACTCCAAGGTACTGGTGCATCCTCTCTCACAAACTTTTTAATCAAATCAGCTTTATTAACTGTGTGTAGAGGTGCATGTCCTGAAGGACCGGCTGCATCAGCATTTTCATTTGGAGCAGCTTCACCAGTATTGTCAGCATTTACTGCAACAGAACTTGCAGAATCTTCAGTATCAGCATATTGTGATAGAATAATTGTATGTGAAGCAATAGAAGAGTCATCTGCATGTACATCAGCATCTAGCAGTGGAGTTGGTGGTGGAGTTTGCTGAGGAATGGTTGGAGCTTCCAAGTACAGAACCCTAGGCACATTCAAGTTGTGAATATATATTTCAACACTTGTACCTAGATGATCAGCATGTACTGGAGAATGAATAGGAGACACAGGAGGTGTAGGCACTCTATCTTGAGCAGTTTCATCAGCTTGAATTGGCGACAGTGGAGGTGTAAATTCAGTGGCTTCAACAAATTCTGGTTGTGTAGATGGAAGGGATTCATTCACAATTGGCTCCTTTGGGATCAGAGATTCCTGATCCCTTTCCTTAGCTGCTGCTTCCACATCCTCTGAATCTGACTCACCTATGGCCCTATTAACTCTTTGTTTCTTCAATCTCTTCAAGGGTGGAGAGACTTTGGGAGCTTTGTCATCAGAATTTATCTTTCTAAGCCATTTGAGGGGCCTAGAACTTCCAGTTTCCTTTGTTTTCTGAGGAGACACTTCCCCAGCTGCTTTAATAACAGGTTCTGATGGTTGAACCTGTGCCTCATCATCAGATTCATCTCTCAGAATCATTTTCCTTCTCTTTTGTTGTGTTTGAGGTACAGTCTTTGTCCTCTTTGCTCTAGAAGAAGAAGGCTTCACTTAATTATGTGCTGAAGGTTGGTTGGCATGTTCTGATGTGAGTGTTTGCTGAGTGACAGTAGTAGGTGTTGATGGCTGTTGTGTGTTGGTGGATTGGACATCAGGATATAGCAATGAATACGTAGCAGCATCAGCATTACAAGGGCTTGCTTTACTGATAAAGGAATTCTAAGGGGTCTCAAAACTCCCATCTTGTTGTCAGCAGTTTAAAGATCAGTAAAAGCCCTCTTAGCTAATCTAAATGGTTCTAGTTGTTCGCTTGCTAATTGTGGTTCATCTGAAGTACAATGACTGTAGATTAACTGATAGAAACTAGCAAAGTAAACTACATTCCTGTCCTCTTTCATTCTATCTCCTATAAAACATAACACAATCTTTGCATAATCAAAATGAGACTGGTTTAGGAGTGCATACCCAATTTGTTGTGTCAGAATAGGAATGGCATCAAAATTTGAGCACTTGTTGGCAAACGTCTTCGTGATGCAATCGAAGAAGAAGCTCCATTTCTTTCGAATATATGGGCATTTGAGTTGACCCAACTTAGCCAAACTCTGTTCATACCCAAGATTAGCCATCATTTGTTGTAGCAATGGCTCCTCAACAGCAGAACTGAATTGACAGTTTTTAGGTAGGTGTAGAGCTTTTCAAACTGTTGTCAGAGTAACAACATACTCAACCTTCATTGCTGTAAACACGATGCTTGGAGTCCCATCCTTACCACCATCATCATAAATTCATGTTCGCCAGAACGTCAGAACTTGAGTTCCAGAGAAATAGGATGGCTGCGTCAAAGCGAACCCAATTTCACTATGAGATAAGAAATCTTGAATAAAATGAAGTTCCGAAGGAGCTTCACTCTTAGTGAGAATGGCAGCATAGTTGTTGGGGATGAACTTTGCTCCATTAAAAATTATATCTTTAGGTGCCAATGAAAAATGAGTGAGAATTTAGAGTGCCTGAAAGGTGTTTGATAAAATGTCTGGATAGAAAACCGTTTAGAGAATATGAGAGAATAAGAAAAAGAGAGAGAGTATAGAAAGAAATGTAAATAAAAGATTTAAAATCTTTTCTCTCTTTTACTTAGACACGCCACTTGACAGCAGTTATTGAGAAGTGGAACAGACTTTACACCTGTTAGCCAGGCAGTAGTTAAGACAAAAGTTAATGGGCACGGGAAATAAGTAATGATTACTATGCACATGCAGTTTTTCAAAAAAACTGTTCCCACTAAACAAATGATTATTACTGTATTTATCTCACTTAAACCAATATTCTGATAAAATATAACCATTAAAGTATTGACCCAAAAAAAAAATCAAGGAAATAAATACTGCCACGTCAGCATCAGAACTTGATTATTATCAGAATTTAAAAGTCATCAGAATATGGCTCCTTTACTCAAAAAGTGAATGTTTATTTCTGTAATTCTTCACACAAATACTGATATAGTTTTAACAGAACTTAATCATCAGAACTTGTCCTCAGAATTTATGTAACTGACACTTAAACAGTTTATCTAAAACAACATTGATCACCACAGTAATTTTTATAATTCATATGATGTGTTAGTGTGTGATTTAAGCTAGATATCAGATAAAGAGTAAAGTCTGATTCACTTCAGTACATCTTAGAAATAAGGCATAACTAAGAATTTTGCTCAAAATCTGTCATTAGTCTGAAGTCTACTATAGAATGAGTTCATTCATGAGTCCACCTCAACTGTTTTGTGCTCATTTTATGCATCTTTTAACATTCTTTTTCACAGTGGCTTCTCAGTGTAAGTGAGTCACAACTGCTATCAGAATTTATGCTATTATCAGAGTATTTCTCCAGTAATCAGAGAATGTGAAAAGTTACCAAGAAAAATTTATTTTGCTTTTCTAATGCATATTACTTAATACCAGCAATGCACTTGGGTCTTTCCTTCCACATATATTTTTCTCTAGATCTCAAAGGAGTACCTGATATTTATTTCTTTTCTTTTCTTTCTTTTGATAAGTGAGGCTTATCAGCACTTAGTTTATCCATCAGATTTACCACATCAGAACTTAACAGATAAGAAGCACTATTCTAGTTTGTGACTTAGTAATAAGATACACAAAGTAAACCTAACCAAGCTCAATATCAGAATTTGCTTGTGTTGAAAGATTTCCACATAAATAATTACTTCAAACATAGGATCTCTAGTATATTAGAGACTACTAGGTCAGCATCTAGCACAGTTATCCTCATTGAATTGAATAGTCACAGAAACATTCATATCACTATTAGAGTTTAGAAATTCATATCAGACAACAATCAGCACTTAGGAAAATTTCAATTTAAGCACAGATTACATAAATATAGTAATATCTGTAAATACTGATTATAAAGTCTGATGTATCAAAACATAAACTAAGCAGATTTAGAGAAAGAACCTGAAACCATTCCAAGTTCATTTACCAGTCTTGTAAAAGTAGCTTCACATATTGGTTTTGTGAAGATATCTGCTAGTTGTTGATCTGTTGGAACAAAATGCAATTCCACTGTACCTTCCATCACATGTTCGCTTATGAAGTGGTACCTAATGCTGATGTGCTTTATCATAGAGTGTTGTACTGGATTACCTGTCATAGTAATAGCACTTTGATTATCACAGTAAATAGGGATTTTAGAAAATTCTAACCCATAATCCAGTAACTGATTCTTCATCCAAAGAATTTGTGCACAACAGCTTCCTGCAGAAATTTAATCTGCCTTTACAGTTGATGTGGAAATTGACTTTTATTTCTTGCTAAACCAAGAAACTAATCTGCCTCCAAGAAATTGGCAGCTTCCACTTGGGCTATTCCTGTCAATTTTGCACTCTGCAAAATCTGCATCTGAGTAACCTATTAGCTTAAAGTCTGATTCCCGACGATACCATAATCCGAGATCAGTTGTACCCTTAAGGTACTTTAAAATTCTTTTCATAGCTGTTAAGTGAGGTTCTCTTGGATCTGCTTGAAATCTTGCACAAAGACAGGTAGCATACATGATATCAGGTCTACTTGCAGTTAGATAGAGTAGTGAGCCAATCCTACCTCTGTAATCAGTAATATCTACTGATGTACTAGTATCCTTATCCAATTTTGTTGTAGTGGCTATAGGAGTGGATGCACTTGAATAGTCTTGCATTCTAAATTTCTTCAACAAATTTATGGTGTACTTAGATTGACAAATAAAAGTTCCTTCTTCATTCTGCTTGACTTGAAGGCAAAAAAAATAGCTAAGTTCTCCCATCATACTCATTTGATATCTTGACTGTATTAGCTTTGCAAACCTTTTACAAAGTCTGTCATTTGTAGAGCCAAAAATGATATCATCAACATATATCTGCACCAAAAGTAAGTCCTTTCCATGGTTGAGATAGAAAAAGTTTTATCAATAGTCCCTCTGTTAAATCCACTTTCCAGAAGAAACTGAGCTAATGTCTCATACCATGCTCTTGGAGCTTGCTTAAGGCCATAAAGTGCTTTATCGAGTCTTTAGACATGATTAGGAAATTTTGAATCTACAAAACCTGGAGGTTGTTCAACATATACTTCTTCTTCCAATTCTCTATTAAAAAAACACTTTTTACATCCATTTGAAAGACTGTAAACATTTTGTGAGCAGCAGAAGCCAAAAATATCCTTATGGCTTCCAATCTAGAAACTTGTGCAAATGTTTCATCATAATCAATCCCTCCTGTTGAGAATATCCTTTTGCTACAAGTCTTGCTTTATTTCTTGTAATTATGCCATCACTATCAGTTTTGTTTCTGAACACCCATTTTTTTACCAACAATTGATTTGTTCTTTGGTCTTGGCACTAGGGTCCAGACTTTATTTCTTTCAAATTCAATTAACTCTTCCTGCATTGTTTGCACCCAATCAGCATCTTGAAGAGCTTCTTCCACTTTCTTTGGTTCAGTCTGAGAAAGAAAAGAATGATAGAGACATTCATTTGATGTTGCTGTTCTAGTTCCAACACCAGCTTCAGGATTTCCAATAATCAAGTCAGGTGTATGTGCTTTAGTCCACTTCCTTGCAGATGGAAGGCGATCTCTAGAACTGGATGCTCCCCCATGATCTATGCTGTCTCCATCAACATTTTTTGATGCTCCCCCTGAAATTATGCACTCTGAGTTGGATTCTTCAGAATTTGAGTTTCCGGAATTATCAGAATTTATCCCATCAGAACTTGATGAATCAGAATTTGAGTTTCCAGAATTATCAGAACTTGGCCTATCAGAACTTGATGAATCAGAACTTGAAGAGCCTGTTCTAGGTTCTGATCCTTCTTGAGATATGGTTGGATCTTCAATATGCTCCCCCTGCACAGGTGCATTTTCCTTTGGCGTAGTCACCATAGTTTAATTAAGATCAGAGTTTAACCCATTAGAGTTTGCAGTATCAAGATTTAGACTATCAGAATTTACAGAATCAGAATTTAAAACTTCATTCTCAAATCTCAGCTGATCATGATCATTGAAATCTTCAAGTCCAGTAATCTTCTTATCATCAAAAGAGACATTGATAGATTCCATGACAACCCTTATTCTTAAATTGTAGACTCTGAAGGCTTTTGTGGAAAGTGGATATCCAACAAAGATTCCTTCATCAGCTTTTAGATCAAATTTGGATAGCTGTTCAGGATAAGTCTTAAGAACAATACACTTGCATCCAAATACATAAAAATACTTCAGATTTGGCTTCTTTTTCTTCACCATCTCATATGGTGTCTTTCCATGCTTGTTGATAAGTGTTGCATTCTGAGTAAAACAAGCAGTCTGCACAGTTTCAGGCCAAAAGTAGGTTGGTAATTTTGCTTCATCAAGCATAGTTCGTGCAGCTTCAATAAGAGTTCTATTCTTTCTTTCAACAACTCCATTTTGCTGTGGATTTCCAGGAGCATAAAATTCCTGCTTTATTCCATGGTCTTTGCAGAACTCTTCCATGATCAAATTCTTGAACTCAGTGTCATTATCACTTCTTATGATTTTTACAGAGTGTTTGACTAATTTATCCAGTTGTTTGACATGATCAATCAAGATAGATGCGGTTTCACTTTTTGGGTGCAAGAAATACACCCATGTGTATCTGGTGAACTCATCTACTATGACCATAGCATATTTCTTCTTTACAATAGACATGACATTCACTGGACCAAATAGATCAACATGTAGTAGGTGATAAGGATCAAGAATTGAAAATTCAGTCTTGCTCTTGAATGAAGATTTTTTTTGCTTTACCTTTTGACATGAATCACAGAGGCCATCAGGAGAAAATACTGATTTTGGACGTCCTCTCACAAGATCTTTCTTGACAAGTTCATTTATATTGTTAAAATTTAAATGAGAGAGTTTCTTGTGCCAATCCCAGCTTTCTTCAATTGATGCTCTGCTTAACAGACAAATTGCAGAACCATTAGAACTTGTTGAAAGCTTGGCTTCATAAATGTTACCATGCCTGTATCCCTTTAGAACAACTTTGCCTGTAGATTTGCTTACAACTTCACAGTGTTCTTCAAAGAAATTCACATGATAACCTCTGTCAAAAATTTGACTAACACTCAGCAAATTGTGTTTAAGTCCTGAGACTAGAGCTACTTTTTCAATGATGATATTCCCAAGATTGATATTGCCATATCCCAGAGTTTTTCCCATGTTGCCATCTCCATAAGAAACTCCAGGGCCAGCTTTCTCCGCAAATTCTGATAGCAGGGCTTTATTTACAGTCATATGTCCTGAACATCTACTGTCCAGAACTAGGATGTTTTTCCTATTGCCCTGCAATCACAAAGACCACTAATGATTAGTTTTAAGGACCCATACTTGCTTAGATCCTTTGGCTTTATTAAGTTTGTTAACATTTACAGCGGATTTAATTTCAGAATTTATGCTAACATGATGTTTATCAGAATTTACAGTATCATACTTTGCATCAGAACTTACACTAGAAGGAATTATGCTAACATTCTTTAAAGAAGGTTTTATTTCATAATAATCATAGTACAAACTATGATATTCCTTACAAGTATAAATGGAATGCCATAAACTACCACAATGAGAACAAGGATTTTGTGGCTTAAACCTAACAGACTGACTTAACTCCTGACTTAGAAGGTAAGGAGTTTATATTCTTATTCTTCCAGTAAAAAGAAGCCAGATGGTTAGAATTTCCACAGTTATAGCATTTCTTTCTAGGAGCATTAGGAACAGGCATATAATTATTGCTTTTATTCACACCTTCCTCTCCATTCCTATTTTTCCTATGTGGCTTTATCCTGTTTACATTCTTAATCTCTTTCAGCTTATACTTAAGCTGCTTCTTTGTCATTAAGCCTTTGTTGACTTCAGTTGGCTTATCATGTTTTGATTTGTCAGAAGTTGACTCTGCCTTAACTTCTGTCTCAGTATCTTTCATCTTTTCAGAATCAGACTTTACAGTTTTAGGTACAAACTTAACAGGATTTACCTTTGGTTTAATAGTTTATTTAACAACAATTGGCTTAATTTGTTCAGTTCCTGCTTCACTTTTATTATCTCCATAACCTAAGCCCTCTTTCCAGTTTCCACTACTTAGTAAATTCTGAGTTGTTCTTCCAGAGTTAGTCCAAGTCCTGATAATCTCTCTTTCCTTTTCTAACTTAGTTTTTAGAGATTGATTCAATTTTAACACTTCATCTCTAACATAAAAAGCATAATCTCTTTCTTTCTGAGTTTGATGGAACATAACTAACTCCTTTTTTAAATAGTCATTCATTTTCTTAAAAGCCGGTTTTTCAGAAGTTAATCTATCACATGTTAAAGTATGATCTCTATAGCTAATGAACATGGTTTTAAGATAAGATCTCAACTCAGTAATATCATCAGTATGAAAAGCATAAGTTGTTTGAGGTACCTTTAACTCAGTAGCTTCAGAAATGCTATCAGCATTTTCCATCAAGGCATAGTTCACCTCTGTAATAACCCTAATTTTTGGAATTTTTCAAACCCTTATGAATAGTGTTTTGCTGATTATGCTGAATAAGAAAACTTTTCATGCTACAATATGTAGGGGTTCTTCTATTGTTATTCTGAGATCTCATTAGTACTTTATACGGGATATAAGTGTATGTAAGGATCGTCAGAATCCAAATCCGAACACTTTGATTTTTCCCGGAAATCTACCAGATACAGAAAGAATTGAGTATAAGGTAACAGAATAAAAAGGATTTAAATTCAAGGATTATAAGAGAGGATCATAAAAGGAATATAATGTATTGAGAAAGGTTAAGGAAACCTAAGTAATAAGATCCCGGGTATGATCCCTCAAACGATAAACGAAAATGAAAGTTAAGCGAACCGCATAACAGATCAGCGGTCATTAGCCAAGTAATTAGGAGTTAATCAAGGGGTTAGTGGATGATGATGTCATCACACCAACAAGAGGAAGACAAGTGTAACAAGATGACATAAGAAAGGTGACATAAGCATGACAAAAAGGAAGTGTGTTGTTGGTTGATTCTTGGCCATGCAAAAGTCACCATGGTAAAAAGTAATTAACAAACAAAATAACATCAACCAAGCCAAAACAAATCATAAACATCAAAAAACACAAAACACAAATTTGACCATCATTATCCGACAAGAAGCTCTCGGCTTTTCTTCATTTTCAAGGAGAAAAAAATCAAAATCCAAGATCCAAGCATTGTTAAATCATGAGGTAATTATCCAAGGTTACTTATACATAGATATAGCTATCCCATGAATATAAGCTTCAATTTCCTTCATAATCTCTTCCAATAATTCAAGGAAGAAGATGGTGAATAGTAACTTTCAAAAAATAACTTTAGTTTTCTTGTATTTTTATGAAAGTTTAAGGTTATACAAGCAAGGATCAAGGTTCTTTTAGGCATTCAAAGCTCTTGTGTTGACCATTGCCATGATTAGGTAATGTCCGATTATCCTAGACTGTTTTTGTTCATAACATCAGGACCCGAGAACTCACTGTTACGTTTTGACCATTGCCATGATTAGGTAGTTCATGTTACGAGCTTCGTTTTAATATGTGGTACGCTTGAATCCGATGTACGGTTTAGGAGAAACGACCGTTTTAAGTAACGGCGTTTCGCGAACGAACCATTACCCCTCGCCTTACTTTGAAACATTGGTTCAAGACCATAAAATGACTAACTTGGAGTATGAAACATTTATGTAAAGTGTATTAGGCAGTTGGTAAGGCACTCGCGAAAGAATCGCCTTAAAACCCGTAATGGTTAATTTATTAAAAATGGTGGAGCCGAGGGTACTCGAGCGACTTAAGTGAATCGTTAAGTGCAAAAGCGAACGTTGGGGTCTAATTGGTTAAAGTATAGATTCATAAGCGACTTTGGTTTAATTCCAACTTATATGTTGTTTATAGGTTACCAGACTTGTCCCAGGCCTTTTACCACCCCCAGTCGCTCAGGCAAGTTTGCTACCCGTTATACTGTTGTTGTGATGTATACATATGTATATGCATTATCTTGTGATAGATGCATGGTGGTTAATTAGCAAATCTTGCGATATATTGGAGCATGTGATATGGTATATATGCATGTCTATTTCGTAATCTTGATATATATTGTTGATTCAAATGCTTATAAGTTGCATAATACATATGCTAGAGATAAGCAGTAGTTGCGTATACCCTTAGTATAGGGGACCCAAAGGTGAACTTTTTCTAAAACCGGGAGTCGATGTTCCCGAGTATATTATATATATATATATATTTATTTATATATATATTGATATAGTTTTCAAAACTACTAATCGAATAAGGTTTATTCGATAACTTTATTTTATTTAATGAATATTATTATGAATATTCATTCGAGGACTTAAGACTCCGTTTACTTTATTTATTGAATACTATTTGAATATTCATTCGAGGGCTTATGACTCCGTTTTTTTATTAATGAATATTATTTTGAATATTCATTCGAGGGCTTATGACTCCGATTATTTACTAAATAATATTCTTTATTTTATTAAAGAATAATGTGTCGATAATCAAACTTACTTTTGATTATTCAAATAAAGATATTACTTTCGTATAAGTATATCTTTGGTTATTTAATATTCATTTCAAGTATAAGTTTTACAACTTCTACTTCAATTATTTTTATAAAGATTATTCTTTATGGGAATATTATTTAAATAATAATATTGAGATATTTTCTAATATATTGGGACTGATTTATTTTACTAAATCAGCATCACTCCAAACATTCTTAAAAATGTTTTCGAGTCTTCAAAATGATTTTAAAGGTTAGGGCGGATCCCAAACTCATTTTTAAATTTAAGATCCTCCTTTCGAAGGGGATTTAAATACTCGCTCAAAACCTGAGGGATCCGGCTCTGTGGTGTGTTTCATATTCGCAACAAGGTTGCTGTTTTGATAAAAGAGTTTTTGATTACTTACCCAACACTCGGGAAGTAAAATTCTTGGAACAAGTTAATCCATTAACAGGCACCGCCTGGGAAATATCGGTGAGTTTTCCTTTCCAACTAGATACGACTTCTTGGTGGAGCCGTATCAACAAGTTTCTACTTGGGAAAAGGGGGGGACGAGCTTTACGTTTTAGAGTCATGGATTTCATCTGAACTAGGAGTGGCGTAAGTGGTCGAGTAGCGCCGACCCAGCCTTATTATATTGGCCCAAATGGCCCGGAAGTTCCGCTAAGACGGTCCATTCCTTAGGAGTCCAGTGTTCGGTTGACAAGTAAATCCGACAGGTTCTCCTCTACATGTAGAAAATGGTGGGGTTGTACTACTACGACTGATCATCGTAAGTGGTCTTCCTGGAGCGGCAAACTCCCGTAATGAGTTCATCATCCAATTGGATATTTCTGTAACACTACCCAGAGCACTTCGATAGAAAGGCTACGGTTGGGCGATTGTTGAGTTTCGGCAGGGTCGAGTTTTTAAAATGATGTTTGCATCAAATGAAGTATCTCGTAACTTCATTTTGTTTTGATGATATTTTAAAGATTGATACTATACAAGTTTTGTCTTGTAGCTTAATCTATGGAATGAACTATTTATACATTTAACGGTGGTAGTTCAAGTAGTATTCGGAAAAGATATAAGTATATTGGAGTATCTTGTAACTTCATCTTTTAAACTTATATCTAGTTAATGATTGTCTTATGAATGACAAAGGTTTCAGAAAAATGTTGAGACAAGATTAGATATATTAGATCACCTTGCAACGATATTTTTATACAGTTATAAACTGGAACTCTGTGTATATTATACATGTCAAAGGATTTCAAAGATTATGAAAAGTATATATGTATATATATACTGAATATTTTGCGACTTGGTCGCGTTAAGATATCAGCTTGGTTCATTTCTTCTTGACCAAGACTTTCATGAGTACTATGAGAATGCTCATATATTGTTAATTATTATACATATTATTTCGGTGGGCTTGTTGCTCACCCTTGCTTTCTTTTTTCATCACACAACATCAGATAGACAAGATGAACATGACCAAGCTCCCAATTCGCGAGCGAATAGGAAACGTTCTGTAGTTTCCTATAGGCGTTGATGTCGCTGTAGCTGAGGTAGGAACTACCAATAGGTTAGGCTTTCAACTTTTGATGTACCAGATTTATGTATATTTATGAATTGTAATAATGGCAAAGAAATGTAAATTTATTCAGAAACCCTTTTGAGGTGTAATGGCTTATAATTGTGGAATAAAATGACTTGTGTTATTTTTAGTAGTCATCTCTGGGACTATAACTTGTGGTGTGTGTGTGTATATTGTGGGGTCACAGTACGCAGCAGTTGGTTGATTGTTAAGATTAAGTATTATTAAGGGAATTGGAACTCGTGATGACCCGGATCCCCGACCCCGGATCTGGGGGTGTTACAACCTCATCTTCAGAATCTGAAGTGTCTGTCCAGCTTTTCTTCTTTGTGACAAGTGCCTTGCCTTTTTCTCCTTTTCCTTTCTTGCAATAAGGAGATATATGGCATTTCTCACCAGAATTGTAGCATTTAACATTTGAGTAATCTCCTCTGTCAGACTTTCCTGCTTTGCCTTCAGATTTTTTGAATCCCTTCTTATCAGAACTTCCACTTTTCCTGGAAAACTTCTTTCCCCTTCTGAATTTCCTGTAGGCTATCTTTGTGATACCCTTCACCATAAGAGCACACAATCTCATTATCTCTTCATCAGCATTCATCTCAGATAGACTTTCAGTTTCTGAATCTTCATCATTATCAGAACTTGATGACTCAGTATCAGACTTTGTGATGAAAGCCTTTCCTTTTCCTTTCTTTGAGACAGCCACTTTGGGGGATTCCTTCTCAGCCTTAAGAGCAACTATTCTTGATTTTCTCCCATGTCTCTTGCTTCTTTGATCCATTTCAAGTTCATGAGTTTTGAGCATACCATAAATTTCATCAAGAGTAGTTTCATCAAGAGCATAGTTATCTCTTATAGTGGTTGCCTTCAAATCCCAACTTTCAGGAAGAGCGGAAAGGAATTTAAGATTAGTATCTTCAAGATCATATTCCTTATCCACCAGTGATAGATCATTCAAGAGTTTAACAAATCTATCATATAAACCAGTTAATGACTCATCAGGTTTTGAGTCAAAGTGCTCATACTCTTCAGTGAGTATAGTCCTCCTGTTCTTATTAATTGCATCAGTTCCCTGGCATCTTGTCTCCAAGGCATCCCATATCTCCTTTGTAGTCTTGCAGTTGATTACACTGTTTGTCATGACATTATCAATGGCACTATACAGCAAATGCCTTACCTTTGCATCCTTGGCAATAGATGAGATATCTTCAGTTGTATATTCACTTTTCTCCTTTAGTACAATATTTGCTGGCTGATCTGCAACTACAACAGAGAGCTTGGTTAGCTTATGTGGTCCTTCTTTAATTCTAACAAGGTATTCTGGATCTGTAGCTTCCAGAAACATAGTCATCCTCACTTTCCATATGGGATACTCAGAAGGTCTCAGTATGGGAACCCTAATTGTCTCATATCGATTATGGATTTGAGTCTTTGGAGTTTCTTTAGTTTTGGTGGGCTTGGTTGGACTTTATTCTTCTTCAGACAAGATTGTTTTGGATCTTTACTGTATATGTGTTAACGGATTAGCTCTGATACCACTTGTTAGGTCACACACACTATAGAAGGGGGTTGAATACAGTGTATAGTATAATCAAATCCAATTAAGAACACAAGTATGTAACAAAGAATAATCTTATTAATAAAACAATATTGCAATCCAACTGTTCTCTCTCAGTGATGAACAAATATCATGAGAGCTGCTAGGGTTACAATAAATAATATTCTCGATAATGATAACACATATAGTGTAAACCTTATGTTGTGTTTATATAGACACACAGTTACAAGATAATCTTCTTATAGATATCGAATATAATTCTGTATCCTAAAATATATCAACTAGTTATCTTTTCCTCCAAGTCTTCTATTCTTCATAGAATTCTTCTCCATGCATATCTCTTCTTGTTTTAGTCTTGATCTTCTTTTCTTTCAATTAGTCGTCTTCCTTATCTGAAAGTCTTCTTAAGTCCTGATATTATCTACTGATAAATATCTTCTGATATCTTAAGTTCTGATAACTTAAGTTATGACTTCAATATAAGTACTGATTTCCAGTTAAGTCCTGATTTGTCCTATTATTCAAGATCTGAAAACTAAACACAAATCATTATTAGACATGACATCACAAATATATCTAACATACTCTGGACTGAGGAACCTCGCTATCAACCATATCCTTTTTAACTGTAGAATATATATAAAAAAGATTCACAAAAGTGAGCTAACTAGCTCAGCAAGTCATACCAATGATAACTGAGGTTAAACAATGTTCAAATAGGATGATTCTGAAGAATTAAGTTTCTTGTTAAACAATCATTAGAATTGGATATTCATTCTAAATTATAAAACCAGGGTTAGGCTGCTGATCCGTCATGCACTAACCCCGAGCAAGGCACACGACTCTGCTTTATAAACTGGATCCAAGGCACACATTGGCCTAATTCGACCACAAATCTGGTCTGACCACGAATCTGGTCTGACCACGAATCTGGTCTGACCACGAATTTGGTCCACTTAAAGAAAACTATCCAATGCTAAAGCAGTTCAATATGATAAACAATATAACTCAATAAAACAAGATCATAATCAACAGTAATAAAACATTTGCATAAGAGCATGGTGTAATTTATGGGTACCACGAGGGTATATCAAAGTATGTATAAGAAATGGCCTCCAGCCTGTAAGAGAATCAGGTAGTAGATGAACAATGATCTTTTAAGGTTTAGTTCTTTGATGTCACAAAGAATGGTTGGGGATTAAAAGTTTCTGTATGTTCAAACAATTCGGTTCCAGTGTTTGGTGTTTGGTGGTTATATATTTGGAGAGTAGTATCATATTTGTGTGGTTCAGTATCTGGAAATCAATAAGGGATGGTTTAGAAAGAATAAGGCTTACGGCTCAAAGATCAAATGATGTGATCCGGGTTCAAGGCTGTATGATCTAAAGCACTTATAATATAAAACAGAGCTATTTTGAATAATAACAATATGTCACAAGATAATTTAGAAACATTAACAATATATCTCGAGAAAGGTTTAGAAGTACTTGCCTTGTCACAAATGATTCCAACATCACTTGTACTTGTCTAATGACTCTATTCAACAACCAATCGTCTACTTTTCTATGCCTTGCTTCTATTCACTGATCACTTGCTGTATTTTCTATGCATCGATCCTATTTTCTGATCACCTGCTTCTCTTTTCTACGCCTTGCTTACTCTGCTAGGCATCATAAGTATCTATTAATATTCATCTCACATTAGTCTAATTATCACATAGACGTTATAAGGTTTCATCTACCCTTCATTTTACCCAAATCCGATTTACGGATTGAAAATTACAATTAAAATAGTCAAACAATGCACATCTACGCATATAACACATCAATCAATTCACATATACACATAATACGTAAGATATTTGATTGAAAATACTTTTCAAATAAGGTTTGATGTTAAAAGGATTTTTCATATATGAAATATGGATTTTCAAACATTTTTCGAAATTTAAGCGGGCCGTTGAACCATTTTTGAAACAATAAACAGGGATCGATTGGCCGAATATGGCTTTAAAATAATTTTGTAATATTTATCGAGCCTTGAAAACAATTTAAAATAATATTTTAAAGCTCGAAACTATTTTTCAGAATTTCTAAATTAAAAATAAATAATTAAATCTAATTAAATAATTAATTAAAATCAATTAGTAATTAATTAAATCAATTAATAAATTAATTTTTGAATTAATTAACCAATTAACTAATTAATTATCAACTAAAATTAATTAACTAATTAATTCGGATTTATTTTTGAATTAAATATAATTTTCGGAATTAAAATAATAATTTTTTGGAATTTTTAATAAATAAAAACGAATTTCTGTAATTAAAATAAATAGAAAATATGAGGTCCTGCATCGTTTCCAAAACTTCGAGGTCGTGTTTGCAATTTTTCAAACCCCTCGTCGGAAAACGACGGGGATCACTGGAGAATTCGTTCCCGGAATCGTCCCATTATCAAAAGCTCCAGAATTAAACTACAACTCACAAGGAATCTAACCATACCATTCAATCACACAGATAACCCCTGAGTTGGCCGGAATAACTCGAAGAAAACTCGCTGGACGACAAGTTCTTCTTTTCTCCGGCCAGCTCGATTCCGGTATCGTCTGTTGACGAGACCACCACCAATCGATTCCTCTCTTCAAGCTCTACAAATTCATACCAACAAAACAATCTAATAACCCCTAGAACAGAAACCCCTAATTTCAATTGGAAATATTCATACGGGTTATAAACCCTAATTTTGAAATTCGAAAATCAAACTCAATTTTGAACATGTTATTTAACTCCAAATCAGTCATATAATATATCAAAATCATCAGGAAGAAAAGCTCTACATCATGCAATCATCAAATCATACAAACAATCTCTCGAACAAAAATTCATAATTTAAATCAAATTAATTCGAAAATAATTAAAAATATAGAAAAATAACCTTTGATTCTGCACAAAAACCAGTTCTGGAATCTGATAGTATGTTTCAAGAGCTTCGTTTTGAGTACTCGAGCTTTCCAAACGGATTCCGATAACACCTCCAAAATCTTGTTTGATTCTTGAAAGTTTATATGAATATATAGATTTTCTCTGTAAAATTATATAGTTACTGTCTGCAAATGATTTTTTATACGAAATAAAATATGGTAAGGCTATTTATAATTACGGAATATTGGTACCCCGTTGGATCATACCGGATATAAAATATTACGTAAATTTCTAAAAACAGATCAAAAACGGTACCGATTTCGGGATACTTATCCAAAATTGTACAATTTGTAATACGGTCTTGGTCTCAGCGCCTGGTTGCACGTATTACGAGGTGATAATTATAATAGTTTAATAAAGATATCCTGTTTGTAAAAAATACGAGTTTTATTGATTTACCAAGACGAATTTTGTATCAAAAATATTGCGTCGGGACCCGCGCAGGAAAAACCGTACGCCGGATCGAAAAAGTCAAAACATGAAAAATGCTCGGAATATTGCAATTAGTTTAGAAAGGAGTTCTCAGAAGAGTTTCAGGTTATAAAAACGTATAAACAGATGAGGTCGGCTGGTTCCCGATTATACAAAATAGTTTATAAATACTCGGAGAAATATTTTATTAAATCCATAAATTTTCTATAAAATCATAAATCAACATAAAAATTGATAAAAAAATATCACAATTATCTATACTTTATTTTGATCTTATAAAAATTAAAATACACAAATTATATCATATTCACATATCCAAACACAGATACCAATTCACAGATAATTCACCAAAATTCATATAATAATCACATAATATGTAACGTCTGGGAAAATTACGTCTGTATTATATCATATTTATAATAAATTATGTGTGGTAATGTGTCATTTATGTGGGATTAATTGTCAAACCCTAATTGCTATGTGTTACGTGCATTCTGTGTCGTTCCGGTATTTTTAAGATATTTTTCAGATATTTTATTTCTCATTTATAGTTTTCATTTCAAACGTTTTACGACCCGAACCATGATTCTAAAGCAGGTATTTCAAATAAAAATAATGGGTCTTATTTTTCATCAAACAGCTTTTACCATCGCATTATTCTGAACATCTAGGTATTTTATAAATTTTCTCATTTTGCGAAAACTGACTTTTCCGGTTCCCATTGGGTGTTAAAAACCCCACAAAAATCACATTTTTATTTCTATAAAATTATAGGACTTTTATTTATACTATTTCTTTGTATTTTTGCATTATTCACAATTTTTGGGAAATTTTGGCATATATATTACATATATAAAATATTTATAAATTAAATTTTAATACTCAAAAATTATAAAATTAGGGGCTTATTAATTTTAAAAGATGTAGAATTAGGGCCTTAATTTTTAATTAGGAGTATTAATTGTACTACTATAAATAGCCTAATTTTTATTTAATTATTATTAATTATTAACTAAAAATCAGAAAAATACATAAATTCTCTGCAAATCGGGTAGGGAAGAACAGGGTCGGGTCGAGAATTCAAGCCATGATTTTGAGCAGATTACAGCACCAAATCAAGTGATTCCAGTACCCAAATCGAAGGTTATGATCTGTTCTTTCTGTTTCTAGCATCAATTTCATGATTTAATATATCGTTTTTTATTTTCAATTTCTAGGGTTTATGTTCGAATTAGGGCTTTTTGATTCTAGGGTTATTATGATGTTTTGATGATTGATATAGTTTACTGATGTGATTTATAGTCGATTCATGGTATTTAATTGATCAAACGATACCTAGATAGCAAAGTTCGATTATTAGGGTTTATACCGAATTTTCAAATTACAACTCGATGATTTCTGTGCATATTTGGTTCCTGATATGTTAGGGGTTAGATTGTATGTGTTCTTAGCTTTGATTTGCACTATTAAACGTTAAGTTTCATGTACAAATGAATGATTTCGATATTTGGCCGGAGTTCATGTCGGTTTTGATCGGAGTTGAGGATTCAGGGAGGTTTTTGGTATGTTTTGGCCGGAGATGAGTTGCTGCAGTTGATAACTCCTGGTGGTGGGGCCACTCCTTCGACGTCGTGCCTGGATCCTTTGCCGCTGTGGAGGTGTAGCTGTGGTGGGGTTCCTACAAAACAACACCAGAAGGGGGGTTTGGTCCCGTGGCGTCTCCGGCGTGAGAGTAAGAACTCGCTTTTGGGGAAGATGAAGATAGATATGAATGAAGGGTGGCTGTGTGTGTATATAAGTGTGAGAGAGTGATTAACCCCAAAACCTCACCTTCTTGGGCTATTTATAGCCCAAGGGTAGGGTTTTGAGGTTGGTACCTTTAAATCGTAGCCATTGGTTCTGAGAGCGGAGGACACCTGACTGGAGTGGATGCTTTACACGTGTCAGTGCGGGACTGGCTGAGGAATGTTCTGAAGATCCTCTGACATGTGCCCTGATTATTCCCATGATTGATGTGTGACAGTTGTCCCCATCATGTGCTTGGGCCAACATCTCACATGTTGGGATTTACCAAGGTTAGGCTTGCGAGACTGAGATGGTTAGGACTGGCAGTGTGCGGGACTAGTCTTTTCAGGAGCCATGTGGAGTTAGGAGTCTAGGAGTAGTCCGCCTAGGAGCTATATGGAGTTAGGAGCCTAGGAGTAGTCCTTCCAGGAGCTGTATGGAGTTAGGAGTTCTTTCAGGAGCTATATGTACTATCATGTGCCCCCCACTCCCTTATTCAGATTTTCTGGATGGGGGAGTTAATTTGGGTTTTTTTTCGTAGAAAATGAGCTTTTTATTGTTTTATTTAGAAGAATTTGAGGTTTTCTTGGCCTGGAGTCCGGATTGTGGTGAGTTCGGAAAATCAGGACTAAGGTTGTTGTCCTTAGCAGTAGTTGAGCTTTTCTTGCCCCCCAGTCCGGATTACGTTGAGTTCGGCGAATCAGGACTAAGGTGGTTGTCCCTAGCGGGAGTTGAGCTTTTCTTGCCCCCAGTCCGGATTGCGCTGAGTTCGGCGAATCGGGACTAAGGTGGTTGTCCATAGCAGGGGTTGAGCTTTTCTTGCCCCCCCCAGTCCGGATTGCGTTGATTTCGGTGAATCAGGACTAAGGTGGTTGTCCTTAGCAGGGGTTGAGCTTTTCTTGCCCCCAGTCCGGGTTGCGCTGAGTTCGGCGAATCAGGACTAAGGTGGTTGTCCTTAGCAGGGGTTGAGCTTTTCTTGCCCCCCATTCCGATTTGCGCTGAGTTCGGCGAATCGGGACTAAGGTGGTTGTCCTTAGCAGGGGTTAAGCTTTTCTTGCCCCCCAGTCCTGATTACGCTGAGTTCGGTGAATTAGGACTAAGGTGGTTGTCTGTGGCGCCCTCCAATCCCAGGTCAGAAGTTTGGGGTCCACACACACACCTTATTTATAACCTGCTTATAATAATGATAAAGATAATAATAATGATATGTAGTGACCCTACTTACCAACTACCACCGACCGCAACAGGTTAAAGTCTGCACACAAGCCAAACACACACTTACATTACAAACCGTTTAAATCCCAACTATTCCAACTCAACACTGAGTATTAATCATTATTACAAACTTTTACAAACTCAAAATTATCCCAAAAGAAGCCTACTAGCTTAGCTCGATCAACCTGAACCCCTAGCTCTCGCGCTGGACTGGGGATCCTCGTTACCAACCTGTTCATTCTTAACTAGAAAAGAACATGAACAACATCGCACAAATGAGCTAACTAGCTCAGCAAGTCACAATGACAAAACTGAGAATAATGATCATCAGGTAAATATGTTTATGATAACAAGTGAACAATGGATTATGATTTAGAATTGGATATTATATTTTCATTTTAAAAACCAAGGTTAGGCTGCTGATCAGTCACGCACTAACCCCGAGCAAAGCACACAGCACTGCTCTAACTACTGGATCCAAGGCACACATTGGCCTAACTTGACCATTATATGGTCTGACCACGAATCTGGTCTACAATTTTATAAAAATAATCCAATTCTACCATAATAACAGACTAAGCAGTAATAAGCAATAAACAGGATCATTAAAAACATTGGACGTTCAATAATGAAAATGATTTCAATCTACATAAAGATCTTTATGGCATTTCCAAAGCTTAGCTACTAGGTAGTGAAAGAATTGGATAACAAAAGAATCAGTGTTTCAGGGTTTCAAGGATTTGGCCTTTCAAAGCATAAGATACAATGGTTTGAGTGTTTAAGCAGTCTTGGTTCAGTGTTCGATAATTAGTTTGTATGTATTTGTGGAGTAGTATCGTATATTTGAGGTTCGTATTTGGGTATACAATAATCAATGGTTTAGAAAGAATTAGGTTTATAGCTCAAGATCGATAACTGGAATCAGGGTTTAGGGTTCAGTGTTTCAAAGCACTTACAATATAAAACATGACTATCAATCACTATAATATCTCAAGAAAGTTCAGAACACTTTCCTGGTACTAGCTTACTACACTGCACTTGCTCTCAATCACCACTGTCTTACTCCTTGACTATCTGTTTCCCTTTCTTACGCCTTGCCTCTTCTGCTCACATATCATAAGCATCTATCAATATTCAACTCATACGATTCTATTCGACACATACTTCTATCTACCCTTCGTTTCACCCAAATCCGATTAACGGATTAAAAGTAATGCAATAAACAAGTAAACATCCAATATACAGACCAACAGTTAACCAACAAGTCACATATAACACGTAACACGTCACATAATCAATGATACATCATTTATAAAGAAGTCTCGTGTCATAAATAGGCTTTCAGATATTTAAAATGATTTTTAAAATATTTTTTGGAATTAAAACAGATCGTTGAATCAATTTCGAAGTAGTAAACAGGGTTCGGTTGGCCAATTCTGGCTTCAAAACAATTTTTATAATAATTATCGAGCCTTGAAAACAATTTAAAATAATATTTTAAAGCTCGAAACTATTTTTCGGAATTTTTAAATCATTTTTAAATAATTAAATCTAATTAAATAATTAATCAAAATCAATTAATATTTAATTAAATCAATTAATATTTAATTAATTCAATTAATCAATTAATTTTCGAGTTAATTGACTAATTAATCAATTAAAAATTAACTGAAATTAGTTAACTAATTAATTCAGATTTGTTTTTGAATTAAATATAATTTTTGGAATTAAAATAATTTTTTTTTTGGAATTTTCAGAATTTAAAATCAAAGTTTTATAATAAAAATAAATAGGAAATATGATTTTTGAATATTTTTAAAACAGGAATCCAAAATTTGCAAGTTCTAGAAACCTCAGGGACCTAATTGTTTCTTCCCCAAAAGATAAGGTACTAAACTGTAATTTTACAGGTACTAAACTATAATTTTACAGGGGGTCGGCGGAAAAGTTCTGTCTCACCGGAGAAGACGATCCCGGCGTCCTCACCCCACCAACACCTCCGGATACGATCTACACATCACCAGGAACTTATTCATGCAATCAAAACACATCAATCATCCCTGTTCTAGCAGGAAACTGACCAAGAACATTGCCGGTTTCCGGCGAACATCGAAAATCTTCAAAACACAACTCCCTTCGATTCACTAATCTTCTGTTAACGAGCTATATACCAGTCGATTGCAAATTTTATAAGGAACATAATCCACTATAAATCAACAGCTAATAACCCCGAAATCAAAAAGCCCCAAATTTCAACTGAAAACATTCATACGGGTTATAAACCCTAATTTTAAAATTCGAGAATTAAACCCACTTTTGAGCATGTTATTGAACTCCAAATTAGACGTATGACATATGAAAATCATCAAATAACCAACCTCTAACACATGCAAGCATCAAATCATTCAAACAGTCATCCGAACAAAAATTCATATTTTTAATAAAATTAATTCAAAAATAAATAAATTTTCAGAAAATAAACCTTGATTTCTGCTGTGATTTGGAACACAGAATCTGATAGAACACCTCAAGACCTTCGTTTTGAGTACTCGAGCTTTTCAAACGGACTCCGGTAACACCTCCGATTGTTGGTTTGATTCTTCGAAAGGTTTATGAATATATGAATTTTCTCTGGAAATTTATATAATTACTGACTGCAAATGATTTTTGATACGAAATAAAATACGGTAAAGGCTATTTATAATTACGGAAAATTAGTATCCCGTTGGATCATTCCGGATATAAAACGGTACGTTTATTTGTAAAAACTGATCCAAACGGTATCTGTTTTCGGGATAATTATCCAAATCAGTACAATTTGTACTGCGGTCTTGCTCTTAGCGCCTGGTTACATGTACTACGAGGTGATAATTGGGATAGTTTAATAAAAAGCTCCCGTTTATCAAAAATACGAGTTTTATTGATTTACCGAAACGAATATTGTATCAAAAATGCTGCGCCGGGACCCGCATAGGACAAACCGTATGCCAGATCGAAAAAGTCGAAACATGGAATATGCTCGAAATATTACAATTAGGTTAGGAAGGAGTTCTCGGAAGAGTTTCAGGTTCCAAAAACGTAACCACGAATGACGTCAGTTGGTTCCCGTTTTTATAAAATAGATTTTAAATACCCGGAAAAAGATTTTATAAATTTCATATGATTCTTATAAATTCATAAGTCAACATAACAATAACTAGAAAGATATGACAATTATCTATATTTTATTTTGGACATATAAAAATTAAAATACTCAATTAATAATATTTTTAAACATCCAAACACATTTAACACTTAACAAATAATTCACAGAATAGATACTGAACACATATAATAATTATTTATTAGCAAAAATAATTACACGATATACCCCGGATATTATATCCTGATGGATTTTAAACGCAGCGGGGCATGGAAAAACACTTTTACACACACAAAATCCAAATAAAAGCATATAAATCTTGAATAAAAATTCGAGGGATCAAATCTAACCTTTTAAAATAATTCGGAGACAACGATCAGAGATCCTTAGAAGTTGCTCCTCAAGTGTGAAGCACTCCACCGGTATCCACGAAGAAAACGACTTTTAGGAGGAGGAGGAGGTGGAGAGAATTTGGTTTTCTAAAACTTTTGGGTTTCTGGGGTTGGAATAAAAATAGGGTCTATAATAGTGTATTTATAGACAAAATTTTCTGCTGAAATTTTTTCATAAATATTATTATTATTATCCCATTTATTATTCTCATTAATAATTAAAACACCTTTTAATCATTAATCCTTTTTCTAAACACTTTAGAAATAATTCTCTCTCTTGATTTAATTTCCAAAAATTAAATCATTAATTATTAATATTAAGAACTTTTCTTAATTAATTTAAAATCAATTAAATCTCATTTAATCAATTATTAAATTTGCCAATTAATTATTTATTTCACAAATAAATAATTATTAGCCATTATTAATTAATTCCTCCACCATAAAATCATTCTCTTTTTATGGTGTGACCCTGTAGGTTAAATATTAAGCCGGTAGTAGAAATAAATAATAATAAAACTATTTTATCATTATTTATATAAATTCTCTAATTTATTAAATATGATTAATTAATTAATCACATTTATTCTACATCGTGAGTGATGTTTCTCAACATATCGCGACTATCCGGATAATATGAATTCACTACTTAGAATACCAAGAACCTGTCAGTGAATAGTTACCGTACAATAAACTCCTTCTACCCTACAATGTCCCGATTAAATACAAGGCATGGATCTCATGTCAAGCCTATCTAATTTAATCACTTGCTTACCATTTACTATGCGTAGTTCTATGCAAATCAGAAACTCCTTTCTAATTTCATTTACTCTGGCCAGAGATTCCTGAACTAGCATAAGTGGATCATCCTTGAACATTCGCTTCCTTCACTGGAAGGGGTAGATCCTTTATTGATCATACACTATCTTCGTGTACAAATTCCTATACCCAGTAGAGCCCTAATAATTATCCCTGGAGACTAAGAACTAAACCAAAACATAGTTCAGTGTACACAAGATGACTATGATGACCTCAAGTCTAAGGATACTTGTACAACTATCACTATGTGAACAACAGCTGACACGTGAGTGAACTCCATCAGTTGTTCAGCTGTGCGAGTCATGTTCAGTGAACTTATTCCATAATAAGCACCTACATACTAGCTATAGTGTCACCACACAAATGTCTATGAGAACAAACATCCTTCATAATGAAGCAAGCATAGTATGTACCGATCTTTGCGGATTATTAATTACCAGTTAGTAATCCTATGACCAGGAACTATTTAAGTTTAGAGTTATCATCTTTTTAGGTCTCACTATTATGATCTCATCATAATCCATAAAAAGCTTTACTCTAAACTATGGTATATCTTATTTAAACACTTAAATAGATAAAGCCCATAATAAAAACAAAACAAGTCTTTATTAATATCAATGAAATCAAAACAGATTACATAAAAGTTATTCCTAAATCCTAATACATGATTGGACTTAGGACATATTCCTTTCAATCTCCCACTTGTACTAAAGCCAATCACTCTGGTATCTAATACCCATCTCATCTTTATGACGATCAAAGTGACTTTCAAAAACTAGCTTTGTGAGTGGGTCTGCTATGTTGTTATGTGTGTCAACTCTAATTCAATACAATACAAAAAATGTTACCGCGCTCCCACTAAACCTTTTGTAGACCCATGGTTCATCTTTGTTTTTGATAAAATCAAACTCTTT
The DNA here is from genome assembly GCF_009905375.1 of Apium graveolens. Taxonomy (NCBI): domain Eukaryota; kingdom Viridiplantae; phylum Streptophyta; class Magnoliopsida; order Apiales; family Apiaceae; genus Apium; species Apium graveolens. Next base: position 25,703,152 of record NC_133656.1, on the reverse strand, counting down.
GATTGTCTCATCAAAACGAATGTTCCATCTTTCGAGAAGCTTGCATGAAACCACATATGGTTCGCAGCAGCTTACACACTAGGTTTTCATTTCTCTTGGAAAGAAAACCATCTGGCCATTTGCCAGATTTCATAGTCGTAGTAAGCAGCAATCGCAAGCAAAATCCGAACTGATTTTAACAGGGCTACAGGTAAAAGGTTTCATCAAAGTCAATCCATTGCCTTTGTTTGAATCCTTTTGCCACAAGCCTGGCCTTATAGGTCTCCACCTGGCCATCTGCTATAATCTATCTTTTGTATACCGTATACATAGATTCCATTCTGGATTTCATGGCATTATGCCATTTCTCTGAGTCAACACTACTCATAGCCTCATTATAGGTCACAGGGTCGTCATCATCATTGATTGACAACTCATTGTCATTCTCAATAAGGCCATAATACCTCTCAGGTTGGCGAGACACTCTCCCTGATCTATTAATGGGTTGTTCCACAAAAGGTTGTTTAGTCAGAACATGTGTTTCCACTTGATCCGTAGTAGTTTATGCTTCTTGAACTTCATCAAGTTCAATTTTGCTCCCACTGTTTCCTTCAAGGATAAACTCCTTTTCCAAGAAGGTAGCATGTCTGGAGACAAACACCCGATGATCGGTGCAAAAGTAATACCCTAAAGTCTCTTTAGGATATCCCACAAAACTACATTTTACGGATCGATATTCCAGCTTATCTGGGTCAACTTTCTTGACATAAGCTGGATATCCCCAAATCTTAACGTGTTTAAGACTCGGTTTCCTTTCTTTCCATATCTCATACGAAGTTTGAGGAACAGATTTTGGAAAGCACCTTATTCAGTAAATATGCTGAGGTTTCCAATGCATAACCCCATAGGAATACTGGAAGATTTGCATAGCTCATCATGGACCGAACTATGTCTAACAAAGTTTGAATTCTCCTTTCAGATACCAATCTGGAGGAGTCCACTGGGAGACTATACCATTTACTTTGAGATAATCTAGAAACATTCCATTAAAGTATTCACCACCTCGATCTGATCGAAGAGTTATAATACTATGTTTGGTTTGTTTCTCCACTTCATACTTATATTCTTTGAACTTTTCAAAGCCCTCAGACTTGTGTTTCATCAAACACATATCTGAATCCAGATCTATCATCTATGAAAGTAATGAAGTATGAAAATCCACCCATGGCTTGCGTAGACATTGGTCCACATACATCTGTGTGTACCAATCCTAGCAAATCTGCAGCCCTCTCTCCATGTCTACTAAATGGAGACTGCAGTGCCACTATAAAGTGAGATTTTCATCATCCCTTTTCTTTTATTAGTTTGTTCAATCTGAAATAAATTATATCACATACATACAGACCATTATTTAAAGTACCACGTCCATAAAGAATATTATCTCTAAGAATAGAACATTCATTATTCTCAATAATAAATGAAAAATCCAGCCAAGTCTAACATGGGAATAATATTCCTCACAATCGAGGGAACAAAATAACAATTATTTTAAAAACAATAGTCTTGCCCGTAGGCCTATGTAAATGAAATGATTCTACATCTACAGCAGCAACTCTTGCTCCATTTCCATCAGTAGAATCACCTCCTCTTCCTCAAGAGTCCTACTTCTCCTTGGTCCCTGCAACAATTGCAGATATGAGAACCACAGACGGTATCTAATACCCAAGTAGAAATTTGATTTAATGACATATTCACTTCTATCATGAACATACCTGAATCAGAAGCGGTAGTCTCACTACCCTTCTTCTTCTTCAATTCTGCAAGGTAAACCTTGCAGTTCCTCTTCCATTGCCCCACCTTATTACAGTGAAAGCAAACAACTTTGCTCTTGGGGTCTTCAGCTTTTGGTGGAACCGGCATTTTCTCACCTACTTTCTTCTTCTTGGAAGAGCTCCTCTTCCTTTTCTTAGGATTGGAACCTTCACCAATTAGAAGAACAAAACTCTTCTTAGGGGGAAAATTCGATTCCGCAGTCTTCAACATGTTGTGGAGTTCAGGCAGGCTGACATCCAACTTATTCATGTGAAAGTTCACAACAAACTGCGAGAACGAACTCGGAAGCGATTGTAAGACCAAGTCTTGGCTCAGCTCCCCATCCATGGAAAAACCAAGTTGTCCAAGATGTTCAATCAAATTGATCATCTTAAGTACATGGTCATTCACAGATGATCCCTCAGACATCCTACAACTGAACAGCTCCTTCGATATCTCATATCGAGCTGTCCTCCCCGCCACATCATACAACTCTTGTAGATGCATGAGGATAGTGTGAGAATCCATATGCTCATGTTGCTTCTGTAGCTCAATGTTCATGGAAGCTAGCATGATGCATTGAGCAACATTTGCATCATCTATCCACCTACGATACACAACATGTTCATCATTATGTGCATCACTAGCAGGTTCAGTAGGCTTAGGTGAGTCAATCACGTATTCCAGCTTCTCAATCCTGAGAACAATTCTCAAGTTTCGAAGCCAGTCAGCATAATTAGGACCAGTCAATTTGTGAGCATCTAGTATGCTCCTGAGTGATAGTGTAGAAGACATAACGTACAAAGTAAATCTGTAAATGATAAACACATAACAACACTTAGCAAATATTCGATTTCATTTCAAAACACTATATGAATCGGGTCTTTATTCATAAGTGGCTCCCACTAGTTTTCCTAATTTATTCAACCCCTACATGAAAAATTAAGCATTCATAATGCTAGTGGGAATAGGGATCCTACATTCCATTACACAACCCCGGCTGTGGCACGAAACGCCATGTAATGTTCAATAGGCAGACAACTCTTGTCAATTACATCTAATGTTATTCCCTAATCAAACTTTAGCCTCTTGAATAATTGAGTCACGGCTGTGGCACGACAAACTCAATATTCTAAGTCAAGTCTAACCCAACATTCCGTACAATTGAATCAGTTCCCAAAGGCCCACGGCTGTGGCACGTAACGACCTTTAGATTCTTATTCAATGTACACATCTCTATGTAATAGACAAGTATTTCTTATTTCGAAATCAAAGCCCTCGGCTGTGGCACGAAACGACAATGATTCAAAAATAAGAACTACTTTCTACCATGTTGGAAGGCTATGACCGACACAAGCCCGTTGTATCATTGGCCAATTATTACTTGATATTATTTAATTTTAGAGGGATTATATTACGTTACAATCATAATCATATTATAAAGAAATTCTTCCTTTTAAAATTAAATATTTCAAATCAATAATCAATAATCAGATGATTCCCATATCGGGTGGAGCATTGTCAAGAGGCGTCACTTAATAACCCTTTCTTACAGATAGAAATCTGTTGTTGACAGAATCATCCTTTCTCTCATATCGAAAATTCATATTCAATTACGTGTTTCATAAACACAAGAATCTCATGATTGTATTCATAATATTATTATTAAGGTTATGAAACAATTTCACTATACTAGGTTGTCTAACAAACGCCTTATTTTTATTTAAGTTCACCTAAATCTATCATCGCATGATAAACTAAGCATATATCACATATATCAACATGAATAAACATCAAGGTAGGCATGTTACATCATCTAGCACATTAGAACAAGCAATATACATCTCTATGTATCACAAGAAGCATTTAAAATCAATTCAAACGATCAAAAACAGCTTTAAAACACTTCATGGAATATAAACAGTTCAAAACTTTTATATAAACTAAAATTAATCACTCCATTAGATCCGTCTCGAAAAAATGAATCCAACGGTATATTGCACGCCTAAAACGGAGTTACGAAACTCCCAGAAAATCAATTTTAAAATCAACAGAGGGCTGTAACGCATTACATGAACGCGTTACAAGCCCTCTAACGCATTCCGGTGATGCGTTACACCCCTTTTAAGCCATTAAAGGGTGTAACGCATTCCGTGAATGCGCCACAGGTGTGTAACGCATTCCCGGAATGCGTTACACCCCTATATTTTTTTTTCAGCCGCCGTTGCTTTTCTGTCTCGAACTGCGTGCAGCCGTCCTGTCAGATCTCTCTTTCTGTCTTTGCTTCCGTGCAATTTACAGCAGCAGTACAAAAAGCTTTACATACATAATATATATATACTAACAATTTATTTATATATATATATATGACTTAATTTAATTACGAATTTATTTGCAACAACTTCAAAAATTCATAATAAAAAATTTATACATCCTAAAATTATGAAAAAAATACCCAGACGATCTACAACACTTGTAGAACCCAGATCAACATTCAAAATTATTATGAGAAACGATTTCTCATCAGACAAAATTAATCCATGATATAACTTGTAAAAATCATAATTAATTCATACAAACACATAAAATTCTGAAATTTTTACCACAGATCTATATGCATACAACCTATGCTCTGATGCCATTAAGGATTTTAAACGCAGCGGGGCGTGGAAAAACACTTTTACACACACAAAATCCAAATAAAAGCATATAAATTGTGAATAAAAATTCGAGGGATCGAATCTAACCTTTTAAAATAATTCGGAGACAACGATCAGAGATCCTTAGCAGTTGCTCCTCAAGTGTGAAGCACTCCACCGGTATCCACCAAGAAAACGACTTTTAGGAGGTGGAGGAGGTGGAGAGAATTTGGTTTTCTAAAACTTTTGGGTTTCTGGGGTTGGAATAAAAATAGGGTCTATAATAGTGTATTTACAGGCAAAATTTTCTACTGAAATTTTCCCATAAATATTATTATTATTATCCCATTTATTATTCTCATTAATAATTAAAACACCTTTTAATCATTAATCCTTTTTCTAAACACTTTAGAAATAATTCTCTCTCTTGATTTAATTTCCAAAAATTAAATCTTAAATTAATAATATTAAGAACTTTTCTTAATTAATTTATAATCAATTAAATCTCATTTAATCAATTATTAAATTTGCCAATTAATTATTTATTTCACAAATAAATAATTATTAGCCATTATTAATTAATTCCTCCACCATAAAATCATTTTCTTTTTATGGTGTGACCCTGTAGGTTCAATATTAAGCCGATAGTAGAAATAAATAATAATAAAACTATTTTATCATTATTTATATAAATTCTCTAATTTATTAAATATGATTAATTAATTAATCACATTTATTTTACATCGTGAGTGATGCTTCTCAACATATCGCGACTATCCGGATAATATGAATTCACTGCTTAGAATACCAAGAACCTGTCAGTGAATAGTTACCGTACAATAAACTCCTTTTACCCTACAATGTCCCGATTAAATACAAGGCATGGATCTCGTGTCAAGCCTATCTAATTTAATCACTTGCTTACCATTTACTATGTGTAGTTCTATGCAAATCAGAAACTCCTTTCTAATTTCATTTACTCTGGCCAGAGATTCCTGAACTAGCATAAGTGGATCATCCTTGAACATTCGCTTCCTTCACTGGAAGGGGTAGATCCTTTATTGATCATACACTATCTTCGTGTACAAATTCCTATACCCAGTAGAGCCCTAATAATTATCCCTGGAGACTAAGAACTAAACCAAAGCATAGTTCAGTGTACACAAGATGACTATGATGACCTCAAGTCTAAGGATACTTGTACAACTATCACTATGTGAACAACTGCTGACACGTGAGTGAACTCCATCAATTGTTCAGCTGTGTGAGTCATGTTCAGTGAACTTATTCCATAATAAGCACCTACATACTAGCTATAGTGTCACCACACAAATGTCTATGAGAACAAACATCCTTCATAATAAAGCAAGCATAGTATGTACCGATCTTTGTGGATTATTAATTACCAGTTAGTAATCCTATGACCAGGAACTATTTAAGTTTAGAGTTATCATCTTTTTAGGTCTCACTATTATGATCTCATCATAATCCATAAAAAGCTTTACTCTAAAATATGGTATATCTTATTTAAACACTTAAATAGATAAAGCCAGTAATAAAAACAAAACAAGTCTTTATTAATATCAATGAAATCAAAACCGATTACATAAAAGTTATTCCTAAATCCTAATACATGATTGGACTTAGGACATATTCCTTTCATATCCTTCCCCCCTTAAAAGGATTCTGTCCTCAGAATCTCTTAAGAAAACAAACGAGGGTATTTTTCTCTCATATCCCTTTCTAACTCCCAGGTTGACTCTTCAACCTTTGGGTTTCTCCATAAAACTCTTACTAGCTTTACCACTTTATTTCTCAATACCTTCTCTTTTTCCTCTAGAATCTCTATCAGACTCTCTACATATAACAAATCTGCCTGAAGCTCTATTGGCTCATATTCTATTACATGCCTGGAGTCTGGATTATACTTCTTAAGCATTGATACTTGAAAAACATTGTGAATGTGCTCCATATGCGGAGGTAATACCAATTCATAAGCTACTTTGACAACGCGCTTTAGAATCTCAAAAGGTCCGACATATCTTGGGCTCAGCTTTCCTTTCCTTCCAAACCTCGTTAGTCCCTTCCACGGTGATATTTTCAGTAATACCAAGCTTCCTTCTTCGAATTCCATGTCTTTCCTTGATTGGTCTGCATATTTCCTTTGACGGTCCTGTGCGGCTATCAATCTCTTTTGGATAATTTCAACCACTTCTTTTGTCTGCTGTACTAGTTCAGGTCCAAGTATTTTGCGTTCTCCTACTTCGTCCCAATACACTGGAGATCTGCATTTGCGTCCATAAAGGGCTTCATAGGGTGGCATCCCAATACTGGCATGATAACTGTTGTTATAAGCAAATTCTACCAGAGGTAAATGCACGTCCTAACTTCCTTTGAAATCAATAGCACAAACACGCAACATGTCCTCGATTGTCTGGATCGTTCTTTCACTTTGGCCGTTCGTCTGTGGGTGGTAAGCTGTACTTATATTCATTCTTGTTCCCAAACATTCTTGAAAACTTTTCCAAAATCTTGAATTAAATCTTGGATCTCGATCAGATACGATAGACACAGGAACTCCATGACGAACTACAATTTCCTTCAGGTACATATGGATCAACTTGTCGAGTGAAAATCTTTCATTTATAGGCAGAAAATGAGCTGATTTAGTAAGTCTATCCACTATAACCCAAATGGCATCATGATTAGCCCTTGTCCTTGGTAATCCAACTATGAAATCCATGGCAATATGTTCCCACTTCCATTCTGGAATCTCCAATGACTGTAGCAATCCACTTGGTCTTTGATGTTCGGCTTTAACTCTCTGACATGTATAACATCTGCTAATCCATTCCGTAATTTCCCTCTTCATATCTGGCCACCAATAATTTTCCTTTAAATCTCTGTACATTTTGGTACTCCCCGGATGGATTGAATACCTTGAATTATGTGCTTCCTGTAAAATTTCATTCTTCAGCTCCGTCACCGGTGGAATCCAAATTCTTGAAGAAAACCTAAGAATACCTTGATCATCCTTCTGCGTGCACAATTCCTCACCTACCAAACGATTTATATCTTGATCCATTACCTCTTCCTGACACTTCTTTATTTACTCTAACAACCCCGGCTGGAAAGTCATACTGTACACTTTTTCTTCATCAGGCCTGCAAACTCTAATCTCCAATTCCAGTTTCTGAAATTCCTTATATATCTCTTCAGGTACTGATAACACATTTAACTTTTCCTTCCGACTCAACGCGTCTGCTACAACATTCGCTTTACCGGGATGATAATTAATCGAGTAGTCGTAATCCTTGATCAATTCTAACCATCTTCTTTGCCTCATATTAAGCTCCTTCTGTGTGAATATGTACTTTAAGCTTTTATGATCCATGTAAATCTCGCACTTTTCTCCATACAGATAATGTCTCCAAATTTTCAAAGCGAAAACTATGGCTGCTAGCTCCAAATCATGAGTAGGATATTTCTGTTCGTGTGGTTTCAATTGCCTTGACGCATACGCAATCACCTTATCATGCTACATTAGAACACATCCTAGTCCTTTATGAGAAGCATCTCTATAAATTACAAAATTCCCTTCATCATCTAGAAGTGACAAAACAGGTGGTGTGATTAATCGTTGCTTCAATTTCTGAAAACTTTCTTCGCACTTGTCATTCCATATAAACTTTTCATTCTTCCGTGTAAGCTTTGTCAATGGTGTTGCAATCATTGAGAAATTTTGAACGAATCGACGATAATATCCCGCTAATCCCAAGAAACTTCTTACCTCGGTGGGTGTTCTCGATCTTTCTTAGTTTGTAATTACCTCAATCTTTGCTAGGTCCACTTTGATCCCTTCATTACTGACTATGTGTCCTAAGAACTGAACTTCCTGTAGCCAAAACTCACACTTCGAGAATTTAGCATATAACTTCTTTTTCCTTAAAATCTCCAAAGCTGTTCTCAAATGTTCTGCATGATCCCCTTCCGCTTTTGAATAAATTAAAATATCGTCTATAAACACAATGACGAACTTGTCCAAGTATTCCTTGAAAATTCTACTCATCAGGTCCATAAACGCTGTTGGGGCATTGGTCCATCCAAAAGACATCACTAAAAATTCGTAATGTCCATACCTTGCTCTGAAAGCTGTCTTTGGTATATCTTCTGGCTTAATCTTCAGTTGATGATATCCCGATCTTAAGTCAATTTTGGAGAAAAACTTGGCTCCCTTCAATTGGTCAAATAGATCATCAATTCTGGGTAACGGATACTTGTTCTTGATTGTAAGCTTGTTGAGTTCCCTATAGTCGATGCACAGTCTCATGCTTCCATCTTTCTTCTTGACAAATAATACCGGGGCTCCCCACGGGAATACACTGGGTCTGATTACTCCTTTTTCTAACAGCTCTTGTAATTGCTTCGCTAGTTCATTCATATCAACGGGCGCCATTCTATACGGGGCCTTGGATACCGATTTTGTTCCAGGTGCTAAGTCGATTGCAAACTCAATTTCTCTATCTGGAGGAAGTCCTGGTAACTAGTCGGGAAACACGTCTGGAAATTCATTCACTACTGGAATATCTTCAAGTTTCGCTGGCTCCTGACTCCTATCAATCACATATGCCACGAAATGCTCGCATCCTTGTCGTAGTAACTTCTTGGCTTGAATCATCGTTAAGAACTTCTCTACTTGTTTCTGGCCCTTGAACGTTACTATTCTTTCATCTGGCGTCTTCACCATTACCTTCTTATTTCGACAATCTATCTGGGCATCGTGCTTAGATAACCAATCCATTCCTAAGATAACGTCAAATTCTCCTAACTTAAATGGTATCAAATCTACAAAAAACTTACTACCAGAAATCTCAATCTCACAATTCCCAAAAACTTGATTAACAGATACTCGTTTTTGATTTTCCAATTCCACAGTCATTATTTTATTTAAATACTCAACTGGACAATTTAACTTACTAACAAAATCTTGTGAAACAAACGATGGAGTTGCTCCTGAATCTATTAACACTTTGGCACATAAAGAATTCACATTAAGCGTACCTGCCACAACATCCGTATCCTGGATAGCATCCTTCACAGACATGTCAAAAACTCTAGCCCTTGGAGTCTCATTCACTGCTGGGGTAGACCCCATAATCCTCAATGCATTACTGACTGGAGTTGGTGTCTTGCAATCCCTGGCTATATGTCCTGGCTTCCCACATTTAAAGCACGTAAATTTAATGGCTGGAACCTTCACTGCTGGATTCCGGATAGGCTGATCCCTATTTGTTGGCTCTCTTGTTGGCTGATTTCGGTACTCCCTTGAATAGTGCCCTTTCTGATTACACTTGAAACAAACTACATTCAATTTATTACAAACTCCCCCATGCTTCTTCCCACATACTTGATAATATGGAAAGGTTAATCTCAACTGATTTGGCTGATTCGCATTAACTGGACGGTTGCCCTGGCTACCGTCGCCTGCATTTTGTCTCTTGAAATTAAAATTTCTTCCTGGCTGAAACTTGCCCTTCTTAAAATTTGGAAACTTCCCTGGTTGTGACTGATCTTCATTCCCTTCAAATTTTCTTTTCTTGCTTTCTTTCTCCTTTTGTGACATCTCACTCTCTGTCTCTGCGACCATAGCCTTCTGTACAACTCCTGCATAGGTATCCAAGTCAAAAATGGCTACCTTCCCTCTGATCCATGGTTTCAAACCTTGCTGGAATCTTTTAGCCTTCTTCCTGTCAGTATCCACATACGACGACACATACCTTGACAATTCCTCAAACTTACTCTCATAATCTGTCACCGACATGTTTCCTTGCTTTAGTTCTAAAAACTTCAACTCCGTCTGATCCTAGACAAACTGAGGAAAATACTTTTCTAAAAACAATTCCTTAAACCTCTCCCAAGTAATAACATCTGTACCTTCCAATGTCTTCACCATCTCCCACCAATAGGTGGCCTCATTCTTCAAATAGTAACTTGCAAACTCAACCTTTTGTTCGTCCTTTACTTTTACTAAGGCAAATGCCTTCTCTATCTCCTTTAATCAAACATTTGCTTCGATCGGTTCTAAGGAACCCTTGAATTCTGGTGGGTTTATTGCCTGAAAAGTTTCGAAAGTTACCTGAGGATTGGTCTGTCTTTGTTGTTGTTGTGCCAGGTGAACTGTTTGTTGGGCCAACATTTGAAGAATCTGGGCTATAGCTGGGTCTATAGGTCCTGGGTTTGCATTCTGGTTTGTATAATCTTGGGTGTTATTATTGTTGTTGTTGGTTTCTTCATTCTGGGTGTTGGTGCGGGTATTTCTTCTGGGAGGCATTTTCTGTAAAGAATCAAACAACTTACTTAGCTTTTAAACCAAATTCTTTGCAGAAAAGAAAAGTTTTGTAAAACAGAAATATCTCTTTTTGAAAATAGTTGTAACTAAGTAAATTGCATGCTTCTTTACAGAATATAAACAGTTATGGGAAACAGGGTACATGGTATCACAGAGGTATAACTGGTGTAATAAATAAGGTAAGGTAAAACAGGTGCAGTAAAATAAATGACAATGCTGGAAAGGAAAAAGGTACTGATATATATAGATCAAAAGTTTTGGGTAGTACAAGGATAAAGACGCTTCGAAAGTAAAAGCAAAAAGGGTACAACAACCTACTCACTAGTCAGCATAGCTAGTCTATATATATAACCCAAAAGTCTACCGATACACACTACACACTACTGTACATACTACACAAACATAACAACACTGCTCAGCATCTCTGGATCTCTGACTCATGGCAAGTCTGGACCTCCAATCTCCTCAAGCTCCTCTAGAACCCACTTAGCCCACTCCACTAGGAAATCAGGGGTGATATCCTCATGTGTAGCCTCAGCAATCCTCACTGCAACTGCTCTACGAAATGCCTGGAGCCTCTCTCTGAGTCGCCTCTCACCACTCCCAACCTCACTGGTACGCATAATATGCAGTAACTCCTGAATCTGACCCTGTAGGAATCGCTGCTCCATAAGGCAAGCCTCAAACTGATGATATGGAACATGATAGGAAGAGAACTGGAAAGGTACTCCTATAACTGAGTGACTAGTAAGGCCTGAATCAGCAGGTGGGGGTCCTCTGATAGGTGGCCTCATGCCTGGGGGTGGAATAGCCTGCAATGGTACGGGCTGCAACACAGGTGGAGGTAGTATAGCCAACACTGGTGGAACAACAAGACGTGGATCCGAAGACGGTACTCCAACTGAAGCCTCTGAGTGATCCGCTGATACGGGGATAAAAGAGTCGGCCATTGCTGCTATCTGAAATCATATCACAATATAAGAATCTCAAACCATGACGTGAATTACACTAATACCTGTTATACCATAGCACTCAACCTCTTGACGTTCTATCTTTCTATTCCTTACTTCTAATCCTAACCCTCTACCTATTCCCGTCAATCTAGGCTTGTGTCAGTGACTTATAACCTGTAGCTCTGATATTAAACCTGTGGCGCCCTCCAAACCTGGGTCAGAAGTTTGGGGTCCACATACATACACCTTATTTATAACCAGCTTATAATAATGATAAAGATAATAATAATGATATGCAGTGACCCTACTTACCAACTACCACGGACCGCAACAGGTTAAAGTATGCACGCAAGCCAAACACACACTTATATTATAAACCATTTAAATCCCAACTATTCCAACTCAACACTGAGTATTAAACATTATTTCAAACTTTTACAAACTCAAAATTATCCCAAAAGAAGCCTACTAGCTTAGCCCGATCAACCTGAACCCCTAGCTCTCGCGCTGGATTGGGGATCCTCGTTACCAACCTGTTCCTTCTTAACTGGAAAAGAACATAAACAACATCGCACAAATGAGCTAACTAGCTCAGCAAGTGACAATGACAAAACTGAGAATAATGATCATCATGTAAATATGGTTATGATAACAAGTGAACAATGGATTATGATTTAGAACTGGATATTATATTTTCATTTTAAAAACCAAGGTTAGGCTGCTGATCAGTCATGCACTAACCCCGAGCAAAGCACACAACACTGCTCTAAATACTGGATTCAAGGCACAGATTGGCCTAACTTGACCATTATATGGTCTGACCACGAATCTGGTCCACAATTTTATAAAAACAATCCAATTCTACCATAATAATAGAATAAGCAGTAATAAGCAATAAACAAAATCATTAACAACACTGGACGTACAATAATGAAAATGATTTCAATCTACATAATGATCAATATGGCATTTCCAAAGCTTGGCTACTAGGTAGTGAAAGAATTGGATAACAAAAGAATCAGTGTTTCAGGATTTCAAGGATTTGGCCTTTCAAAGCAAAAGATACAATGGTTTGAGTGTGTAAGCAGTTTGAGGTTAGTTTGTATGTATTTGTGGAGTAGTATCGTATATTTGAGGTTCGTATTTGGGTATACAACAATCAATGGTTTAGAAAGAATCAGGTTTACAGTTGAAGATCAATAACTGGAATCAGGGTTTAGGGTTCAGTGCTTCAAAGCACTTGCAATATAAAACAAGACTATCAATCACTATAATATCTCGAGAAAGTTCAGAACACTTGCCTGGTACTAGCTTACTACACTCCACTTGCTCTCAATCACCACTGTCTTACTCCTTGACTATCTGTTTCCCTTTCTTATGCCTTGCCTCTTCTGCTCACATATCATAAGCATCTATCAATATTTAACTCATATGATTCTATTCGACACATACTTCTATCTACCCTTCGTTTCATCCAGATCCGATTAACGGATTGAAAGTTACGCAATAAACAAGTAAACATCCAATATACAGATCGACAGTTAACCAACAAGTCACATATAACACATAACACATCACATATTCAATGATACATCATTTATAAAGAAGTCTCGGGTCATAAATAGGCTTTCGGATATTTAAAATGATTTTTTAAACATTTTTCGGAATTAAAACAGATCGTTGAATCAATTTCGAAGTAGTAATTTGGCCAATTCTGGTTTCAAAACAATTTTATAAAAATTATCGAGTCTTGAAAACAATTTAAAATAATATTTTAAAGCTCGAAACTATTTTTCGGAATTCTTAAATCATTTTTAAATAAATAAATCTAATTAAATAATTAATCAAAATCAATTAATAATTAATTAAATCAATTAATCATTTAATTTTTGAATTAATTGACTAATTAATCAATTAAAAATTAACTGAAATTAATTAACTAATTAATTCAAATTTATTTTTGAATTAAATATAAGTTTTGGAATTAAAATAATTTTTTTTTTGGAATTTTCAGAAATTAAAATTGAATTTTATAATTAAAATAAATAGGAAATATGATTTTTGAATATTTTTAAAACTGGAATCCAAAATATGCAAATTCTGGAAACCTCAGGGACCTAACTGTTTCTTCCCCAAAAGATAAGGTACTAAACTGTAATTTTACAAGGGGGTCGCCGGAAAAGTTCTGTCTCGCCGGAGAAGGCGATCTCGGCGTCCTCACCCCACCAACACCTCCAGATACGATCTACACATCACCAGAAACTTATTCATGCAATCAAAACACATCAGTCATCCATGTTCTGGCCGGAAAATGACCAAGAACATTGCCGGTTTCGGGCGAACATCGAAAATCTTCAAAACACAACTCCCTTCGATTCACTAATCCTCTGTTAACGAGCTATATACCAATCGATTGCAAATTTTATAAGGAACATAATCCACTATAAATCAACAGCTAATAACCCCTAAATCAAAAAGCCCCAAATTTCAATTGAAAACATTCATACGGGGTATAAACCCTAATTTTAAAATTCGAGAATTAAACCCACTTTTGAGCATGTTTTTGAACTCCAAATTAGACGTATGACATATGAAAATCATCAGGAAAACAAGCTCTACAACAAGCAAGCATCAAATCATACAAACAATCATCCAAACAAAAATTCATATTTTTAATAAAATTAATTCGAAAATAAATAATTTTTCAGAAAATAAACCTTGATTTCTGCAGTGATTTGGAACACAGAATCCGATAGAACACCTCAAGACCTTCGTTTTGAGTACTCGAGCTTTTCAAACGGACTCCGGTAACACCTCCGATTGTTGGTTTGATTCTCAGAAAGGTTTATGAATATATGAATTTTCTCTGGAAATTTATATAATTACTGACTGCAAATGATTTTTGATACGAAATAAAATACAGTAAAGGCTATTTATAATTACGGAAAATTAGTATCCCGTTGGATCATTCCGGATATAAAACGGTACGTTTATTTGTAAAAACTGATCCAAATGGTATCGGTTTTCGGGATAATTATCCAAATCAGTACAATTTGTACTGTGGTCTTGGTCTCAGCTCCTGCTTACACGTACTACGAGGTGATAATTGGGATAGTTTAATAAAAAGCTCCCGTTTATCAAAAATACGAGTTTTATTGATTTACCGAAATGAATATTGTATCGAAAATGTTGTGCCGGGACCCGCGGAAGACAAACCGTACGCCGGATCGAAAAAGTCGAAACATGGAATATGCTCGGAATATTACAATTAGGTTAGGAAGGAGTTCTCGGAAGAGTTTCGGGTTCCAAAAACTTAACCACGGATGACGTCGGTTGGTTCCCGTTTTTATAAAATAGATTTTAAATACCCGGAAAAAGATTTTATAAATTTCATATAATTCTTATAAATTCATAAGTCAACATAAAAATAATTAGGAAGATATGACAATTATCTATATTTTATTTTGGACATATAAAAATTAAAATACTCAATTAATAATATTTTTAAACATCCTAACACATTTAACACTTAACAAATAATTCATAGAATAGATACTGAACACATATAATAATTATTTATTAGAAAAGATAATTACACGATATATCCCGGATATTACATTGTCCTTAGCAGGAGTTGAGCTTTTCTTGGCCACCAGTCCGGATTGCGCTGAGTTCGGAAAATCAGGACTAAGGTTGTTGTCCTTAGCAGTAGTTGAGCTTTTCTTGCCCCCCAGTCCGGATTGCGCTGAGTTCGGCGAATCAGGACTAAGGTGGTTTTCCCTAGCGGGAGTTGAGCTTTTCTTGCCCCCAGTCCGGATTGCGCTGAGTTCGGCGAATCAGGACTAAGGTGGTTGTCCTTAGCAGGGGTTGAGCTTTTCTTACCCCCCAGTCCGGATTGCGCTGAGTTCGGCAAATCAGGACTAAGGTGGTTGTCCTTAGCAGGAGTTGAGTTTTTCTTGGCCCTCAGTCCGGATTGTGCTGAGTTCAGCGAATCGGGACTAAGGTGGTTGTCCTTAGCAGAAGTTGAGCTTTTCTTGCCCCCCCAGTCCGGATTGCGCTGAGTTCAGCGAATCAGGACTAAGGTGGTTGTCCTTAGCAGAAGTTGAGCTTTTTTTGCGCCCAATCCGGATTGCTGAGTGCGATGGAGTCTGGACTTGGAAGTTGAAACAGTTTTGGGGATTTTCCCCCCAATTATTTGAATTATTACAGCTGTTAGAGATGTGGAGAGACGTGCCGTAATAATGATTGGCATTAAAGGCAGCGTGTGATAAGTGGTTGGGATTGTGCCACGTGGCGTGGCGTTTGAGTTTTTTACCACACCTATAAAAGGCAGTCCCCCCCTCTTTCTGTTTTTTTTATCTTTTTATCTCTTCTCTCGCTTGTTCTTTCCTTTTCTTCTCAAACTCTTTTTCCGGCAGTGATTCTCGGAGAAGCTCATGGATTTCTTGTTGTTTGCTCGGTCATCCTCAACTTCTCCGCTATCTCGATATTGTAAGTGTTGTTCTCCTTCTTTGTTTTTGATTTTTCCTGTGCATCGAGTTTTTGTCTCCTGTTTTTGTTTGTATCGCTTTGTTTCGTAGGAGTTTTGTGTTTCTTGTGTATATATGTATGTATGTATGTATGTATACGTTTTTTGGCATAATTTGGTTCTTTGATTTTGGTGAATTGTGTTTTTAGATTTAAGGTTTTTCGTTGAGTCCGGACTTGATAGACTAGTCCGGACTGATATCTTGTTTTTTGGAATTTGTAATATGTTGTTTTTGTGTTATTTTTCCCTTTGGGTTCGGGCTAATAGGCTAGTTTTGAGTCCGGAGTGGTTGTTAGGTTTTAGGTTTCCATTTTTGTCCTTTGGGTTTGGGTCTCCAGACTGTTTGCTTTTGACTTGTAATAAAATTGAAAATAGGGTAGTCCAGACCATCTAGCTTTCAAGATAAATAAATTGTAGGGTTTTAGACTAACCTGTATCACTTGTTTTAGGTTTATGGTCCGGACTAAAGCTCGTGTCAAGGATTATATAACTTGCTATCCGGGGCCATCTGGTTCGGATTTTGAGTCTTCTGGTGATTCTGAGTGAGCTGGGATGGGGAAGAAGGCTTCGACTTCGGATTCTAGAGCTATAACCAAGCTTTCTGTTGCTAAGATTTCTTCCAGAAAGGTACCTTGCAGTCCGGAGGGTCTATGGGTTGAGAATCTAGGGTACTTCGTTAGTAAGAGTGACGAAATAGAAGACAGTTTCTATTATAGGAGCATCAGGTCCGGGTATGCTAGACAGCAAAACGCGGGTCCGGGTCCTTACGATAGGGAGTCATTTGATAGAAAATTTGCTGATAGTATAGTGGCTAAGGAGCACTACGAGCTGAAGGATGAGTACGCTATCTTAGATCACGCAGCTCAAGATTCTGCAGTCCGGGCTGCTTTTCAGTTGGACCCCCGGATCGAGTGGAGGTGGCCGACTCCGGACGAGCGGGTTCATCATAGGCCGGCTGATGGGTTTGTTCCGTAGGGATGTACTCTGGGGTGAAGCTATCCGGTTGATGTTTACGTTTTGTGAATGTCTGGGTTTCCAAATGACCCGAGATACTTTCATGAATCATAGAACTATGCATAGGCTAGGATGTAAGTAGTTTTCCCTTTTGTCCGGAATTCTTATATGTTTCTTATTTGTCTTCATCTGCCCTGATTCTTTATTGGTTTTGACTTGTGTTTTTGCTTTGTTCCTTTGCAGGTTTGTCGCACTATAATCCGGATATGTCGTCTTCGGCATATCGTGATGTGCTGAAAGGTCTTGGCAAAGCTTTCAAGTTGCCAAAGAAAACTGTTGGTGCTGGGTCCGGATCTAATGCCTCTGTGGAGGAGGGATCCCAGTGTAATGTGGTTCCGAGACCGGAACCCGAAGTTGATGTCAATCATTCTGCTCCGGAGCAGGATGCTGAGATTGATATTGGAGATGAGTTTGCTAATCTTGAGGATCTTGGTCCTATAGGCGAAGCTCCGGGTGGTGATTCTGGAAGAAGGAAGAAGAGGCTTCGGACCCTTGGAAGTAAACCTCCCCGGGCCGAAAAGTTTGAAGCGGGTTCCGGGTCCGGGGCTGGTAAAGGAAAGACTGCTGATGATGAATGTCTAGATGCAAGTGGTCTGGGGCTGGAGGGGAAAGTTGCTCGTTTCATGGCAGGGATTCCTACTCAAGCTACTGGAGGAGGATGAACCAGTCCAGATTCGATGCAACTATGAAGGAGTGTTCTCGGCTCTGGGGTCAGGTATGTCTTCTTCTTGTTCTCGTTTCTTGTGTTGGTTTGCCTTAGAATATTTTTCTAAGTTTTTCTATTTTTTGCAGCTTGGTGGGTATATGGCCGGATCAGCTTCTCTGGCCTATAATGAGCTCAAAAATTCCCGCACTGCCATTGCTGATAAGGACTCTGAGATTAGCCGGCTCCGGGACCAGCTCATTGTTAAGGACACTTCTCTCTCCGGACTGAACCAGCAGCTTGATGATGTCAGGACCCGGGCTGAGAATGCTGAAAAGGAAGCTTCTGATCTAAAGTCTGAATTGCCTGAGCTCCGTAGGCAGATGTCTGATGTGCGTCCGGAAGCTGAAGTCATTGAAGAGTTGAAGAGGTCCGAGGAGTATGACAAGGCTCTTGCTAATGCTGGTGCTCCGGAGATAGCTCGTTGTTGGTTGATTACAGAAAGGCACATCAAGACTGATCCGGAGGCTAGTTGGGATAGCTTCGTTACTGAGTTCATTAAGGCAAAGGAAGACATTGAGCTCGGACTAGGGGAACCGGACCCGTTCGACGGGCCTTGCCCTAGTTTCCTGCCTCCTAATGCCCCGGAGCCTTGATTTTTCTTTGGGTTGTAACTTTGACATTGCTCTAAGTCTTTTGATACTTTGATTTTTGTAATATTGGTATTTTGCTCCGGGCTTGTTCGAGTCCAGTAACTTTTGTAATGTTTGCTTTCATTGCCTGCTATTTTGGTTTGCTGTTGTTGGCTGTTTTTACCTTAGAAAAATTTTCCTAAGTGAAAATTGTTGTACTAGTCCTGACTAATAGCTTGTCCAGACTAGTGGTTAGCTTTTTCACTTAGAGAATTAATTCCAATTAAGATGGTTGCATTTGTCCGGACTGAGTGCCTGTCCGGATTAGTGTTTAGCTTTTTCACTTAGGAAATTAATTGTAAGTAAAATGGTTGCACGTGTCCGGACTTAATAGCTTGTCCGGACTAGTGGTTAGTTTTTTCACTTAGAAAGTTAATTCTAAGTAAAATGGTTGCACTAGTCCTGACTTAATAACTTGTCCGGACTAGTGGTGGCTTTTAGCTAGAAAGTTAATTCTAAGTATAAATGGTTGCTCTAGTCCTGACTAATAGCTTGTCCGGACTAGTGTTGGCTTTTTATTTAGAAAATTAATTCCAAGTAAAAGTGGTTGCTCAAGTCCTGACTTAATAGCTTATCCGGACTAGTGGTGGCTTTTAGCTAGAAATTAATTCTAAGTAGAAATGGTTGCACTAGTCCTGACTAATAGCTTGTCCGGACTAGTGGTTGTCTTTTTAGTTAGAAAATTAATTCTAAGTAAAAGTGGTTGCTCTAGTCCTGACTTAATAGCTTGTCCGGACTTGTGGTGGCTTTTAGCTAGAAAATTAATTCTGAGTAGAAATGGTTGCACTAGTCCTGACTAATAGCTTGTCCGGACTAGTGGTTGTCTTTTTAGTTAGAAAATTAATTCTAAGTAAAAGTGGTTGCTCTAGTCCTGACTTAATAGCTTGTCCGGACTAGTGGTGGCTTTTAGCTAGAAAATTAATTCTAAGTAGAAATGGTTGCACTAATCCTGACTAATAGCTTATCCGGACTAGTGGTTGGCTTTTATAAGTATATAAAGGGAAAAAGCTTTTCATTAATCATTCATACAAAATGTAAGGAGAAACAAATTGGTTGCTTGCCATATAGGCTACAAGATTTTTGGTTGCTTTGTTTGTTCTCCTACTGGTAGATTTTTCTTAGCCTTAGTTCATGCCAAGTGTTTGGGACTTCTGAGCCATCCATGTTCTGGAGCTTGTAGGTTCCTGGCCTAAGGACTTCTTTGATCTTGTATGGTCCTTCCCATTTGGGCATTAGCTTCCCGGTGTTTGTGGGATCTGATGCTTCAGTGTCTCGAAGGACTAAGTCTCCGACTTGGAAGTTTTTGACTATTGACTTCTTACTGAAGTGCTCTCTTGTTTTCTCCTTATATTTCTCCATCCTTTCTACAACTTGGTCCCGGACCTCATCGATTAGCTCTATGTTAGTTCTGAGTCCTTCTTCGTTTGCTTCTTCTTCAAAGTTTATTGTTATGTGAGAAGGAGATCCCACTTCAATATGAAGCATTGCTTCTGTGCCATAAGCTAGTTTGAATGGGGTTTCTCCTGTGCTTGTCCTGGGGCTTGTCCTGTAGGACCAAGTACACTTTGTAGTTTTTCTGGCCATTTGCTTTTGCTTTCTTTGAGTCTTTTTTCAATTCCTCGGAGTAGGATTCCATTGGTTACTTCTACTTGGCCATTTCCTTGGGCATATGCCACTGATGATTTTTTGTGCTTGATCCTCCGCTCCTGGAGGTAGGACTCGAACTCTGAGCCAATGAATTGGGGTCCATTGTCTGATACTAGGACTCGTGGTATCCCGAACCTCATCAAAATGTTGTCCATAAACTTTATACAGTCTTGTTGATTGATTATCCTCATTGCTTTTGCTTTAACCCATTTTGTCATGTAATCAATAGAGACTAGCAGGTACCTGAGGTCTCCTTTGGCCCGGGGGAAGGGTCCCATGATGTAAATACCCCAAACAGCGAATGGGATAGGTGACAAGACTGAGGATGGTAGGACTGGGCTGATCCGGGACATATTGCTGAAAAGCTGGCATTCCTTGCACTTCTTG